>NW_027468587.1:29478250-30078250 GCF_046254945.1 Alosa pseudoharengus
CGGGATTCAACTTTTTTTTTGGTGGCGTTTCTGGAACAGTCTTATGAACTGTTGCAACGTCAGAGGTGGTGTGTGTGTTCAGTATGTGCCAGGTTGTCTCTCTCTCTCTCTCTCTCACTGTGTGTGTGTCTTTAGTGCCGAGGGGTTACCGTAATTACGCAGCAGGCCTTTTGCGGAAGGGTGCGGAAGCGGAGAATATGAGCATCAGACAGGGATGGGAAATTGATGGGATATTTCCACAGGGCGGAAAAGCTTTTATCCCCGAGAGCGAGGCCGGCCTGACAGCCGGGGACGGATGGGGGTGAAATTTATCAACGACACATTACAACTCCAAATAGCCCGGGCCGATCAATGGCCGTAGTTTAAACAAAGTGCAGAACGACACATCTGAGTGCCATCAATCCCAGGGAGTGACGGACCCTGCACCGCCGACACATGCCCATGAGGAGGAGTCCCAGGGCAGGGCCAAGCCTGGCCTCAGGCTTGAGATGTCGAGGTGGTGGTCATGAGAAGGTGTGTGTGTGCGTGTGTGTGTGTGTGTGTGTGGGGGGGGGGTTATGTGAGTGATTCCTCTGAGACTGTTGGTCTCAGCTCATACAGACCTGCAGCCAGGGCCTGGCTCCACTCTCAGAGAGCTGAATCAATAGCATACAACAACGTTCTCTATCCCCCCCCCCCCCTTTCTCTTTGCTGAATAAAAAAAAAAAATGCTTTGGCTAATGCCGATTTTGTAAAGATTTTTAAGACAAGAGCTCACTGCAGAAAAAGGGGAAGAAAGGGACTTTTTTCTTTTTCCCTTCTTCTCCTCCTTCCTCTTCTTCTCCTCCTTCCTCTTCTTCTCCTCCTTCCTCTTCTTCTCCTCCTTCCTCTTCTTCTCCTCCTTCCTCTTCTAATGGCCAGCAACAGGGAGGCTGCTGCGCTGCTCAGGCCAGTGGAGCGGCAGACTGTTTGCTGCTCAGCTCCGGGTAAAAAACCAGGACGGTGGATGATTTTGATTTAGCCCAGATTCTTTTGCGTTGTTTTAATTAGGCAAGTCCCCCACCACCACCCCACCCCCGCTCCCTCATGGCCTCGTTCGGTCTGGGGAGGGACATGACGATTGTTTCGAGGACGAGCCACCGAGTAGCAGAGGAGAAAATGTCACACTGTGCCTTTAAATGCTGAAGCGAACACATTGAGAACTTCCTGAGTGTGACACCCCCCTTCCTCCGCTCTGATTGGCAGAGGCCCCCTCCTTCTCTATGTGCTCATTGGCTGCCAGTATCCAAGGGCTGGGCGGCGAGGTCTCTATAAATAAACCCTGGTAGCTTGTGCTGTATCAGCAACCCTTCCCACAATGCTATTCTCACCCTCCCTCCCTCCCTCCCTCTGCCTGTTACCTCTTTCTCTCTCAGTCTCAGTGATCTGGCCAAAGCACTCACATAAATGTTGGCTCTAATGGGGGAGTATTAATAAAACATAATAGGTAAGGGCACACGCTCATCTATAGAGACACAGGTGCCTGCACGGGATTTATTGTCACTTATGCAAGTGTCAAATCGCAGTAGTTAAATATATCAAGTGGTGTCTGAGGCAATCATTTGGGGCAATTAACCACGCATAGACCATGAGGTATACCCCCCTCCACCACTTCTGCACCCCCCCCCCCCTCCCCACAGCTGACCAAATACAGCTGCCAGCTGCCAATCAGGGTGTCACCATGGCAACAGACCAGCCCACTCCCTGTCTCTAAGGAACAGGAGGGGTGCTGATGGGGATGGCAGTGGTGTTGGGAGGGGAGGTGAGGATGGTGGTGGTGGGGTTGGACGGGTATGGAACAGCTGAACCCCCCCACCTGCTTCTTCCCGCCCACCCGCTCATGTCCGTGTCGACCCCTATCTTATTCCCTGTTAGGGTAATGGGAACAGTGGTGCCACCGAGCCAAAGTTGGACACACAACTAGGGGTGGGAGGAGTGGTAGTCAGGAAGAGAATGAGCAAAAAAACAGAGGTGGGGGTGTGTGTGTGTGTATGTGTGTAGATGTGTGTGTGTGTGTGTGTGTGTGTGTATGTGTGTGCGTGTGTGGGGGGGTGGGGGGGTAATTATTCACCAACCAGCTATAGCACACCTCACTTCAGGTGTCCCCGATACCTCATTATCTCCTACACAAGGCTGAATATGTTTATATGTAAACTAAAGTACAACATGGAGCAGCTTCAGCAACAAGCTCACCAACAAGTACAGGCTCCAACTTTCTTGTCCACAATGGGAAAGTCACCATCCAGAGTGAACTCACTAACCAAGTCAAACAGCTCACCAATGTCTGTGAAACATATCCGACTCCAATGTGTTCTGGCACACTCAAAGGTGAAGGTTAATGCACACATTAACACAGAATAACTGGCTGTTAACACGAGTACATGGGAGATTTCATGTACAATACAAATATATATGTAGATATGGACAACCCATTTGTAAATGAAAATAAAGTGTGTGTGTGTGTGTGTGTGTGTGTGTGTGTATGAGAAAGTGACTGGTGTCTGCAGTCTGGTCTAAGTGAGTGCAGGTCACAGGGGAACAGTCACACTCCTGCTCTGCCCTCTAAAACCCACCACACTGAAAGACAGGCACAGCTGAGACAACCACACCACTGTGTACTGTATGCCTCTGTGAGTGTGTGTGTGTGAGTGTGTGTGTGTGTGTGTGTGTGTGTGTGTGTGTGTGTGTGTGTGTGTTTGTGAGTACGCGTGTGTATGTGAGTGTGTGTTTGTAAGTGTAAGTGTGTGTGTGTGTGTGTGTGTGTGTGTGTGTGTGTGTGAGTGTGTGTTTGTAAGTACGTGCGTGTGTGTTTGTAAGTGTGTGTGTGTGTGTATACGCATATTCTTGTGTATGTGCAAGGAGCGGGTCAGCGGAAACTGGAACACACAATAAATAACTGAGGTTCCAATCTGTGGAGAATCCCCTCTCTGTCCTTCACTGGCAGTTAGCAGACCAGCGGCGGTACCGGTGGCACGGCGTTCCTCACGCAGACCTTCAGACTATCCTTAAATCATGGCACACGTCCTGCTACCTGCCTGCCAATCAGGCACCTTCGCTTTGGAGGGCTTTATCCAAGGTGGTACTGTGACACATGCAGCCTGGCAGCCATGGAAGCTGTCTGGGCCAACACCTGAAATATCACACCAGGACATTCCTGTCCTGCACCACCCAGCAGCCCGATCTGAGCAACCCCGCTGACCCCCCGTCTCCCACACACCAGTACACTAGTCAATGGAAGGGTGGGGTAGGGCGGTGGGGGAATGTACCTGTCCCCCCCCCCCCCACTCCCCACTCCCCAGGAAAGGGGGTTTGTGTGCAACCGTAGCGATTTTGCATCACTTCCTCTGGCGTGGCTCCTGCACTGGCGCCCAAAGGCGGAGCGCTTTCATTCCACTTCCTCTGGACCACCCACATGCTGCCTGTCTGGCTGCTGTGAGTGTGTGTGTTTGTGTCTCTCTCTCTGTGTGTGTGTGTGTGTGTGTGTGTCTTGTTTGTGGTTGTGCATTGCCTCACACCCTGCATGTGTGTCTCTGCCTGAGTCAGAAGTGAGGAGGAGGAAGAGGAGGAAAGATTATTCATAGGAGGATAAATGAAGTTTCAAAGTGCTCGTGCTGCTGCAGCCTCCAACCGCTCTCTCCCTCCCTCCCTCCCTCTCTATCTCTCTCCCTCTCTCGTGCTCACACACGCACCCGTTTACAGAGAGCTCTCCATCCTCAGAGTTTGAACTAGCAACTAGCAACTCAAGAGGCAGCACATGCCCCCTTCTCTCATCCAATAGGAATCCAGAGCACTGGAATAACCACCAATGAGCTTGCAGCTTTAGGAATACAGGAATCCAGAGTTTGAGTCACTGAAGTTTTTTTTTTTTTTCATTTTCTCTCGCTCTCTCTCGCTCTTCTCTCCCTCTCACCAGCTCACAAAGACGTGGCTTCTGTTCTGTCTGACATCTGCCTGCCTACCCAGTACGTGATAACCCCATTCCATTCTGATCCCTGTTCCCTTTCAGTCCTGTCGAACTTTAGATGGTCCCCCCCCCCCACCACCACCACCGTCCACCCCTCAACCCCAAGCTGAGTCAGACCCTTCGCTATTAATAAAGAACCATCTGGGTGGGCAGCTCAAACAGTGACACTGGTAAATTGCTCACACAAGAGTCAGACATAAAATAAAATACAACCCAACCCCAGTCAAAATCAAAAGGCTAAGACAGGAGGGGTACCAACAAGATTGAGGGAAGGGGGTGAACTAAAACAAACTGTTTGGTTAAACTAGGAACACTTGGGGCACACAATCCAGGTGACATAACCACTGCAAAGCGGGTGGACATTTGGACGACTTCAAGAGACATTTATTTAACCGAGTGTGAGCTTCCTTCCGATGCTGAAGGCGAAGCATCAGGGTCCCTCTCCAAACCGTTAGAACCCAGAGCAGCTAAAATAAAGAAAACGAGTAACTGCGGGATCGACTTTCAAAACTATTAGTAGTATTTCGTGGTTAATTCGCCCAAACTTAACCGTTTGTTTAGTTAACTTTTTTTATACCCAGGCACACCCATACTGTCCACCATCTCTCTGTCTGCCACTCCTTAGGCTACTTCTGCTGCTACGCACATGTAGTGAACAGTTTAAAGAAGGTAAGGTATCAAAAAGAGCTTATGTGCTCTGCTCATCCCACGCCTAAAGGGTGGAAGGCCACCAACGTCAAGCACACACCCCCACAACAGCCTCCTCTCGCGCCCACGGTCTCTTCTGTCAAAGTCCTGCTCTGAGGTGAGCCAGTAGAGGTGGTATGATGCAGGCAATTGATATAAACTTAACTTTAGGGTTTACTTCCTACTTCCTGACTCCTCAGCAACAGAGGGCAGAAAAAGAAATGAGAGAGAGAGAGAGAGATGATGTGTTGAGGAGAGAGAGAAGGGGAAGAGACAAAAGAGAGAGACAGAGACAGATTATGTGAGAACAAGTAAACAGACAAGAGGTAGAGAGAGAGAGAGAGAGAGAGAGAGAGCGAAAAGGTAGAGTTGCTAAATGTTTAATGCGCTTTCCGTGATGGAACTGGCTGTGTCAGCGTGGATACAGTGAGCAATACACGCTGGGGAGGGATGGGGGGGTGGGGTAACGGTGCAGGGAGGGGTACTGCTGGGGAATTGTATGTCTGCCAAGAGATGTAGGACAGCTAGAGCCTGGACTAGCCCTATGTTCACGCAGGTTCACCCACTTGCACTCCACTGGCGAACAAAATGTTTCGGCCCAAACCGTTTGAGAGTCCCAGAGATTGACCGGGGAAGGGGGGGGGGGGTGTTGTTCACAGGAACTGGCAGCACGGGGATGGCTGTAGCACCCCATCTTGTAGAGACTCAAGTGTGTGCGCTTTTTTCTCAGCTACGGTTACGTGAGTTCGACCAAAGATTGGGTGTCCTGTTGGACTCATTCACCCCTTGGACAATGTCCCGATCTAACCAGAGGACAGAGGTCAAAATACACCCTCCGTCACAGTCATCCAACAAGTGGCACCAGTAGGCGAATCCACATTATATGAAATATCACCTTCCAAAGTATCCTGCAGAGATGAATGCTCATATGTTTTCTTGACCAAAACCTGAGGATCAAACATTCACATACATGATGCAACTGAAATCGTATAACTCACACAAGAAACTTACCATGTTTCAACTCTAGACTATAAATTGGCGCAGGAAACAAACAACTTCAAAGGAAGGGGGAGGGAGAGGAGCAAAGTTCAGAAAGTGTGCTTGTGTCTGTGCTATCTGTTTGTGTGGGAGTGTGGGGTGCACCCAACAAATGTCTCCCCCGCAAGGTCCAAACTCCACTAACATCACAGGAAACACATCTTTTACTGTTTTTTTTTACTGTTTTTTGTTTTGTTGCTGCACTCTTTTAAAACACTTATACAGAATATTGTATCTTTTTTTTCCAAAGGGATGCTTTCAATCAACTTCAGAAATTTGACATAGTTGAACAGAGAGAATGAGAAGGAGAGGGACAAACAGAGAAAAAGAGAGAGAGATGAGGAGAGAGAGGGGAGAATGGGGGGGGGGTGCAGGGTAACACGTTGTGCCCTAGGTTCATAACTTGCATAGTGCCTTTCACTCTGGGGGTATATTTATCTTTAAGACAGTAACTCAGGCCTCCAAAACCCAGCTATGTCCACATTGCTCCGCCAGAGCGACCTCGCTGAGATGACGAAAATAGACAGCGGGAAAAAGAGTTGGTTGGCGACACGGATATAAATAACCTAATTTAATAATGAATGAGGAAAATAGCTGGAAAGCTACCCAGTTATCCAGGTATGAGAATGCCTTGCACCCAGCCACCTTGCTAGCCTCATCAGGCACCCTGCCTCGTGAACCCCAGGTCCTGGACCTATTACTGAATGAATGCTTTGATTCACACCTAAACTGCTTCAACTGGAAAGGGATGTGACCAGGGCCTGCTCAACCAGATGTCCTGGGCTGCGTTGGGTATCAGCTTGGCCTGAGTTGGGTATTAGCTACAAAAATTAGGGGTTGTCGTTTTCAGAAAAGGTGTAATTCTTGCATAACACACAGGGTCAATAGTGAGAGCCTTACTACTCCGGTACAGTCTCCTTAGGGCCAAACTAAAACTGAAACATTGTCATCAGTGGAGGTCACCTAAAAAAAAAGCTTTGTCTCCACAAAAGCAAAGTATCTGGCCTTTCAGCTGTATTCCTGAACGACAACTCAAAATAGTGCCGATGATTTTTCATATCTGTACTTTTTTTTTTTTCATTTTGTGAAGTGACCCAGATCTTGTATCCTTGATGAGAGCTGGCCAGAGTGGAGGGCAAGAGAGGTTGGGCTGTAAGCAGGGCGGAACCTTCCACAATCCAATTTAAAGCTTACATTGGTTGAGGGAGAAGGAGCGGGCATGTTGGGTGGCTGCCCCAGTCACAGGATGTGGTACCCAGTACTCATCTAAGTCTTAACCACCCTCAGACAGGAAGGTCCTGACCAAATCAACAGGTGTCCACAAACCTGAGGCACAGGTTAGTTTGAGCCCTTAGAAAGAAAATTGTGATGCCTATTTAGTGGTAGTGACATCAGTAAACATATTTCATTCTTCACACTCTTGTATGGATTGATTGATCCAGGGATTTTCAATCGTTTGACTCCTGGGGTTCAGGAGTTATAACACCTGTTGAAGTTTTCCCATTCTGTTGTAGTAGTACTGATAATGCCAATCTACAGAAGCAATAAATTGCTTGTTTGGAAACTTTCTTGTAATGGGCCAATTAAGCAATTATATCTTAACTGCATTAAGCAGCTTAGCAATTGACGGATAATTGAATCCTTTAATTCAATGCTTGGACAGAACGAGAATTAACTCCTTTCCAAAACAAGCTAAGTAATAACTGAAAAGGGAACACAATTTGGTGTTCATGCGAGAACAACTAGTCTTTCACCTATCCAAAACATTGTTACAATTCAATTTTGCTTGTTAAGTTTCACATCAAAACTGAAAAATATTTTTTCACATTTTTTTTCCAAATATTTCTAAAAAAATAGTAAAAATGTTTTTTTGAAGTTAAGCCGTCATATTTTGTTTCTTAATTCTTACTTGATACCCACTATGCAGCGATTGCATAACATAAATTTGATACCCTTCTGCAGAAATTTGATAAGTCTTCTGAAAGACTTCTGCTTTCTAAAAGAAAAATCCAGTCTCTTCAAGTAAATCAGTTCAATTTACCCTCATCTGTAATGTGCTGGAATTTCATAGGAACACACTGTTCTGTGTGGCTGCTTGCTGCATTGTGGCAACTATGACCTGCGGTGCATCCTCATAGACCAAACCTTGCTCATATTCCATAGCAACAGCACCATGCACGTATAAGCATACGAGATATGCATGAGACGAGTCCTAGAACCACTTAGTTGTGCACGGATGTCTTTATTCCCACAATTGTTTGCAGCAAATGGTTGTCGGGACAATGGTGGGAAAGGGAGCGGTACCTGACGGTGGTCTCTTAAGCCATATGAGAGAATTCACAATAGATGTCCAAAGTGTGCATGGAAGCGCCTCTGGGGTGTGCTAAACCTTTATATGAGAGACCACCTGGACTGCCATAACACCAGAGGTGCTTCAGGTGTCTAAACAGCAAAAAAAATGCCATACAGGTTACTAAAAAGGCTTTGATAAATGGTTTACTTATCACTTCCTCTACACTAAGACACAAGACTACAGACTCAACCGCCCTTGCAATCATTTTCAAAACAGCACAACTTCTCCTTCTGTGCATCCAAGTGACAGATTTAGTTAAAAATTAACCCAACAAATAGTTTCTGATGAAAACGTGTAATACTAGCAATGTTTTTTTTTACCGACAACCCCTTTGCCTGCACTTTCACCTCAGATAAAACGTAAGCAAAATTATTGTAGGTCTTCCCCGATTCATTCGTCCGCCTCTTCTCTCCCTCGTGGTGACATCACTACTGTAATACTGTTTTTTTTTCTGTAACTATGACAGCACACGCTTTTGATGTTGTTTGTTGGTTCGGGAGAGAATGAGCTGTGACATCACCACTTAAGTACAGGCAACATACATTAAAATGGAAATGCAAACGAACATCCTATGAAGTCAGACAGCACTAGTGCTTTTACCTGAAGAAAGTTAAGCTTACATCTCAACTATCCAGAACATCATTCAAATATGAAGCAGAGTTGTATCAAAACAAGCAACAGCTAGCAGAAATAAAGTTTAGACTGCAATCTCTTCCTGACACGGTAAATACTACCTTAATAGAGTCAGTAAAAACAAGAAAATCCCAAAAAGGGATCAATAATCTTGAATTAAAATAAGTTATTTTGTTTAGTACCACACCGTGGGATTGTAAAATCGGTGGCTCAACAACACCCTGTCCGCATAACATGCATAACACATCCCAGTACCATTCATCCTCACACTCAACAGGTGCACAAGTAGGAGGAGGGGGGGGACAGGTTGTTATTGGGAAACCCACTGTCTCCTCCGTCAAGAAGAGCAGAAGAGCACACAAACTTGCAGATTATGTAATCAAGACTGAGATCTTATAGCTCCATTACATTTAACGGCATTGTAGATGTGCTTGTGTGAGTGTGTGTGCTTTGTTTACGATGCATGCAGGGACAGAGAAACAGAGATAGCACTAACTTCTTGTCGGCTTCCGTAGCAGGTGTGACTGGGGTATGTAGCGACTCTGATCTGGGTTGCCAATCCAGGATTCAGTCGGCAAGTTTGCGACCATTCTGTTAGAAGGCTGCGGCTTCTCCTCAACTGACGAAGTGATCACCATCGGAAACGCTTACGTGGGGGCTGTAGTATCCCAGGAATCGAGTCAATCAAGTTTATCGGTGTGTGGATCCCGATAAATTACTTTGGAGAGAGTTGTGGACACGTCAAGTATCAAGTAATCCTTGCCAAATAAATCTTCAGACGTTCTTCGATCCAGCACTGTACATCCAACAGCAATAAAACTCAAGTGTGAACCGTAAAAGGCAGGTATACATAAGGATCTGACTTGGGTTTACCACAAAATATTCTTCAATTACTAATGAAATCCTGAAGCGACAAAGACAGAAGGAGCTGATGAACGAAAAGGCACCATTAACTTGTTTCCAAACAGATTCACTTCTGTCATTACTATTCCCTTTATTACTATGTTTCTCTAAGGCAATGACTTGGGTTTCAGGCAACAATGCTCACTTTAGACGTAAAAATATATTTACTTAAACTATGTATTTGCTATATAATTTATATATATATATATATATATATATATACACACACACATATATATATATATATATATATATGTATCTCTGCTCTTTCTATATAGATATATATTTATATTTGTAGATATATATGTATAGTTTTCTCTGCTCTATGTTGATATTATTTGGTTACAAAATGTCTACTTCACAGCTACAGATGTTTCACAAGTCCCATTAGAATTGGAAAAAAGTTTGTCTGCAGTTCAAGATTTAAAAAAAAAATCAATGGTAGGTAAAACCTTGCTGGGCCAGGACCCACACTTAAATTTTCCAGTCAGGATGATTCGCCAGCTGACAAGGGAACCAGAGCTAA
Organism: Alosa pseudoharengus; assembly: GCF_046254945.1. Taxonomy (NCBI): domain Eukaryota; kingdom Metazoa; phylum Chordata; class Actinopteri; order Clupeiformes; family Clupeidae; genus Alosa; species Alosa pseudoharengus. Next base: position 29,488,373 of record NW_027468587.1, read on the forward strand.
ACCTGGAAGTGTTGGTAGGCTGGGGGTAGGGGGTGGGGGGTCTCAATTTCCAACACCATTTACCCCATCACTCTCACTAAAAATAGCAGTGGCTTCTTATATTCCGTCTAGGTTACCTACAGTGAACTAATCAGTCACTATGAAGCAGGTAGGTGACAACAAACGTAAAACATTGGCTAATTTCCTCTCCTTCACCAGGAATCCCAGTTGGTTAATCCTAGTCAGAGAATACAATTCTAGGGGGGGAAGCTTGATTCCAGAAAAAAAAAAACAGATATCAAAATAATGTGGAATATGTATAAGTAAACTTAACGTTGATCAGTCTTCTCCGCCAGACAGCAAAAAAATGCACCCTTCCCCCTTACACGGAACTAACGCTAGCAAAGTCCGCAGATGTCAAATGATGACCTTATGTGCTGGCAGGTCGAGGGAGGGGGGTGAAATGGGGCACGAGGCTCAAAACAGCATAAAGCTTGTGAATAATGCTGAAGGAAGAGGAAACAAACACGTGCATGCAAAGAACACACAAAGTAACGAAACGAAGCAAAGTGCGGAGGTGCAACCGATGTCACAGGCACAACATTTAACGACTGCTTTCAAAAAATCCTTGATGTCTTTCGTGAGAGCTTTCCCAGAGTCTCAGCGATACATACGAAGACAATTCCTGAAGACGAGGCTCACAATCAAAGCCTCCGTTTGTTTTCTTCGTAACAGGTCCTCAAAACAATTAAAAAAAACCCTGTTGTTTCAGCTTTACCAAAAGCTTTATTTTGTAGACGCGGTGGTCTTGAATATTATGGGAAATCCAAGCGGTCCACGGGTCCGAAGGTTTCCTTTAGCGAGAAAGTAATGACAGCTCACTTCACAACAACAATGCAAGTAACTGTCCTTTTTCCGTCAATGCATTCCCCAACAACAACACGAGTGGCGAGAGTTATTACAATACAAGCGTTTTAGGGTAATCTTGCGTAGTCAGATTTGTGCCGGAAATTTTCTTCAAGGTTCCCAGCTACTTAATGTCGAGATCAACAAAAACTACAAAGATCTTTTCCTGTGTTATTACTTCCATCCTGTCTGCTTGTCTGAAGCTTCCGCGTAGGACTCAGTTGGCACTCGCTCTCCTCCTGCGTGTCTACTTGAGTTCGCGAGCGCTACTGTCCCCCTGGTTTTCGGATTTCACTCTTATGAATCTTCCGCAAGAATTTTGTCCTCCGAAATTATTTCCGACTCGAGCGGGTTTAAGTCATATTCGCCCCTTTCCCGTTATTACTCCCTGTTGACTAGCCTCTCTGTCCGGCTCCAGATCCACACCCTGCAATGAGGATTGTTCCAACAGCTATTGAAGCGCGGGGGGGTGGGGGTGGAAAGGGGGACATCTGAGATATGCTCCTGACAGGAGCTCGGTTGACGCAGCTCTTCGCGCATAAATGTTTTAGCACCCAAAGAAGCGGATCTACTGGGAGAGTCATGGAACAGCTATAGGGAAGATGACGCACACTTTTATCAAAACACATTAGTCCAATTGTTATATATGCGAGACACAAGTGCTTGATCAATTCAACCCGCACATATTTTGACTTCCCCCTACCCTACGTAGTTGCGCCACCAAGCCGGTCCTCTCCATTTATAGTTACTTCGCAGATACATATACTGTACATATATATAGACAGAAAACGACTAACAGTTAAGTGCCCACGCTTAAATGCACATAAGTGAATAAGAGAAAAGATCCAATAAACAACGCAATTTTGACAATAATGCAATTTGTTTGGGGAGCTATATAATGTTTCCACACTCAGCTGTTAAGGACTCCATGTCTCACCTCGGTCATATGTTCTTCATATTAGAAATCCCGATTAAAACTAAGTGTGTATGTCTTGTGTTACCTAATTACTTATAAATAACTGTTTGGGGGAAAATCACAAGTGTATATCCGAATTCTCTGTGCATGGATCTATACAGGTTAGTTATTTCTAAAGTGTGTGTTTGATTATGAAGTGCCCTTAAAGTTTCAACTTATTTCAACTTTTCTGTGCTAAAGCGCGCACACAGACCTTCCTATTCGTGGAGTTCTCCTTCTCCTACTCCCTCCCCCCAACCCAAAAGCGCGTTCACAGACATCTCATTCTCCACCCCCTAGTGCGCGTTCGTAGGCTCTGTTGCTATCCGACGCCACGGCAGCTTGTGCGCTATTGGTCAGAAGAGGTCCTCTCCACTGCTTCAATTGGTCAAGCGCGGTATGTAGGCGGAGAAAGATGAAGCGGCTGCCCTGTCCCCCTAGCTCCTTGTTGTCTCCGAACGCTGCGCGGAGGCAGAATGATGTGCACGCGGAAATGGCAAAAGACTTCAGGTAGATTGATAGGGGAGGGGATAAAACAACAACGGAAGCAAATAAATAAATAAAAATATACAAATGCAGGGGAGGGCATACCCTTATCAAAAGAACGTTTGTTCTGCAATACAGACTCGGTCACCGGATATTCCACTGAAACTTTACACTGCCAACTTAGTTTAGACAAAGTATTGACTTCAAACTAAATCTTAGATAATTCCACGGCATCGATATATTACAGAAAATTACAGAACGAGCACTTGACACTATCTGTGTTGTACCAAACTTCCAATATTGCAAAAAACAAAAGTCTACATACTGTACATATGCACGCAAAGGAAAGGAATGCCGTCTACACAGCTCCCCTATTTTTGATGGCCTCTATGGACTGACTGCATCCTAAGGGTCACATGCAAATGTTCTATGCAACCGACCAAAACCAGAGGTCAATCTAGTGGACTTTGGCTATGCATTTGCAATACTCAAGACCTGTTGTTAAGGCAATTCATCTGAAGCGTTAATAAACAGCAGTTGTATTACCCCAGAAATGTATTACATCATAACACCCCCTGGAGTGAACTGTGATACAGCAATACATTAGCAAGACCGTAACAAAACAATAAGTTTATATCACTTTTCAACTTTAACATCTCAGTTTCTCACGTTGTTTGAACAGCACGGACAGTTAAGTAATGCTGTAATAACCTGGCACTGGTCTTTTAGGAATGTCCGAGAATAATTCGTGTTGTGTGTGGAGCAGCAGCAGCAGCAATTCCTGCTCCTATGAAATTGCGAGTTCATAAGTGTATATTGTAGTCTTAAGAAGTGTAGCAACTTGAGCAATGGGAGGAGAGGCACAAAACGAGGTTAACCATGGCGTCATTCTTTCACGGTAGCCAATTTGTGCGTGTGTCCCCCCCAGAGAGAGAAAAAACAACAACAAAAAAATAGGTTCTACCTCTTGTATAGGCTGTTTGATGGACAACGACGTTGTCGTTACGAAATATGTCCAGAAACCTTACACATTAAACCCGTCTGACGCATTTATGTGCTTTATAGGTCAAAGTTCATTCTACAATGATTAGAGAAGTTTAGTGAGAAGGGGGATGGTCACACCCGAATCGCAGTACATGGGCTTCAGGAAGAGTATCGGAAACAAATGAAACATTCATGTAACACTGATATACAAAATCACACCCACCTCTAACCCCCAAGGAGGACAATTACATTTAAAAAAATCTTTCTTTAATTACTGAGTTTCTAAATTATCATCTATAGGCCTTCGCATTGTATTTAAAATACACATACTTGAAGACGAGCACTTGTTAATGCACAAAAAATGGAATAATTATGTTAATTTGGTTTAATTCAAACTACCTTGTTTAACATTTTAAAGTTCTACCCCTCACAAGCATACACAGCGCGCATTCCATTCACAGCGGTATTGCAGCTCGAAAGTCTTTGCATTATTTTCATTTTATACATACAAATGTACAGATAAATGTTTAAATGTATATGTGAACTGACTCTCGAGAGGGAATGTGACTCGGTTCCAATAAATCACGTTCGCAAAGCTCCCAGACACCCGAGATTAAAAACGCAAGGCGAAGATTCCGGGACTCACGTGCCTTGCAGCAAAATTCCACCCGGCAACTACACACTGTACCATGGTAACAGCCCTGCCATTGGTCCCGGGTGCGTTTTGAAATGACCAATGGGAGGGCCGGCAGCGGGTGATGCGTGTTGCTAGGTAAACATGATGCAGTGGGAAGATACGGTAGTCGAACTCCACTGAAGAAGCTAGCGAGCGCAAAAGGAATGGCGGGGTAACACAGCAGCGAATTACAATTACACTGCGGGGAGGTTGCCGGGGTTGTGTTTCAGCTCTGCAAAAACTGGATTTTTTTTAAGTGAACACTGTGGAGCTAGATATCTCTTCATTTGTCCAAATGTATGCAAGGAGAGGAGCATGATTTCCGCCCTAAAAGCAGATCATGCACCGGGTTTATTGAGAGCAAATCATATGCTTTCCTCTGCTGTATTTTCAGCCTCCTTATCTACAGGCAGAACGTCCAAATATATAGCATAGCTAACCGTTCTGTGCCGGAACACCTCCTGTTCACCAAGAGTCACATCTTTACAACTATATAAGGTTACATGGTGTGCTTTGACCCCCTGATCTCAAAAATAGACAAGTAAACTGTTATTTCCCCACCAACTCATTCTTCACTGGTTGATCAGGTGTGGGCTGACCACATGCAGAACATGAACTTAAGTTAGCAAACAGGTGGACAGTTCAGCAAAAGGTCAAGTTTTCCCCAAACATATACTTCTCAACACTGTCAGCAGGGGACTAGTTAATTTTCTATGTCTCACTTGGTAACAGCCCAAAATAGGAGAGAATGGGCATTCAAGAAAGACAGCACTGAATTTAACCTTTTAAATTATAAACAAAAAGTATGATTCCCAATGTGAAAAATAATGTAAAGCCAATCTCCATAACTTTAAAAGACAATTGCACTATATTCAATCGTTTAACCCAGTAGCTCCTGGGGCTAATGCTTATTAAATATTCCAAAAACTTCAACTCAACAATCAACAGAAAGAGAGTGTACTAAACACATGCTATATAACACACTTCAGGAGCCACACCAACAAACCATGTGCCACCCAGAAAAGACCAGTTGTATTTCTCAGCAGAGGCTATATATTGTCTGACAAAGTTTAAAGTTACATGTGACAAAAATGGCCCAATGTTGCTAGTGCCGTGGAAGTTCTGCCAAGAAACCCAAGTGCTGGTCGAGTCAAGTTTAACCTGACGTTTGAGGTTTCATCCAAGAATAGGCTGCATGGGTGTCCCAAGAAAAGACAGCGGAAATAAACCTTCAGGGGCCCTAACGTGCCGGACATGTCAATGGCACACACAAACGGGCACTTGACTGGTTAAACGATCCACCACCCAATGAGAAACATGCATATGGATTGTTCAAAGGTGCCAGTTATAAATGGACCTCCCTTTTCAGCATGTTTATGAGAGACTATGTTTACTAAAGTGTTTGTTGCAAAAGTTTTGTAAAAGTGTCTGTACAGACGCTCACAAACTTCTCAGTTATAATGAAGGGGGCAGGAGAGTAAAGTGCTGTACTCTGATTTAAGTCAAGTTTAATTCAAAATGTTATGCAAATCCTTCAATTGCAGCAATATAAAAAACAGCTCACTGAGGCAAGCTACTACCAGGGCCTCCACCACAAATCACACCACAGATTAACATTCATCGCAAGCTTCACTGGATCAAAAACACTGAAATCTTTATGTCCCATTAAATGCAATAGTAAGTGACTGCATTTTCTAAGTCTTATATCTTATGTGTGTGCGTGCATGTGTGCGCGTGCCTGTGTGTGTGTGCATAAGTGTGTGTGAATATGTGTGTGCACGCGCACACACTTGCAAGAGAAAGAGCTTGCGCATCAGCCCACACGTGCCAGCGTGCTTATGCCTGACCCTTTCATGGAGAGAGACACAGGAGAATCCCCACTGTTAATCCCTGATGAGGCTCTCCCTCCTCATCCTCCTCCCCCTCCATGTGACCTTTCACCTGAAAAGTACACATCTTTGCTAGGAGACACAAGAGACAGACAGAATGTCAGTGAGAGGGGTCTGTTGGCATCCTCACAGTACCTGACAAATTGGTACTGCAAAGTGACAAAGTGACACCTGATTACTTACGTCCCTCCTCAGACACCTTACTCTTGCGCGCATTCGCTCGCATGCATGCAAACACACGTGTTGCAGTTTCAAACACTTGGCTATACCATGACACTGTCTACAACAGAGGGATTATGGTTTATTACAGGGTCAAAAAGAGTGTATGGCAAGATCAAGTGACTGTTGGGGCTGTTCCCAATCCCAGGCCAATCCCAAGCCAAGGAGGTAGGTAGGTATGTAGGTAGGTAGGCCTGCCGACAATTTCGAGGTAAAAGATGCAAAAAAGGCTACTTTATAAAAATCATACTTGCGCCACTTCTACCTCTATGTTGTTTTCACTTCCTCTCTAAAATGTAACTGAGAGAGCACATTTTCATGAATCATAACACAGAAATTGCCTCTCTTTATAGCACTTACATGTATACATATGCATATATTGTGTATTATATATATGCATTGAATTCCCTCATTGTTTTGTGTGTGTAATAGTGGAGGGAAGAAACAATAGCAGAGCCAGTAAGAGTGGATTTTATGACCAGGGCACTAGATTACCAGGGTGTGACGTGAGCCAAAGGTTGTGATAATTGAAGACTGTATAGTTGCATCTTTCTTTGCTGCCCCCAGTGGCCAAAAGAGTGAAGTGCATGAAGTCCAAGTGCAACTGCAAGAGTAGAGCTGGCAATTGAATCAGACTGTGAGCCAGCGTGCTTAAGGTACACTGTAGGTTAGCAGTTCTGGGCCAGATGCCAATTAAAGTATTTGACGGAGAAGATTTGACCCTGAGAAAAATATCTGGATCCTGAATACAGTGTTAAACTTTTCTAATCACTTTTGAGGTCTGAGGTCACAACTTGTATGTTACAGCTAAGCTTACTTCCAACTGTTGTAAATGAAAACTCTTGAAGGTTAGGACCATCAGGAAAACAGCCCAATAGGTCTGAAATAGTATGACATTAGACATAAAAAAAACTCTACAGAGGTATTGCCATCACGAGAGCAACACGACATCTCTGGAAAACAGCAAAATTATCTTGTGTATGCAAAACAGTGTCTGAAATCAATTTCATGAAAATGCTTTTCAATAAAAAGAGATGGCTTATTTTGTAGAGTTTTCAGGACTTCTCGTAACTACATGGTTTGAGGAAAATTTACAAAAAGCAAAAAGTGCCCTTCCACAAGAGACAATGCTGGAACACATGCAGGCACCTGTTGAAGCAGAGTACGATGCATCAGGGTACAAACCGAAAGACTCACTGCACAAATTAGGCACCTTCATCCATGAAACACTTGACATCCTTCCTTGACATCCAACTATCCCAACAGGTTTGCATCCTATGAAGCAATGCTGAGAGCATATTTTTTGTGACTCTTTATGATCCAACTTGGCAACTATCACTTTGGCATTTTAACATAGCCAAAACACATACTAAAATACACATTCATCTTATCTACCAGTTCATTGGACACCTTTTATATTGATCAGCATTGTGTGAATTGCATATGAGTTTAAAATGCTGAGGGAGATTAATTATGACAGGAGAGAGTGGTGGTTGTGGTAATGGTCAGAATATTGTGGAGTAATGGTCATCTTGTAAACAGCAGTTTTTAATCATGCTGAGCAAATAGTTCCCTACAAAAACATAGGGCTTATGCAAATATCAATACATCCATCATCCACATAACTTCTTTTGAATGGTATGCCAAAAAACAATCTTTATGACCACATCACCTCAATTACCAATTATTACTAGTCTTTTAATAACATTCTTACATGTCATACAAAGCAGTGTGGTAACAATGCAATTAATGGCAGACGACGATGACTTTCATCAACAAAGTCAAGGTCAGTAGAGTAGACAGGAGTTGACAGAATCATGACATTACTGGATCTTTCAGAGAAACCATTCTAAAGAATGTCCTCCTGAACCTGACAGGTGGGTCCTGGGCGCTGGTCTCTCCAGCAACAGTTAGGCTACAGAGGCGTTCTTGTGTTCCATACGTGTACACCAGCCACAGTGCAGGCCGCTCCAAACAGCCCAGGGGGAGAGAAGCCCTCTCACAGAATTAAGATGCACATCAGTATCCCCACCACCGACCCGGCACTAGAAGCAGCGGCGGCAGCAACTGACAGTCGCACAGCCTCGCAGGACTTCCCCCATCGTTCAGCATCACGCTTTCCTTTCTCCTTTGCAACCAACTCAGCATTTCTCTCCTTGTCACTCAGTCTTCTCCGAGTTTCCTCTCTCCCGTCGTCTCCTTTCCCCCCTCAGTCACCCGCATACCTACCGATTCCTCCTATACTGTGCATACGATGTGATTAAGCTTCTGTTAAGCCAGCCATAATCTCTAGGAGCTCTGGCTATTTAATTCTTGCTGTGCCAGCTTAGAGCCGCCACGGAGGCTGACAAGGGTAGTGCACAGGCATGCAGGTCCACACACAGGCGCGGTTTGGCCACTGCAGACAACGACGACGACGACGACGCATCAGATCAGTCTAAACTTCCCTCCCAGGACAAGAGGACCACAAGCGTGAGCTTGCACGCACGCTCATAGACATTACAGACTCATGAATGCAACATTGCTATGGTCTTCCGGATACTGTGGCACCGAGACCCAGCCGAGTTGCAAGGGTGTCTAGAAAGCAGTGGAATGACGGTGCACAGATGAGCGGACTGTCCGCCTGCGCATACGCAAACACACACACACGCACCGGCATCCGAGCAGACAGACAGACAAGCTAGCTAATGAATTCATTTGGCTGACACTTATAATCCAAAGCCACTTACAATTTGTGGGACCCATTTATGCAGTAAGGGTTTATCTAGGGCAATCCGGGTAAAGTGCTGGGCGTTGCCTGTGGGGTAAGCCAGCCAGCAGCCACCAACCCACCCACTCCCAACTCACCCCACCATCCACCACCATTACGAACATCCTACAACACTGCCCCACCCCCATACCCTTGAGGCCAGGGATTTCCAACTAGAGGCTTCCTGGAGTTCCTAGGTCAAGACTCCTCTTCTTCCTCCCAACTATTTGGTTGGCGCTGACCCCCCCCCCACCTCAAGCTCAGTCTAATCAAGGGATCTACTGCCATCTACTCCAGACACCGTGTGTGAATCTCAGAAAGCTTTTGACTCCCATGGACCTCCCAGCTTTGTGACTTTCTTCCGGGGGCCCGTTGCTGGCATGGAAGAGGATGTCTGCCCGCTTCTCTCTGCTTCTCCTCTCTTCCCCCAGTGCTGACCCACTTTCGGCTCCCTGTGAGGAGTGTGACCCAGCACTGTCCCCAATACAGAGATCCTATACAGCTCCACAGCGTTCCCATACAGCCTCTCTCAGCGCTACACAGCTCACAGTTGTTCCGCCACTACAGCTGCTCAATACCACAGCTACGACATCCCATAATGCCACAGTCACCACGATCCATCCCAGACTGTTGCTACAGGTCACTGGTGTTCCCCAAAATGCTACACACTCAAGCTGACCAAAGTGCAGAGTCGCCGCTGCGAAACCACAACTTCAAAACTTTTGTACATTTTCTACTCTGACAGACGCACATGGGAAAATTTGTAAGGCATAACGATGGGGAAAATGCAGAATGAAATGCAGAATGAAATGCAGGCCAGTTTTTAGCAGTCTTTAAGCTATGCGCTTCCCAGTCACTACTTCTAATGTGAACGTTCATTTCAGTTCAGTCTTAACTATAATCGTGAATCTCGCAGCTGTTAGTCTCCTGAATGGGAACAATATACAAGCCAGTGTAGAATAGACTTCCATATCACAAGTAGGCTTTCTTCATACAAAAGTTGCACAGCAAAGAGAGTAAATTGGGATGCAGAGAGTAGGGGTGGGCCATATGGACAAAAAATAATATCTCGATATTTTTTGTGATTTTGACGATAACGATAATTAGTCGATATCCTTTAAAAAATTGTTAAAGTCTGAGTTACTTTACAGCTCATTATTTATGAAAAGCATCATTACAATAATAACCAATAACCTAACCTGTGACTTTTTAACCAAATCAACCAATGCATTGTCACTCTATGACACATTTCCAATTCTGCCCCCACTTGTGTGTGTGGCATTGACATGGTCTAGCCAGCTACATTAGAGAAGATGAATAGGCCTAACAGTTTCCCAAGAGAAAGTCTGAAGCTGAAGTTCCTTTCAAACCTTTACATAGGATTCACTGTAAAACTAAGAGCAGACCAACAGAGTAGCCTACATCTCAGTTATTTCCTTCTATGTTTTGTTTTAGAGCAATCACGTAGGCTAGTATTCCAAGTTACAGAATAGAAACTAATGCGTTAGCTTATGGCTAATGTATATGAGAAATCCCATAGAGATGCTAACGTAGATATTTAGAGCGAACTTCGAGCGAAGTCCATTTACAAAAGAGTTACATGAGAATAGTTATTTGTTTACAACTGACTATTAAAATACTCAAAGGCCAATGTTTTCTCTCCATATAATACCGTGTAGGAAAAAACGTGACTTTCTCATCAATGCTACTTGAACAGAAGTAGCCATAAAATCCCAAGTAGGCTACTCTCGCTGCACAAAATAAACATTAGGCTGCGTGGGACAACGTTGTGACCCACTAGTGATGACGTGACACTTGCTCTGCTGCACTTCTCCCGCATAGCCTACCTCCTGGGAATGTATGAGTCTTCAGTGCGTGATTTCGAGTGTTTTTCCCCATAAGTAATTTAAATACTCGATAATGTCAATTTGCACATCGTTAAAACAACAATCACGATATTATCGCAGACGATATATATCGCCCACCCCTAGCAGAGAGAAAGAGAAATGGAAAGAGAGGCGTGGCAAAGGCTTGCCGTCATGTGTCAGAGCTTTAGTTCTGAGTTCAAGAACAAATGCATTCAGCCTCTAGTCTGATAGCACTAGTCTGATGAACAGCCACATGCGGTGTTTCCACCCTCCTTTAGGATGACCTTTTCAGGGGACACAGTGCACAGGGAGCATTCAGTTCAGGCAGGCTTGGCCGGGCTGAGCTCCAACAAGCAAGTCAAGTGATAGACCATCAATCAACGTGGAAAAAACCAAACCTGCATTACTAAAGGCACGGCCTGGTTGAACCCATTTTAGCTGGCTACCACCGTCCAGACACATCAGCATCTGATGCAAGAGCCCTGTGCCACCTTTTCTCCACCACTAAGGTAAGATGAGGAACAGAGAGAGCAAAGACTAGCAGGTTAGTAGCACTCCGCCACAGACAGACAAGTGAGATTAGGGCAAAGGTCACCAGTCCAACAGGCCTGGGCTGCAACAGACAGACAGTGCCTCAGGCTAAAAAAAACCAACAATCCTCAGGTAAGTATCCGCTATGAAACTAAGGATACCTGTAGAAAACATGCCTGTTCTGATGACATTCACAGACAGACATCTGTACGTCTGCAAGCTTTTCAATGGATGAAATGTACAACACTGAGGAAAAACCCTCATTGCAGGTGTGGATCTGGACTTCCCAGAGTGATGAAGTAAGATATCAGAACCCCCATCAATGTCCTACCATCATCTCAAAATACACACACACAGACCCACTTAGGCTATCTATTTGTCTTTTTCCTCCTCTCCTCCCTTTTATTCCATGTGTAGCCTCTTTCATTTATCCATCCTACATGGGCCTCCTCTCCTCTATCCAAAGACTAGCCTGTTCCTTGTGTCACTCTCTCTTTCTCTCTCTCCCTCCCTTCTTCTCTCTCTCTCTCGTGTTAAGCAGGTCAACGGGCAGAGCTGTTGAGAGGAAAGAAAGCAGCACCAAGGAGAGCAACCTTTTTCTGCACGCACACACACACACACACACACACACACACCACTGTACTGTACTCTCCTGCGCATAGCTCTATGAATTCATACACAAAAACCATAGCCTGCATTCCCCCTTACCAAATGCAATGGGAATTAGTCACCTGAGATAAACAATAGTGTCATCTATACCAACATTCTCCCCAACACAGGTGACAATATTGGATGGAAAGAGCCGTTTACAAATCTGCTGTGACTTCCTCTCCATACATCTCACTCTTATGTAGTCATATGAAGGCCAGAGTATTATAAACGTGCAGGCGCGCGCGCGCACACACACACACACACACACACACACACACACACACACACACACACACACACAGACACAGACACAGACACAGACACAGACACACACACACACACACACACACACAGACACACACACACACACACAGGTCCGTATACACTAATCTCTACACATGAAAACATTAGCATGCACACAAATAGAAGCACATCTGATATGCAGTCCCACATACAGTATTAGCTATCGAGTGCATATACACACACACACACACACACACACACACACACACACACACACACACACACACACACACACACAGACACACACACAGTCACACACACACACACAAACCTGAGTGATCAAATAGCATCATTACACTTACAGTAGTGTGCTTCTTGGTGGACTGAACACCAACTGAGGCCTTGAGAGAACAATGTACACAAGCACTAAACCTGCCTACAGGGTAAAGAGCACTGCCACTTCAAAACAAATCTCACACACAGAGGGAAAACAGACAACGGTCAAAAGTTTGGGGACACATAGAAATTTCTAGTCCACTCCATTATAGACAGAATACCAGCTGAGATGAGTTGCATTACCATACCAGCTGAAAAGAGTTCTCGACTGTTGTAGAAAGAAATGGCTGATCTTTAATTTAATATCTACATTGCCCATTATCAGCACCCATTCATCCAATGTTCCAACAGCACATTCTGTTTACCAATCTGATATCATTTAAAAGAATAACTGAGAAAACATTGGAGAACCCTTTTGCAATTACGTAAGCACATAATGTAATCTGAAAACTGCTGCCCTGATTAAAAAAACAATGCAACTGATCTCAGCTGGTATTCGTCTATAATGGAGTGGAATGGAAATTTCTAAGTGACCCCAAACTTTTGAACAGTAGTGTAACTCTTCAGAGCTCAGCAAAAGTGAAGGAACCCTGCAATCAGGCCGAAACAAATGCAGAGGGGCTTAAATGAGCCCTACACAAGACCACCATCCTGTCATCGGCAGAAAATATTTGGGCAGCATTCCTGTTTTAACAGACATCCGAATTACTTTGTTAGAAGTGTTAGGAGGGGCAGAAGCCTGAGCATCCTGGCCATGTATAGCAAGGTAGAGCAAAGGCCTGTTCCAAAGGCCTGCTTCAGTGCAGGTCCATCACTGGTAAGCAGCAAAGAGAAAAGGGGCTGTGGTGATGGTGGGGGGCATAAGGCAGGCGCAGGTGTTGCCCTAGGGACAGGCTTCTGTGAGGTCATGAGGAGACGAGATGATGCCTGTTCTGTGAGTGAGCACGGTCACCTGTGCATCTCCACACTCTCGCTCCACGCCTTATTCACCTGTGCATCTCCACCCTCTTGCTCCACGCCTTATTCACCTGTGCATGTGCATCTCCACACTCTCGCTCCACGCCTTATTCACCTGTGCATTGGCATCTCCACACTCTCGCTCTTGCTCCATGCCTTATTCAGAGGCTCAACACACCTTATTAAATTAGGCCAGCCCACATCCCTATCCCTCCTCCTCCCTCACTGACTACCCAGCAAAGAACGAGCCCCTGCATCAGTGTCTCTGTGTGTGTGTGTGTGTTTCATTACCAATTTATAAGCTACTGCAAAGACTGAAAGAAAACTGCATTAAGAGTGGACCTGTCCGGTTTTAGAATGGGGACAGCAGATCTTGCACATCAGAGGCCTGGAGTGGGAGCCGCCATGCCTACTACTACCCGTCTGTAACCATCAACCCCAAGACCATGGAAGGATGCACCAGAGGAATCAAATGGAGAGGAACAAGAAAGCAGGTGGGCCACGATCTTCACTGAAAGCCCTTCCATGTGCCTATGGTCTGAGCAGAGGCTTTGCCTGTAGGCTACCCCTCTCGCCATCTAGGTGCTCTGTGACTTCCTCAGCCTCCTGCATATAGGCAGAAAGAAGAGCCTAAGAGAGCCTTGTGGCAGTGACAGCAGTAAGGTTATGTCATAGGTTATGTGTGTGTAACTAAACATAAATAAAAACCCATCTAGCTCAGCTCTCAAAATACAATCTTGAAGGGGTGTAACGGTACACAGAAATCGGTGTGTACCTTGTTCGGTGTGTATCTTGGTTTTGAAGTCACAGTTCGGTTAATTTTTGGTACAGTACACTTGTAATCCACTGACAATATATTTTTTGTTCGATAGGAATAGTATTTTGGAAAGGTGTCAAAGGTTTTTTGACGTTAACGGTCTAAAAACTGACATGGTCCATTGTTTAATATGTTTGTGTGGAAACTCGAATTTGAAACAAGGTCCGCAAGCAAAAAGGCCTACTGTTCATTATTGTTAAAGCCTGAATTTGGTACTTTCGGTACGCATCTGTATTGAACCGAACATCCTGTACCTAAACGGTTCAGTACAAATACGTGTACCTTTAAACCCCTACAATCTTGCCCCAAATACAAAATGCCACAAAAATCTAAAGGCCATGATTATCCTGTCAGGTAGAGCAAGATTATTCGGTGACATCCAAGTCACAGTTTTCGGACACACTGGTGGTATAAAATGGCAAAGAAAAGACAAAGAAAAGTAATATTTTATATCAAATAGCCTTACAGCCGCCAGGTACATCAAAGCTTAGGTCTACTCCTCATACAGAAGTGAGTCACACATTAGCTAAAATTAACATTTCTTCACATGCCACAGTGTATAGGAGAGCTTGGGCCTTACACAGTCCATTGGAGACAAGGTAATAGCCTAGTCCTTAAATAGCAACCTCCACCCCCCAAAATACAAAATGACACTTAGAGAATGGAGCGAGGGGAGAGTGGGGTTTCCAGTTCAGCTATAGGTACTAGAGCAAACGCACGTCTTCAGCTCACTACGCTCTGCTGATGAACTATTAGTCAACCACCATAGACTGTCCAGCCCTCTAGTCCACTACATTGTAGCACCATAGCTCTGAAGTGATACACATATTTTTTTTTTATTTTGCCATTTATGAGAATCTTTCCTTACAATGCACATTTAAAAATCATATCAATCAGATTCAGATCAATGGGTGATTTAACCTACTTGGTACTTATCCCACCAACTTTTGGGTGATTAGGACAGGCCTCTTCTCATCATACTGGTGGCAGACAGTTATACAGAATCTGAGAGAGATCTCACAGACCCAGTTGGCAGCGTAAACAGGAGGGCACCTGTTTGCTTAGGAAAAAGAAGGGCTCCATCACCCTCAGGGTTGGTCCCATTATGTGCCAAAGCCCTGCATGTTCAAGGCCGCATCCAAATCAATGGCCTCACATGGGCAGAGAGAGTGATCCCAATAGAGTGAGGACAGTCAGATCAGTCACATGGGACCAAACGGATGGGAGAAGAGAGGGGTGGGGATGCTACTGAGTGTTTATAGGGGGATTAGGCAAAAACACACTGAATCTTATATGGGTAGTAAAATGTGTGCTTCGTTTTGAGAATGGCAGACCAGTTGGCTGAATAGACAACACACTACCGTAAAAATTTAGTTTTTCTCCCCAGACACTTGTGGCTTTCCCCCAGTCTTACATGGCCCTTGCAGTGAGGGACTGGCTGCCGGAGAAGGCATAGGCTACTGTTGAGCCTCTTTGCTTTGGGCAGTGTGCATCCGTGGCGACGGGCGATATGCTGCCTTCGCTGTAAATCACACTCACTAGTGTGTAGAAGATAGGGCAGGTGGGTGGTGGGGAGGAGCAATATGAACTTGTGAGCAAGTGGGTGTTTCCCTCTTCCACTCCCTAAGCCATCAAACTCAGAAGTAAATCAATAAATGAATGGGGGAAGGCCCCTTCAAGTGGTCTCTCTCTCTCAGCAAAAGACAAACACGGCAGGCAGCAATTTCGTCTGGGCTCAGTCAACACTGCGTTCCACCAAAGAAGTGACAAGAAATAGGTACCAATCGTCAATATGATCAGTCTTTCTATCAGACACTTTACAATAGGGTAGGGGTGAATTACAGAAAAAAACATAGACATATCGCACACGCCCGCATACACACCCACAAACAAACAGAGTAGACACAGATACACAAGCATATCAACAACAATGTGCTTATGAGAAATACTTCAGTGAATGTGGCAAACATTTATGTCTATCCATACATAGCCTACACACTTCAATACAAAGTCAATGCATCACCAAACCAGCAGGCCTGAGATGGGTTGAAGCTCTCTCTCAAAGTGAAAGACACTCCTCACACACTGCAGTAACATATCCACACTTTAAGGCTAGCAAAAGCAACATCATGCTGTTTTTCTTCTCAATCATGTCAAGGCTTCATACAATGATCTTAGTCAGTCAGTTCACAACTGTGTCACTCTGCTACCAATACCAAATGAAATCTTCAACAGTGGTCCACTTGCTCCAAAAAATGAAAAGCATCAAAGAAAGAGAAGGATGAACGGACTGTTCATGCACTGTTTTGGCAACGGCATCTGTACCAAAACAAGTAGTCTTGTTACTACACAACACTACAAGCCTATGACAGCTTACTAACTTGGGCAAGTGAAAGGGACAGAGCCTATCAGTAGATTTTGGTGATGGATGCTACAGATTGGCCTCCATCATGATGGACTCAGCTTTGGAGAAATGCATTTTCAATAAAGATCCTAGTCTTGGTCACTATCAGCGACATCTTAAGATCTGTCGTTTTTGCCTAAGTGTGCTTTGTGATCAGAACGAATGACTGATAACTACAATGACTCAGTACTTCAGATGATGTAAAACTGCATCAAGCCAACATCATATCAGTTGGCCACATTCATTCTTCTCTCACAAGAATATAAGGAAGTAAAACTAAGGAATTGATTCAAATGTGCATAAAATGAATCCCGTTGAAGGGTAATGTGGGGGGTTACTTGCGCTGCAGTGGGGGGAGAGAACGAGAAGGCTACGTGGAAAAGCAATAGGAGGAAAGTGTATCCATTTTGAACCGGCATTTCTACTTCAGCACCACAGCGACAGCCTTGCACATGAAAATGAAGGGTGTAGGTACCGCAAGATACACTAGCCATAACCATTCGACGATGGCTACAGATTAAAAGGAAAATACAAAATGTGGTATACTCCTCTGTCATTTTAGACAAAAACGAGGGTATTTCATCAGAATCGGTGGACTTTTCCCAAGCCACAAGCGTGTGCACATATGAACATTGACAGGGGGGTCTGTAACGTCACTCAACATACTGAGCTGCATTACAACGACAGCATATTTAAATATCTATAAATGCTTCGGTTTCCCCCCGTCCTGGATCTGCAGACGCAATACCCGTCAGTGATTTGGATGCATTACCGTTGCTCTTGCCTTGAATTCCAAATGCACCCAACTGGATACGATGCATGGCTTTTAGGCATTATGTTCAAAAGATTTGCATGTCATGCAACACTGCAGTTTTGCAGTAGTGTAACAGCCACTTATGGACACATTCGTATCGAACGAAGATATTGTGTTGATTATACTGCAACGTTATGCGATTCGAGGGATGGTAAAACACAAACTAAAGCCCATCACTGAAGAAGAAATGCTAGATGTGTTAAATCTTCCACAACCCACATCTAACATGATCATGGATACACGATTGCCTCTGCTAACGTTAGTTACCCATTTTTAAATATCAGCCTCATCTAGATCGATTTTTGATAAGATATGGCTTACGTTCATACTAATATGTCAATAATTGTGATGCTATTGACGAGAAATGACACACAATTACAATCCCGAGTATGTAATGATCAATATGCTTGTGAAATCCCCGCATTTGGCAGCACAGGTTTCCATCAGCCCAAATCACATCTTTTGACAGACAGTGTATCATTGAAGGCAATTACAGTAAAGATAACAGTTGATAAACTATTTAGTGTTACATTCTTAAAAGTACCTATGTCTTGTGCATGCCCCGTTTAGTACCAAACCGCAAGCCGAATTTGCCCATCCATGTGTCTTTCCTCCCGCCTCGGTCCCCGGTACTGATGGCCTATACACTGGGCATAGAGCTCGCCACTGGAACACCACGTCTTGACGCTTGAGGGATAACGTTATAACGTTACAGACAATCCAGCAGGATCTTGGAAGAAATATATTGCTGTAGATGGATCTACTGATCATTTCTCACCAACAAATAGAGAGACACCCATATAAAACAATTTTTTTAACCACTGTGGTCTTACCTTAGGCAGCGGTCTGATGCCAGCTTCCCGGAGCAGCCATTATCAGTATTCCCTCTCCCTCCGTCCTAACCTCCACGACAGGTACCGGGCAGAATTAAAAACCGGTAACTGGTAAACCAAACCCCCCTCCCCCCTAATCGTCACCCCTCTGATGGGTGCGATCCTTTTCAGGGGTATAGTCACAATAATTTTCTTTTAAATCCTCTTCAAAACATCTGTCTCCAGGAAAGCTGAAAGGTTAGTCTCCAGAGCGCAACCCAGCAAATGTGCTCACGGTTAGTCCAGGTTTCAGCGTTCTTAGCCACGATAACGTTAGCACAACTAGTGCAAAAAGGCAACCACAGATGACGAGTAAAAATCCACGCAGTTAGACATTACGATGTTATACTGGCAGAAACCGAAATCGTCCTTTTGCCCTCCTTCCCTCTCAGTTTCTCTCTGCGAGAAACCTTGTGGGTCTGAACGGCTAGTTTGCTAGGTAGCTAGCTGGCTAACGTTAGCTAGCACTGGTGGTTCCTAGCTGGCTAGCAGAGTGTTGCTTGTTGCGGTGCAGCAAGGGGGTGCACGAGAGGAGTATTAAAAATTGAAAAAGAAAACGAATAAAACAAAATTGGGGTGTGTTGTCGCACCGCTATGACTAGCGATGTACACTCGCTGGACACCCCCTCGGTACCCGATAATCTCGATCTCTCCAAGACTGCCTTTCGCTTGAGTAGGAGAGGGTCTTCATGAGAAGCGCGTGCCCGGCTCAAAGCACGTTCCCGCTTGCTTTAGTGCAACGTTCAGTTGACTTTTCCCCACAAAATGGCCGCCAAAACAAATCTGCGGCTTGGAATAGGAGGTTTAAGTTCGTGTTACTATGCAGGTAGTCAGTTTGTAAGTTATAATACACTGTAAACTAATACATCGTCCTTTTATGGACTACAGTTTAGTAATATTATGTGTCCTCTTCAATCAAATATTTCAAAGTGATAATAAATGGACTAGCGACAGCTCGGTGGGTCTGCCAGCTAACTCAGCAAGATCATTAGCATAGGGTAGTTAACATTTTAACGCTAACGTTAACGCTAGTCGACTCTGGATTTTCACCCACAGTCGCACGGCTATGTAATATTGGTTAATGTTAAATAGTCAATAATGTTACCGTTATACAATTTACAAAGATGACGTAGCTAGCTATAGGGAAGGAATCGCATTGGTAACGTTAACTTATCAGTGCGTTACTTTGCTTAAGGTTAACATTAACGTTAGCCGTTAACGTTGACAATGAGACACTGAACACATTTCTAAATAACTTATGCTAGCTAAATAACTGTCTGTTTAATACGATATCTCGTCAGGGAACCCAAGCTTGGCATCATCAAACACTGACTAATGTCACACTGTTAACGTTAGCTGCTATCGTTAACCTCACACTAATGCAACACGATTTAAATGAAATATGTCCGTATGGAGAAGTTAATCTGACAAATGTTTATACGTGACAACGTTAAGGTCACTGTTAGCTGACTAGTGAAGAGAGAGAGTGTAGTAGTAATTCGCACGCTGAAAAAAATGACAAAAGTCTTCAGAAAGGAGTTTTTTTCTCGGTTTGGGAAGTGATCGGTATGAAATGAATGCAACTATTAAACGGAAACATGAAAGTTAATGTCTCCGACCGTGCATCACATCATGCCCCCTTATAATGTGTAAAATAATGACAGCGCTCAAATTGACAGATTATCCATCCCGTATCTTGTAGAGGACCTGCAGGACAGGGTCATGCGACACCAGTCTGAAATTACATTGTTTACACTAGCATGACTGGTTATAGATTTTTTTTTTATTACCAAGAAAGTTTATTTGACTTTCCCGCCTCGGTAGCGCGTCTTCACCACTCGGAAGCCACGAGTCATTCTTCCTGCTCGTTCACTCTTAAAATGGCGGCGACCGTACTCAACACTGGAGATGCTTGGTCAGGTATACCACCAGAAGTATATTATATTATCGTTGGTCTAGTATCACTTAGATCATGTTGTTCCTAGTTGCTCACATCTTCTCACTTAAATATCCGCTTTTTATTTTAAGGAACCCACATCCCAACTTCCCGAAACGCCACTCTACTTCAGTGCACCACATGAAGTTCAATACCGCAGTATTACCACTTACACACACACACACACACACTGATATTCACACACTGATGCCGTTCATATTCCACATCCAAGCCGATTCCATTTATGTCGCCAGCAGTCATAGACACAGAAGCATTAAAAAAAATGGCCATGAAACGTTCTACAAGCAATAAGTAAATGACTAGTTGTCATGAGACATAAATTCTGACGTTTTAATAAGAAAACGACTACACTGGAAATCATACAAATGTTCTCACGCAATGGTACAGTCACCAACCAAAAATATAAAAGACTGATTCCACTTTCTCTTCTAACTGATGTTTTTTTCATTTTTATACCGAAAGAAACAAAAGAAAAAAAAATGATGCACAGGTAATCAAAGCACGTCGGCCTAAACTAAACTATAACGTTATTTCATTTCTGTCATCGACAATCACAGACGACAGGGCATACTTTTACAGATATACAAAAATGTAGCTGGAGGATACACATGGTGGAAATACTTTTTGAGTAGACCAGGGCAGCGCTGGGGCTGGATGGTTTAATACCCTAACTTAATTAGGGTCCTTGCATACTGTGTCCTTGCGGCCTCTTGTGGGCAAAGCTGTTACAACAGCAGTTGGAGAAAAGGGTCCATAAAATAAAATCAAATGTGAAGGTGATCAATTAAATCATTTCTTCTGCTTGGGGGGTGCCCTGTGAGAAATACAAAGAATGAATTACAATTTAAGAAATAACTGGTATTTCAAAACTTATAAATAAATAGATAAAATGTACATGGGTCTTGATCACTAGACGTCACCGAGTAGTCGATAGGAAAAAAAAAACGATGCTACCGAACTGGAGTAGCTGCAGCTAATTGCCAGTGCTCCCAGTGAGCTACAATGTTAGGTCTGGAGGAATCATTTAAATGTGCTTTTTTGCCTGTTAACAGACACAATGTGTCATTAAAAGTTCTGTGCAACAAGGACAGGGTCCTTAAGTGACAAAACGATTAATTTTCTACTCATTAATTGTGAAGAAACCGTTTGTACAGTCACATCTGCACACTACTCTTGTTTACTTTTTCCTGCCCTACATAATTTACTAAAAAGAAAGATTTTGGACAACTCCCTCCTTGCAAGATGGCAACGAGCAGTTTCTTTTAGTAAACTCTGTGTGCACCAACAATGTTCTCAATGCTCGAGTTAATGTGTAGAGACACTGATGATACTTCGATCAAAGTTTCATGTTGTGTCGAGCCTTCTTAGTGTTTGAAAAATAGCTATTTTGACGTGATTGTATCAAAAAAGTAGTGGCCCTATAGGACTCCCATTCAAAAGGTCATTTCACCCGAAAACGACAACGCATACAAGCTTAAAAATGGCGCTTTGGACGTACTTATGCATTTATATGAAAGTTTGACTTGGGTACGTTCACAAAACACCATATGATGCATTTTGGCGAGAGTTACGCAGATGAAACGTGTGACTTTGCTGATAAGATGCACGCTTGCTTGTTATGGGCGTGATGCAGAGAAACTTCTCTGTATAACGAAACGCCGGTTGTTAGTAATTGGTTCAAAGAACTCCAATGATTTTAAACCTCAAACTGTGCCCTCCCACCCGGAAATAAACGCTTGCCTATGGATTTAGACCAGACTCTCTGCAAAGTCAGAGAGCCTGGTTTCCTGTCTAGTATGTGACAGTACAAACTTTAAATTACAACGGTTTCTTCACAATTTATGAGTTGAAAACTCTTAATTTTGTCACATAAGGATCCTGTTCATGTTGCACAGAATTTTTAATGTCATTTTTCGTCTAGCGATCAAGATCCATGAGGAAAAAAATAAATAAATAGCCCGGATTTCTCCTTTAAGAGTTGTTAGGAAATGACCATGTCTGTTCTCACCTGTAAATCCCAACCACCACCGCATGGTCTCGCTCATAGGGTTCCAGTGTTAACTGCTCTTGGGGTTTCATGTTCTCTGCGCTCATTTTCTTCACTTCTGCTGCGAACACAGCTTCTGGTGCAGCCGTTGAATCAATGCAGTTTGCCTGGAGTACAAGAAATATGTTTATTTACCAGGTCATACAACTACTCCTTGAGGTCACCAAAATACAAGGTTTGCATGTTTAACACACTTTAAGTCCAAGATTGATACAATAAGTCCATTCTGAATTCTGTGAGGTACTTTTTCTAAATTGCAATTTGGTAAATAAATATATAAATAAATAAATAAAACAAATAAATTTAATGCAGAGGTACTCACCTTAATTGAAATAACAAAATGGCCACCATTTTTAAGGAAGTTGTGTGCATTGAGAGCCACAATTCTCGTCTGGTCAGGTTGGGCAACATCCGCAAATATAACATCCACCATGCCTGTAGAAAAGAAGTGTATGAATAAGCAGAGGTCCTGAACACTAAAGGGCATCACTTAATTTCAAAACATTGATAATCTGAATTTGGGAAGTGATCCATATAATACACAGAATTTCCCACAAAATGTATGCATTACATCAAGAAATCTAACCACAACTTTCCTTAATTGTGAACCAGTAAGCAACCTATGAACTTGTTGCATCTATGTTTACTACAATCTATCTATAAAGCAAGAAGCGTCTGTGTGTCCGTGTGTGTGTGTGTGTGTGTGTGTGTGTGTGTGTGTGTCACGCATATCTCGCTGACCGTTTGTCAGACTGACCTAAGATTTCGTATGTGGCTCGCGCGTGGCACAAAGGTGTGCACTCTCGATTTTGAAGCTTTTTGAATGCATATTACAAAATATGCTTATTTACGTAGGACGTTTATCGCTGCACTGCACTGTTTCCAAGGGGACCAGTTTCAGGGGAGCTCCACCCCATGGATCGTGTACTGACAGTAGCTAGGTCCAGAGAACGGGCTCTGCTAGGTCTCACTTTGATGATAGTCAGTCGCAATTTAAACGGATTACTCGGGAACCGCTTGTGGGTTAAGATGCAAGATGATTATCATGTCTCACCTCAACAATAAAGACTCCCTTGTATGCAGTTTGCTTGCATAAGATGATTACTTGCAAAAACACGACAACAAACACGGGTATGTAGTGACCACTCGAATAGCCCAGGCTACTTTGGACTTTCAAGAGACTTTGACTAAAACGACAATTCCGACTGCAAGGTCCCAAATTGAAACGAGCGATAGGCTAATGCCACATAGCTAACGTTAGACAAGTTGCAGACTGAGCGACGGCACTTATCACGCCATCAAACACGGGTATGTAGTGACCACTCAAAATAAAAGTATGTGCAAGCTTCGAATAGCATTAGGAAGTTATTCAGTAAACTATAGCCTACATTTAGCCTTAACTCAAAACAGTTGTCATTATGTCATTCTGATCTGTAGAAATGTCATGCAGCCATGCCTAAATTTATTAGAGGCCACATTAATTATAGGCTAATATATTATAATATTCAGTATTCATTATTGAATGCTTAGCTGGCATGATGTTTCCCTATCATCCTATTTTTAAAGCAGGCATACATGCGGGCATGTAATTGAGCTACGGGTTTTCTTCAGGAATGGCATGTTTGAACGGGCACTGCACTAGTAATTCTTAACAATCAGAAAGGCACTGGTAACGGGTGAAAGGCAGGATAGCTATACGATTTCATAGAAGTAAACATTGCTAATACTGTACTAATCATTGCAAAGGTGTGTGCACATTTTGCAGTGAGAAATCTATTAATTAAAAAAAAGATTAAACTCCATTTAGTTCTTTATCTATTAACTCAGCTTCAAAAGTATGCACTAGGAAGAAAAAATAAATAAAATGTCAGCTCTTGAACTAGAGCAGACAAATACAAGTCTTAAAAAAGGAGGGGGGGGGGGGCTAGAAGCACTTACCAACGAGCATGCGGTATTTGTGAGGATGCCTGGCATCCTCAATGATGGGAATAATATTGGTCCTCTTTTTAGCAACATTTAGCAGGTCTCTGCCCGATCTGTGAGAGAACTCCACTGCATATACCAGGCCATCCTACAAGCAGAAACAAAGTAATCAATGGTCATCAACAGAATAATGCCTCATCAGTAGGAGCTTGCCTCATTCTCACAACACAAGAAATCTAACGGAGGCTACACCGACTATGTGACTGAAGCGTTCCGTTCACGGAGTGTCTGCTGCAACAATTAGCAGTCACTCTAATCAATGGAACTGGCTACACCAGACGTGATGGCGGCACCTACCTTCAACAAAATTAAACCAGTCTTCTAAAACTATTTTTTTGCTCCAAGTTGAGTGCTTCAGTTGCATTCACAGCCAGTGGGACTACTCCTCTTATGGAGGACAAAAGCAATATATATAATATCTTAATTTACAGTTCTGCCCATCCTAATTGATGGCTTTTTTTCTGTAGAGACTAGGGTATTACTTTAATGAGAAAAGGATTAGACAAAGAGTAGTATGATATGCAAATCTAAGCATCTATACGTACTGGACCGACGATGTCGGACACGTGTGATACTGTTGTTCCTGATGCAGCTCCAAGATACATAACTTTCGCGCCAGGCTTGATGTGGATCTGGTCAATACCTCCCAAGATGGCAGCAGCCAACTTTGAGCGGAAGGGATTCCATGCTCTGTACTCAATCTTAGTTTCTCCCTCCTAGAATCAGAGCAAAGACTGCATCAGACTGGCAATTTGCACCTTGATATGAACACCGACATGCAAAAGCAGTAAATGAAAAACTCCCGACCCATGGGCAAAATCCATAGTTGATCTAGATCCGTTATGAGATTCAGCCGGTGTATCAATTTCGTGCTTCGCTTTCTATCCATTACCTTCATACGTTAGTCTGCAACTGCAGTACCGAAGCTAACACCAATAGACCTTTCTGACCTGTCAATCATATACAGAATAAATACCAATCATATTGTCCAATGTTCTGACTCTCCGCCTGCTGAGACACTACTCTCACGTTTGTCACAAACTAATCAAGTTACTGTGCTATTCGCATTGGCTTTGATGTTGTGTACAGAGATATCAGTCGCAGGTGGGCTATAATTACAGTAAAAAACCTACAGCGGAATAAGTTAAGAAAAGGATGAATGAAACTTAAAGTGCCTGTTTTCTTGCTGTTGCCGATCTGCATAGGAATATCAACTCAAATTAAGACAATCTGGCATGAACTTATTCCTTAAATCTCCTGTTTTTTTTAATGTTCACAGGTAGCCTGTAGACATGGCTCTAATAGAAAACAGCTATGATAGGCAATTCACCTACAACAAGGTGGTCTAGTTTCGAGATCGGTCAATAGTTATAAACTTGAAGTGAAATTAACCTTGGGTTAGTGTGTAAAATACAACGGGAAATTGATCCTTGCAATAAACTGCTTCACTTCAATCACTCAACACTATCAACTTGACATTGCAAGGATCAATTTCCACTTCACACAGACAATAGAAACATGTTAACAATGCAATACTGCAATTCATAGCATGGTTGGGCCGACAGCACCATGTGATTTGTGTAGGATAGTTGTGGGATCACGCCTGGCAGTTTCCAGAAAAATTCTTAGATATTATGCCTGAGTAATGTCAAAACAAGTAACCATAGTTTTTCGTTAAACACTCGTTCTCCCTACATTAGGTTTAACCTTACCACTGCAAAACCATGTGGGACATTAGCAACAGTAACCAAGGCCAACTGCTTTGAGTTGGAAAGGTCTACTGCGTTGGTCAACGCTGCTATGGGTCAGCTGACCAAAATGGTCAGAAGAGCCAACCTTTATGTAATGCCCTAAAGGAGGAGTTGCTAATATTCATTCATTTGATAAAAGCATGGACATGAGCTACTGTAAAATGCCAATGCCCCGCCAGTCCCCCATGACTGTGCTAGCTTGGAAACCAAATTGTGCCCTCTTGTGTAAAGTATATGGTCACTACAACCCCCAAGAAGAGCTGATGGTAGACAGAGTTTAATGGCAGAGCACAAACTATGCAATGCTGTCCTGAATTGACAAAGTTGTTAACAATATCAAAATGGAAACAACCTAGCTAACACCAAAAAAAACTGAAAGGACTCAGCTAAGGGGACTTACTTCAACATTTATCCTTTTTTCACCATAAACAGAGTCTCCTATCACCATGTTTTTCGTGACCAGGGCATCTTCTTTGCCACGGCAAATAAACACACCTGGGGGGAAATACAGAAATGTTATTTTGTATTCAATCACAACCTCAATTGCCATTTGATAGGAGCATATTAGCCAGCCTTCTCACCTTCATGTCTGTGAGGCTCTACCATGACTCTCTTTCCCCCTCTGAAACCGCCACGTCCACCTCCTCTGCCTCTGGGTGCCCCTCGGCCACCTCCACGTCCTCTGAAGCCTCCATCACCACCAGGTGACCTGAACCCACCACCTGCGTTAAAGTGACAGAAACAAAAACACTGATATGAAACAATCTATTCCAAGACAAAGCAGATATGCAACATAAAAATCCAATCTGGTTTTTGAGACTATCCCTCTGCAAGATTACATGAACCTACATTGAGGAGTCAATAAGCCTATTTGGTAAAGTAACCCAACACCGAGAGTGTGTGTGCACAAGTGCGCAAGAGACAGACGAGATGAGTGTGTGTGTAATAAGGACTTATTTGGTGTATTGCTCACTTTCAATTTAACATGAATTAATTTACTACTTAAATTTCCACAACTTTTCATAGACTCATACGTTCTAACTAGCACCAGTACAATAAAGGCACTCTAAGCAATGTTGGGTAATGTCACTTCTATTGACGTTCAAACAAAACGGAGCTAGCTCGACCCTTCCCGTGCAACTGAAACTCTCCTGAACGCGCATCTCGTTGGTGAATGGCTGGAAAAGTTTATGTTGCATGTTCCAGGCTGTTTTTGGAGCCTGGGCTGTCTCCAGAAAGCGCGTTTGTTTTACAGTGTATTCGGTTGACAGGCAGCTAGCAGATTGTGAGATGATGTTTGCTGTATGTGACAAAAAAAGTGTGACATCGCTTAGAGCACCTTTAAATCAGCTAACATCAATGTTTACGTTGCCTTGTGTCAGCTATGCTTGGTGAGCTGGTATAAACAGCTGGATGCTTTTGGTTCAGATGTTGAATCATCATTTTGCAGTTGACACATTGCACTGTGTTTGAAAACATTCTCTGCCTTTTACAGACGGTTTCTTGGCTCTCAATCATCGCCCCAACTTAATATTGAATGTGGTGTACACGTCAGCAATAACAATCCGTGTGAAAGAATGATCCCTGAGCTGAGCAGGCCACAATTAAACAAAGCGAATTAAGCAAATTGCCTTGATAATTTTTTGTAATTTAATTATTATAAGTTACCTCTTGCATGAGGAGTTTGCCCTCCTACCCTCAGGTAGACGCTTTAGAGTATTAAACTGCAGATTAAATAAATACAAAAACACCTTTATTCCAACTGCCATAAAGATGCTCAATGATAGATAGCTGGCTACCTATATGTGATCCAGTGTGCAGCTCTGACTGAATTGTTTTTTGTTGTAACTGTGGTGGTGTGGGGCTGTATGTCTAACTGTTTTTTAATTGCCTTATGCATGAGCTGTGTATGTCTGTGATTGCAGTGATTGTGATTCGAAGCCCAAGCCAAATTTCCTCTTGGGGACAATAAAGTATGCTTTACTTACTTTACTTGAGTAATCATTTCAGCCCTAGTTTCCAAAGGTTCAATTTATGAAACAATGGCTAGCAGCCTCTAATCATAGATATACATACATTCTTGTTGGTATGACTGAAATGGCATAAGAAAGTGCGAGGGCTTGATAATGTGATATATAAGGTAGTTATAACTCTAGCA
The DNA here is from genome assembly GCF_046254945.1 of Alosa pseudoharengus. Taxonomy (NCBI): domain Eukaryota; kingdom Metazoa; phylum Chordata; class Actinopteri; order Clupeiformes; family Clupeidae; genus Alosa; species Alosa pseudoharengus. The sequence continues at coordinate 29,516,605 of NW_027468587.1, forward strand.
AACAAATAAAACTGAACCTTTAGTAAGGCAAATATGTAATTGTCAAAGACAGACACTGTTGCTTAACTGCATACAGGGTTTAGGAAAGGCCAATAAACCAGTCTGCATTGTTGGGGACAAGGGACATATGCAATCACATTGTGGTCAGTAACATTTGGTTAAAAGCTGGTCACACCAGTTTTCTTTAGACTAGTCTTGAGTGAACATAATTCAAACAAACCGCTTGCATGTCTGCATCACCTTCACAAGGGTCAAGAGGATTAAGACGTCAGAAAAAAAGTGTGTAGAGAACCTTGATGCACCATCATGTGTAAAGAGTGAGATTGTAGTGTGGCTAATTGGGACATCCACTCACCACCACCTCTTCCTCCACGGAATCCGCCTCTGCCACCTCGGTCTCCGAAGCCTCCTCTACCACCACCGCCGCCTCCTCTACCACCTCGGTCACCGAAGCCTCCTCTTCCGCCACGGCCCCCAAAACCACCTCCACCACGAGGACTGAACCCTGAAAATATTAAGAAAACAAGCATCTCTGTTAAACATGTAAGCGTCAACGAAGAGACACTCATAACGTTACATACCTTTCCGGGCATAACAGTTGAATCTCGCATTCATATTTACTATATTTGCGTTATACAAATATATTTCAACTAATGAAATTGTAAGTAACAGCTGTGTATTAATTTTTTGCCTGGTCAGGGCAGCCAATTCATTTTTTTATTTCGTGGGGAAAAAAACAGTCGGGTGAAAGTCATTTATAAAAGTTTTGTCTGAGTTTTAATAACACATGGTCAGTGCTAACTTTTGAACCGAAAACACATGGCATCCAGATGACTCAGGTTACCATCCATAACTGTCTATATGACGACTAACCAACTTTATTACGAAGCTAGTGTCAACCAATGTTCGACAAACCTTTATATTTATTTACCTCAATACATCCTTTTATTGTCATTCCACAGAAGTGCGCACGTGGGTAGCCAACCTAGCTTTGGGGCTAATCATCCGGCTTTGCTAGCCTGGATTACTTAGTTTAACATGTGCGATCAAAAGCGTATACGTAAACAAATAAGTCCACGACGACAATGCGACTAGATTAACACATTTGTAAACTGTATGGTGAACTAATACATGCATTGAACATATGTTGGAAGTATTCCGAATTAACTTGCTAACGTCGGCCCATATGAACACGGTTCGCTTGAAATTGAGGATTGACCATTTTACTTCGCACGGCGCAATTTATAGGCGAGAACACTTCTTTATGGGAAACACGACATTCTACATATATTCTTAAACAAAACAAAAAAACACAAATGTCGTTTTTACCTGGCTTCATTTTTACTTAGACACCTGGACCAGCTGTATCCGACTTCACTCCGTGCGTATTCGACTCGCGTGTGCAGCAATCTTACACATGCAGCCGCAAGAACATGGTCTTACCCATGATGCACCACGAGATGGTTGGTTATCCAGGTTCACAGGTCACCGATAGTCCCATGTCGCCGCCTAGCTTGGAAGCATTGTAATAGCAGGAGTCTGGTAAAATAGCTGCAGCCAAGTTATTTTATTGGCACACAAACCATTTTTCTGTCAACAGTGGAGTTCTCCTTGTGAGGGAGCATTTGCAAAGGCTTCTTCTCAATGTTTTAGTTTGAACCATTGACTGTAGATTGCAGGTGTCTATGGTTTGAACACGTTACCCAATTCAGGCTGTTATTCAGGCTGCTCAGACGACCCACACTCATGTAAGTGAAGTTAAAGCCTAATAGTGCTCTAAAACAAAATTTGGTAGTGCTCTAAAACAAAATTTGATATCCTCAACTTTTAGGTTGTACAGAGTCAGACCATTTGACTTGGGGTGGTCAATCTTTTATTAACATTGGTTCGAAAACACGCGATTTGAACAGTAGATGGCGCATTTCATCCATATTGAATCACTGCATCCATTGCCGAAGCGTAGGCCTCCATGAAGTGAGCATTATGTAGTCCTGTCATGTGTGAAATAGTCTACAAGCACACTGCCTCAAACATTCTGATTCAGTTAAGTTATAACAGAGAAAGAAAATTAACTATGTATTGGCATCATGTTAAGGAATATCAGATCAATAAGACCCTATAACCATATGGTCAATATTTGCCCTTAGGATCACCATAAATTGACATATTGTGCTGACTGATTTATTGTATTATCATTAATAATACGATTTTGGTAAACACAAAAGAATATGCTTCCAGAAATACAAACAACGTACAAATAGAACATGTTCCAAATATCATGCCAGTTACCTCACCTGGTCATCGGATTACTTTTCTACCAGGCTCATATGTTGGTTTATAAATTGACTCATTTTTCTTTTTGTATACAAAACGTAAAGCAAGGTTCAGTTATGGATTAACTGAGTAGTTGTGCCATTCCATTACCAAAAACACAAGAGTAAATATAGTGCAGTATATGCTTACTTCTATAACCAAAGTACTTTTTGTGAGTTGGATAACTTGTCCAAATTCAACATAAACAATGGCCTATAAGAGCCTTCATGATTGATGTCAAGAGAACTAAAGTTTAATTAATTTGAGTTAATTGACACATGATTCAGACAGTGTAAACAAGTGAGAAACAAGCTCATGTATGCCTTATTACATCCAAATGTTATAAGCCCTAGCTAACTACTCTCAGTTTAGCTAACTCAGTAACCCCAGGCTGGGAGAGCAGGAGGATGACGTGGATGTGATTAACACACACATACATATGTCATTCTAGTCCGCTGTCCGTTTTGTTCATGTCTCCATTGCTGACTGTCTCCCCGTCCGCCTCATTCTCATCCTCGCGTGGTTCAGGCCCTTCTGTGTCTCCTTCATCTGTGTGTGGCGCCACCTCCGGCCTCAACGTCTCCTCCACGGTGTCATGGGGGGAGAGTGGTGGTATGGGGATGCTCTCTCCCTTCTTGGCCAGCTCGGCTAGCTGGTGGGCAGAGCAGGGGGGGGTCGGGGTCGGGTAGGTGTGGTGGAAGGTGTCGTAGTCCACCTCATAGAAGCCCTCCTCCAGGGAGAGGACAGGGGTGAAACGCTCACCCCACACCACCTCTGCGTCCAGATAAGAGCTCCGGGCTTGACAGGTCATCCCTACAGCGAGACAGAGAGACAGAGCAGAGTGACAGAGCATTCCAATCTATAAGTATCTCAATTTTTACACTGACATCAACAAATTGTAATAAGGAGTATGAAAAACATGCCCAGCAATAATAAATAGAACTATTAAATAGCCTTAATAAGTATAGCGAAAGCCTGAGAACCCATAATATTGATTCAGCAAGTTCCTCTGATGTGTAGAAAACATACTGTGTGTCCGCACACACATAAGTAGGAAGGGATAACGCTGCTTCAGAGATTTTTTCTGGGAAGAACTTAGCTCTGCTTGAAAGGTTGCTGTAGCCTATTATTCTCTAAATCTGGAATATAAATGGGTTTGGCTGGAGATGTTTTAAATGCTCTGATAAAAGATTCAAGTGATTTTTTCTTGTTGGAGTTCACTGTGTCAAAAGGCTGTACCTCTGTTATGTGTGAGCTTATAAAAAATCATGCGCAAGAAAACAGATGACTGGATGTAAAAAGCACCGTAAAATGGTAGTATCTTAGCAAATAATAACCGTTTATTCTCTTTATAGTCTTTAAACAAACCCTTACCTCACATACAGTGTTGAATATGTATGTGTGTGGATTGCCTATAAATAGCATATGTGCCTCCTCCCATCTTCTGCTCAACTGAACCTTGAAGAGCCATGTCAATTACTCTACGTATTACCCCCGTAAACAGACAAGCCCGAAGATTACAGAGGCATAAAAAACCTCAGAATGAGTAAGAGCCATGTCAATTACTCTACGTATTACCCCCGTAAACAGACAAGCCCGAAGATTACAGAGGCATAAAAAACCTCAGAATGAGTAAAAAAAAACACATAGGCACATATGTGCACACAGACACATAATGCAAATTGCCCAGAATGCATGTCAATCTAGATGTGCTGGCTTATTCAGATGTGCTGTTGCTCCTGAGGCGGTGTAAACTCATTAAATAGCTCATCTTTACTGCCTTCAGATGGTATTCATTGTGCTTGTACTAATACTTATTCAAAAAAGCATGATGTTCTTTAGAGGATTTGTTTCCCTTAAGAAAGGCGAACACTGTCTCTGTCAGTTAATTTCAGGAGAAAATCCCACTTTATGAAATGTCAAGAATAACAGACATTCAGTTTAATTTATTCCAGGGCCCTGGCAGATTGACAGACAATAAAAAGAGCTATATTATTACACACACAGAGAAATCATTGATGGGTTATGGTGATGGTGATGTTTGAAAGAGATTTCATGCATTTTAGTCAACAGTTAGAACAATAGCGAACATAATAATGTCTTCTCTCAGTAGAGGCACTGATGGGAGCTATTTTCATAACAAGCTGACTGATTCCTGCGGTATATGGATCCAAATTTGACTTAACAAATAGAGCAGTGCAAAACCCCATTTATAGTATGCCATATTTAGTTTTTGGTTACAATTGCTAAATTGGGTTTAAAACAAAACAATGCTCCTGATTCATAGTCCAAGGCTAAATAAAAAGTTTTTTTCCTCTAAAGGGATAAAGCTTCTTCTGCAAATTAAAACAGCAGAGCAGAGAAGCGGAAAGATAGAATGAGGCTTATCTATGCCACCCACTCTTGACTATGAATCAGTGAGGGGAGACAGTGAAAGAGAAGAGATGAGAGAAGGGCATGGCTATTCGATCATGAGTCACATTAGGCCTTCCCTCACCCCAGCCTCAGCTTTTTAATTTCCCTCAGGCAGGCCTATTGACAAATCTTGGGTTTCCTTCCGCAAACAAACATCTCAAGGGCCCTTGGCCCCTTACAGTCAAGCAGTGCTCACTTACGGCACATATTGGCACCAATGACAATAGCTAAAGCAATTAGTAAGGTGTACTTGGAGCCTATGTCAAGTGTAGTCACAATTCAGACTAATTAGTGATTTGCACAGAGCCTCTGTAGAGATTGCTGCTGGCAGTAGTAGGTTCCCACGGGGGGGTGGGGGGGGGGGGGGGTGTACCTAAAAGGGCAATCTTGCAAACACAATCAGAAATGATGGCCATTAATTTATTGCGAGTTGTCATGGTCAACTCAACTATGAAACATGGAAATGGAGTAAGGGAGAGAATTTGTCCTCCACCTTCTCCTCCAATGCCAATGTTTGTGCTGAGAGTATCACAATACCATCAACTTACACTGATTTACCAATTGATGGCTACAGTGTCGTCGGACCCTCAACCTCCTACATCATCCTTCAGTGTTACACCTGGTATTTCTAGGAACATCTGTTGTTATAACTAAATTATGTCAAGCTTTGCCGGGACAATGTGTGCTGTGTGCTGTGCTAAACAGGGACTAAACAGTAATCAAGGCAATCCTTGCTCCAACTAGAGATGTAACGGTATGAAAATGTAACCTCATGGTTATAGTGACTAAAATGATCACGGTTTTTGATATTATCAAGGTATTTCTAAAAGTGTGTTCAATATGTTCAGAAAGCACTGATAGGCCTACACAAGCTGAAATGTTTAATTGGCTATGTGCTTATAGCTGAACTTACCCTACCATAACTTGGAGTTTGCTATTTCTGTCATTTGGATGCAATGAGTGAGACCAAAGTAAGCACTCAAAATAAAACTTTAGGCTACTGTATTCTCCTGATAACGTGAGTGGAATGGATTTAATGTGGACACGAACATAAAAAGACGCAGAGTGGCTACATGATACAGTGCATATTTTGCAGTGAAAAAGTTCCGCCTTTTAAAATAGAATAGAATATCTTTATTTGTCATTGTCACAGGTACAACGAAATTAAGTGCATTCCTTGTTCAGTGCAAAAGTAGCAATAAATAAGTAAAAAAGTCACTATGGACATCAGGTGTAGCCGAATCCGAATAGTAGTTAAAACCATCAATTAGACAACAGAATCAGTAGGATACCAGTTTTGTTCCATTGTACCAGGCCTACAGTATGTCAAAAGCAGGCTCGGATGAAGCTGGGAAGGATTAAACACACAGTTTCCACACCGCGGTAATCAACAGTGATAATCATGATGTTTGAAATGAAAACGGTAATTATTATCGTCATTTTTATCGCGGTTTACCATTATACCGGTAATCGTTACATCCCTAGCTCCAACCCACTCCAAGTCACAGGAGCACACATGCGAGATTATGGGTATGTGATATATTCCATCTTTGGCTTACATTTTCCATTCGTAAATTTAATAGACCCCATAGACAGCATGACATGCATTAAGCATCGCGCGCACGCACATACACACACACACACACACACACACACACACACACATTATTATTATTATAGTATTATACATAACAAGGCTAAGGGAATAATCTGCTGCAAATTATAAGGAGGGGTCTGAGAGTAATATATAAGTATAGTATATGTATATATACTTTTTTGATCCCGTGAGGGAAATTTGGTCTCTGCATTTAACCCAATCGGTGAATTAGTGAAACACAAACAGCACACAGGTGAAGCACACACTAATCCCGGCGCAGTGAGCTGCCTGCTACAACGGCGGCGCTCGGGGAGCAGTGAGGGGTTAGGTGCCTTGCTCAAGGGCACTTCAGTCGCGGCCCACTGGTCGGGGCTCGAACCGGCAACCCTCCGGTTACAAGTACAGAGTGCTAACCAGTGGGCCACGGCTGCCCAATATATATATAATATGTATATGTATATATATATATAATATGATAACATAAACAAAACGACAGCTAGCTCTTACAGTGTATCAAATTATAATTAAAGATGGCTTGTTTCTTCGTGGAGGATGAGAGGTTGTTGATATGTCGACTTCACTACACTGAACTAATAGGTTCATATATTTATTAACAACACACCCACTGCTCTGACTCTCTTCTTCTGCTGCTTGTGGACTGATGGGTTTTTAAACATGGCGCTTGATGACATCGTGTGTCACCTCCTGCCCGCCCATCGCTTAATCGGGACGGCACTGAAGTACCTACACCAAGGTTTGACCCCGTAGACGTTCCCAGAACGTCGCGTTACGGGGCCGTTCATCTATAGGAAACACGCACAAACGTTCCCGTAAAATCAAGTTCCAGATCTGGTAGTGGAAACGGGCCTATTATTTCATCACTGACATGGAAAAGGTTTTTACAACTGTTTTTGCAGCTACGATGCAAACCAGTACCATACATGCACAACATCAAGATGATAATGTGGTATGATGACACCAGACCATTTAAAAGCTGTTGTTTAAAGTTATTTTCGGAAAACAGCAATAAAATAAAATACAATAACATAAAATAAAATGTTTCATTTGTTATATGAGTTCAGAATATGTTTAAAGACATGTTTATAGACATGTTTATATATTTATGTTTATAGACATGCCTTCAGATCATTTACCTATGCTCTATTGTGGTCTCACACCAGTTGTCTTGGATTCACTTTGACCACAGTATGATAAACCGTACTTGATATGAAGCACACAAAAATAGAGTTTCCAACAGGTCATGTGAATGTATTTTTCATTGCTAATGACTAATTTGGTGACTGATCATAAAAGTATTGACATGGAAGAATTTTAATAGTTGAAACTTAGGAAGCACTATTTGATCAGATCTATCTCTGTGCTTTGTTTCAGGTTGCAATCAGTGGTCAAAACAGGAACTATTCCTGTAGGATATTTGCCTTAACTAGTAGACGATTACAGATTGCACCACATGGTATTTTTCAGTGTCTGTACTTACTCCTCTTTTCTTTTGTCTATTGTTTTGTTATTGTTTTTTTATCAGTGTTCCTCTGTGGTATGTAAACTTTTATTTACACCCTGTGAGAAATCAAGTCAGGACCACTTTTATGCATGTGAGGTAACCATGTAGCTTTATTTGATTAACTTCCTTCATTGGGTTCTATTTTAGAATTGTTTCTTGTGTGTTTTGGTTTTATTTTCATCTTGGTCTAGGAATTAGACAAAATTGATGTATTACTCTCAGTTAATTAGTAGGCTCATTCTGACTCAGTTAGAATATGCTATTATATATGCTATAGGGGTCTTGAAAGTATTGGATTCAGAACTTATGATTTTTGTATTCATGAGTAACTTATGTCCTGATGTTTCTGTTGTATGTTCTTCCACATATGAGATGACTGTTGTTATTTCATTCTGTTCCTGTACTGTCCCTGTGTGTATCTGTGTGTGACTATGTGTTTAGAGATCGAGGGAATATTATGATTTTGCAGGGATTCATGGTTCTGCATGGCTGCGCCAGTAGCTATCTGCTCCAGATTGCCAGGTTGGCACTAATCAGAGTCTGATTCAGTGTAGTCCATGTGAGATGGGATGACCAATGCCAGCTCCTGTCAGTGTGGAAGGATACTTAAACCCTAACTATTTCCTTGTCTAGTTAGAGCAGCTGATGGATCTTTAAGTGAAGTCATGCTGTCTCTCCTTTGATGAGCATCATTGTAAATAAAACAGATTTGTCCTACCATTGGTCTGACTGGGTCTTCATTCATCTGTGGTATCAAAATTACCATCAGTGCTGTGGACCGTATGTTTATTGAGATGTCACATGCAAATCTCCACCATTGTATGCACACGGTCTTACTTTCATGTCACTAAAACCTGCACACCTGCATGAATATGGATATTCTCAACCTATAGTCAAATAAAGCACAAATTCTCTTAAGTGGCTACTCACCAGTGGCCTCTACCATGCCCTCTAGGATGACCACGATCTCAAACTCGTCCTGTTCCAGCTGCTCTTTGGAGATGTCCCAGAAGGGGCTGGAGGAATTGATCTCGTGGCAGATGATGAGCGGTGACACCAGGAACAGGCGGTCGTCCCCTGTTTCTAAGCCCACGTTGATGTCCGTCTGGTTCAGCGGGATGAACTCCCCTTCCTTGGTCTGTTTGGAACGGATCAGCTTGGCCCGGATGGAGGCCTCCACGATGTGCGAGTTCCGCAGGTCCCCGACACGGAACATCAGGCACAGCTTGTTGTCGCGCATGGAGATGACGGCCGTGTGGGAGAACATGAGCGTCTCGGCGCGCTTGTTGGGCTGTGAGATCTTGACAAACATGCAGCCCACCATGAAGGCGTTAACGATGGTCCCAAGAATGGCCTGCACCAGCAGTAGGATGATACCTTCCGGGCACTTGTCGGTGATGACCCGGTAGCCATAACCAATTGTGGTCTCCGTCTCGATGGAGAACAGAAACGCAGAGACAAAACCGTTGAGGTTGTTGACGCAAGGTGTCCAATCATTGTCATCGGTGTGGTCCAAGTCACCTCGGATGTAGGCGATGAGCCACCAGATAAGGCCGAAGAACACCCAGGTTGTGGTGTACACCATGGTAAAAACAAGAAGGTTGAGGCGCCATTTCAGGTCCACTAGCGTCGTAAAGATGTCTGTTAGGTACCGGTAGGTTTCCCGCACGTTGCCATGGTGCACATTGCACTTGCCATCCTTCTCTACGTATCGCTGACGACGCTTCTTCACCACTCTTGGGGGGTCTGGATCTCCCCCCCCCCCCCTTAACACCATGGTACGATCTGTGGGCACCTGTTAGTGTAATCATACAAAGACGGAGAATTCAGCTTAAACGTGTTTGTCAATTTTCAAGTTTGTAAAAGACGGTATTATTTCCCAAATGAAAAACAGTAACTATAGTGAATATGAAAGTAAAGAGTTAAGATTTGGTCTCCCAAAACAGAGACGGAACATCTTTTGTCATGGTGCGAGGAGATAAATGGAAGGGAAAATCTTGACAGCAAGTTGACATGACAGCTCATTACAGATGAATCATCATAGGATTGTGCAGATAGAAAAGAGTACATTAGTTCCATTAGATACAGGAGTAATGATAGAGCACATAGTGCCTGTCTCAGGCAAGAGCTTTTCCTGATGCTGAAAGGCATCACCTTGTCTTTGAGGTCAGCCCATTTCTTTGGCAACTTGATACCCTGTTTCTCCACATCCTGTCCTGAGTGGCCCTTGAAATTGCTCATGGCCTGGTAGCCTTGGGGCCACAGTGGTGGTGGCTAACCTAATAGAGCAGCAGGAACAGTCACACTGAAAAGAAAGGGGAAAAATACATTAAAAGAAGCATGGTCAAGCAAACATCCTCATCCTGATTCCAACAACTGTACACATATTCTGACAGAACCCTTCATGATATGGAGCACTGGGTTTATTCATTTTAATTAAGACATTTCTTGAGATATTCTAGGCCTAACCCCATACAGCACTAGTATTGGTTGATGACCTGCTTCTCCCTCTGGTATGCCTTGCCTTATGCTTCCCTCTGAGTGCTGGTTGAGTTTAATCGAATGTGCTGATCTTTAGATATCTCCACAGTGTTTAAGGCCAGCACAGAGTGCTAAATCAGTCAGCATGGTTTATTTAAGGAGGCAGCGGAAGCCTCCGTCTAGGTCAGTAGTTCACTATTTTATCGGCCTGAGCATCCATCCTATTCCCAGGACATTGTAAAGGTCTCGCAAGTGTTTGGCCAGACTGCCCACAGAAGAGAGCCAGGACAGCAAGTCCCATGGTTCATTGCAGCCGGGCCAGATTTTCTGTTTTAATTGCACAATCTGTCACAGCTCCTACATAAAGCCCCCACATCTTAAGCAAGCTCTGTAAATAGATCTCTGTATCAACACCTTGTTATGGCTCCCTGTTTGACGCTGGGTTGTCTTGTGGTGCACTGCACTTGAAATCCACTCAAGTGGTGCATTTTTTTTATGCTATTGATCAGATTCCGTGCCTTAACTTCAATGTAAACATGTGCTATTTATCAATGCCAGCTATGGGTTTATTCCCCTGTGGGTGGTAACAAGACACATACACACTTCAGCACAATCTATTTCACAGTCACACACCCCCACCTTCAAGATCTCTGGTTTGTACATTAGAGAATGGGTAGTGCTTTGATCATGGCCTTTGGATTGGATTACCTGGAATCAGCTACATTTCTTCTGCGTAGAAGACTTTAATGGTCTGCATTCTCAGATTGAAGCGGCACACACACACTGCACTTCTTATGAATAGATCAATTGCTGAATTGTAAATTACGTTTTCTGTGCTTTCTTTTGCATCAGCTGCTTTCTTTTGCATCAGTTGCGGACTGTGGGTTCATTATGCCGCTAACTGCTCTCATGTTTTCTCCTGTAGCTTGTTACGATGGAGTGATACTATCCTGAAGATTCAGGATGGAGTGATGGAAGCAATATTGTTTACCAAGACATCCTGTAGGTCTCCCCAGTGTCTTGCATGATCCTGGGGAGTTCTTCATACACACTGCCCTCCTCCTCCTTCCCACCAACCAGTGCCTTTACTCAGTAGGTGCAGTTGAAGGGAGACCAGGAGTCAGTCATTCATTAACCCACCCACACACAGAGGTGTTATTAACCAGGGCTCTGTTGGGGGCAGGCAAGGAGGGGGCAGAGAGAGACAGACGGAGGCAGAAGGCACACGCCGGGACACCACAGCTATGCCACAGACTCACAGAGATGACCTCATGAGCCCTACGGAGGAGGAGGTGGACAGACAACCTTGAGGATAAACCACAAAGAGAGGCTGAGGAGAGAGAGAGAGACTGCAAGACAGACAAAGTGAGAGGGAGAGAGAAAGACAGAGAAAGAGAGCGAGAGAAAGAATGGTTCGACTGAGAACGCTTTTGTATGATAGGGCAGGACCTTGTGGCCTTCTGGCTTTGTTGTCATTTACAAGCAATTTAATGAGCTGCCAGTCCAGCAAATGGTTCTCTGAGCAACAGAGCAAATATATTATTATAGGACAATTTTTGAAAGAAATGGAAACATTGCAATTTTGTCATTGTTACTCATACTATTATCAAATCATATGTAGCCACTGGATTACTGCGACCAATGAAAATAAATAATGAAACATTATGAAACTTGATTTTCTTCCCCATCATGAGTGTCAAGCTCCAGCAAGTTGTCCAACTGTGACGCCACGTTGGGCTCCAGAAGGCAGGCTGTAGCCCACAGCGCTGAGGCCAGTGCAGGGGAAGGGATGGCAGGACAGGCAGTAGGGATGGGAAGCACAGGGGTCACTGCAAAATGTCACCAACTGGAGCAGACAGACGATGCTCGTCCACCCAGCTGCCTCCTCACAAGAGCCTCTTCAGAAGAGCCACCAGGTCATTGGGAAGTGCGTTGCAGAGGTCCACACTAGTGACTGACTCACTGCTCGTCTTTTATGGATTCTGCGTATTTCTCTGCCTCACAACATCCTTGGTTCCTACTTCTTTCGGTTTGCTCATTTTTATTGCTTCATTCAATACTGATGTGCAGCCTAGCGGAAATAATGACGGCAGGGTGACACAGCTGTCCATATGGGGGAATGACTGAGCGAGGCGGGGAGTGTAATGCAATGGCCGGGCATTTTGTTCTGTGAATAACGCAGAGGAGGATACTTCAGCTCCCACTCCACAATCTCTTCTGCCGTGCGGGACAGCAGCAGAGCAGGAGACAGGAGAGCTTATTCACTCTCAAGAGTTTAGGGTCGAGTCTATGGCGAGGACTCCGCGTTTGATGCAGCTTTACGTAAAATAATTATCCCAAAACCACCTCCGAGTGTTGCAAAGCAGACTGCTGGTTCTATTTCTGCCAAAAATAACTTACATAACTACTTTTTTCAGCTGCTCGTACAAGAGACGACGACTATGTAGAATGATATGGGTCACTAATGCACTGGCCTCAAGGTCAGCATTCAGTTGTGGTAAACTGCCCTCACTGATGCACATTGACATAATGCCTCATGGACAAATTGTCCGAGGATTTCACAGCATGTGCTGCATAAGGAATTCCTCCCCAAAGACCGTTTGAACTCCAGACTGATGCGTTTACAGACTTTGACGCTGGAACAGGTCCGGAACATTCAGAAAGGTCATTTGTTGATGAATGGGCTTCTGCTGCCACTGACCAGTTGAAATAGGCGAAAGGGATTGCAAGGCTGTTCCCATGGCCACAACAGAATTGTGGCCAGCTTGGTTATGTCTTCCTCAGGCGCAGTATGTGGCAAGTAAAATTATATTCACAGAGTACAGGAAATCCATATGTGTTTTTTTTCTCCCTAATGACAAATTTGCAATATGTGAGGACCAATAAGACTGTACAAACTAATAAATGAGCTTCCATCCCCACATTCGATGTTTGTATGTGTTACATGTTTATGTGTACGATGAACATGCTATTTTATGTCATACCAAAATGTGTTTATATTTTGACTGATGCAGAAAATAATATACATTTCAGTGATAAGGTGATAGAAATGTTGTGTTATGGCAACCAGCCTCTATATTTGGTGTAAAATGGAGCTCTGAGAGAATGAGAGCTCATTAAATTCAAGAGCATTTGGGCAAAAGATTTTATTTACAACAGAGTGCACCCTCAAATCGCCCACTTAAATTACGGAGTCCTCTCTTTAGTAATTTTACCCATCAATGTCTCTGCCCTCAAATTAGGTAACAGCTACACACAGAGAAGAAGCGGACGGGGAGAGCTGTGCGGGCACAGAAATAGACCTGTTTCCAAGCCTTTGGTTTGCCCATGTTCTTCCATTAGACTGCACACACAAAGCAGGTGGGAGTGAGGAGAGCATCCCCCACATAAACACTTGTTGAGGTTTCTGGCAGAGTCAAACTCCTCACATACAAAGCCAGAGACATGTTTTACTCTTTGAAAAGGGCACTCTATGGAGGCTCATTTAGGAGTTTAGGTCTCTCTTAAGTATCACTGTCCCTTTGGGAAAAAAGTGGTCTCCAGAGAACTTTAGCATATTCCCACTGTTCTCTTTATGTATGGGGGTGAGGGTGGTAATTGCTGCCTAGGGTCATGTTCTTGTTCTGTCTTACTTTTCTTGTTCCTATTTTGCATTCTCGTCTTCTCTCCTGTTCTTCTTGAGGCTTTCCGAAAGTTTTATGAGCCTCTAATTGGAGTTGCTGAATAACAAGCAAAGGATCCTGGAAAATGCACACTGGGAGACCAGGCTTTGCCATGCAATTGGGCTATTACCAACTAATAGCCACCAGTGATCAGAAAGGTTTTTCCTTGAGTTATGGGTCACCTATTTCTCATGGTGTCATTATTACAGGCAGTTTAATGAACTGTGGATAGGAGACACACAACCAACTCCACTGTGTACTACTCTGGGTGTTTGTTTCTGCATAAGCTTGGGGACACTATTCCATTGATTGCTGTATCTATTTGATGCTACTTTGTGTTTGACCTTGATCTAATTTGCAGCTTGACCCAGTATTGCTTCAATTGGACTCACGTCACCCGTTGTGTATCCACATTTCATTCATTAGCAAAAGGATGACCTCCGCCGTTAACACTACCATGTATCCATTTCCTTCCTCCATCACACCCCCTGCCACTCTATTCATCCTTACGCCATTATCAAGGCTGTCTTATGCTAAATGAAATCTCTCTCATCTATTTTATTTGTTGCCGTAAAACCAGATAATGTATCTCTGGCAAGATTATTTATAAGCAAAGGAAATAATAAGCAACTAATAAGGTATTGTATGTCAGTTGGATATGTAGATAACCAATTAGAATGCTGTGCTGAGATGTGCATGGAATGACAATGTGAATAAACTTTCATTGCAATAATGTCAATGTTTCCTGTCTAGGTAGTTAGAAAAGATGCTACATCGGGCTGCATTTTATCAGACATTATGTTGATGAAGTCGTCATAATGTAGTATAGACAGTATAGGAAGCCACAGTCTAATGTGTAAAGGATGCAAAGCCTCAACTCCCTATACTTTACTTTACTGATGGTATCTACCAAGCATTGAACTCACTGTTTATTTGTGAACTATAAGATGATACAAAGCCAATATAACTTGGATCAATGCACACTAGTTACGCCTCAGCCCAATTACAATCCAATTAAAGCTGTTCCTGACTACAGAGACCGCTGGGAAGGTGGGACAAGCGAAGCGGAGCAGGCTGGTAGTTCACCGCTGCCACTGGGCTGCAGCAGCATCATGGAACACCGTCCTAAAACCAGACAACCACCAGGTGCACTCAAATAATTCTGGGACAAGCAGATCAGACATAGTGTTGTGCAAGATACCAAACAGGGCATTTGCTGACGAACTGTTGCACAAATGTGCCTTTTTCAGAAATCATTCATTTCAAAACCCCTTTGTGCCTCATAGAGCCGGTTTGGGTTTAAATCACACTAGGAATGAAGTACATTTTTGATTCTAAAGTGGAGGGCAAGGTAACCTATAATAAAACAACAATTTCCAAAGACATAACAAATGTTTCCTCCTTGTATGAGTACGTCATTGTGCTATGAAGGGGAACAAATAATTTTTGCCTTACGTGGCTGTCACATAGAGAAATTGAGGACAAATGATAACACCTCTTTTGACCTGAGATTGGGACATAGCACGCGTGTTTGATAATTGGGTCTCCACAGCGCATGTGCGTGAGGCACTAAAAGTGTTTTTCAAAATGACACAAATATTCATGCAGGATGTCCGTCTCTCCACTTGACCTCTGACCCCTGGCCCACATTAGCACTCCCGCTCCCACCAGGGACTCTGATTTCTACGCTGATTGCACTTCAGTGCAGCTGAAGAGGGTACAGAATCTAGCAAAATGCACGGTTACACACCAGTCAACATTTACTGGGGTTTGGAAAACCAACTAGCTTTTGCATACTAAGCTTCATCAGGGCTAGGCTGAATGTTTTTGGTATAAAATTCAACCACATCCCACAATATCTACACAAGATTTAATTTATGATAAACTGAACAAATAAACACTATACTCGAACATGTCTGCCTGTTAATTCTCATATGGTTTCATCATATATTCCGTCAGTTTTAATGTTACTCTTTTACGGTTTTTCCTACATTTACCATTAGAATCAGCTTCATATTAGACTCTTTGTTTAGTGTAGTCTATTATAACAATAGCTTAACAAATAAAACAGGCCTACAGTCATTAATATTGGTTGTATATATATATATATAAAGACACATAACAAATAACATTAATTGTAAAAATGAGTTTGTGCTTATTGTGCAGACCATTCAGCAGTCTATCTTCATGTATATTGTGTAATGATTGCGCCCCATATTATATGTCTTTACCACACAGAGCTGTGAGATATTTGCAAGTAGGACTATTACTTTTGATTTAAAAAAATCCCTCTGCAGAACATTACAGGGTGCGTGGACATTACCGAGTAAACCGTTCCTTTCATAATATTATTCTTAGGTTACCCAAATGCAAGAGTGTTTCCCCCGGCATTCCCTAAAAAATGCATTCCCTTACACCAAGCACAAAGGGAGCCTAATTCAGGCTCTGCCTTGAGACCCTTTCAAGAATTCAGATGTAAGCTATGCCCAACAGACAAGACTAGAAAATTGAATGACTCAATTATTCATAACCAGTGGACAGCCTCTATACCATTTGCCCTGAGTTCTATTTGTCATTCTATTTCACTATGGTGCCAGTGGACTTTCAAGAATGAGGCTTAAATAGATTAGGGTATAAAATTAATCTAATGACAGAGAAGCAATGATAATGCATTTCTCCTTTCTTAGATCTTTGAATATTTCAAGTAGATTACTATACATAACAGAATTTGAATTCAGATGAAGTCATATATAATTGTATTTGACACTTTCGGATTTCCCTTTGTCTTCAGTTGCAGACCCCTGCTTAGGCTAGTGCCCAACAGTTTCACATAACTACAGTGCTCTCTCCTTTCAATGAACACGGAACGTCTGTTCTCCATCTTCTGTAGTGCTGTTATTTAGTGATCGAACGAGAGTTTTTCCAAGGATCCTTGCATCTTTTTCCCATGATCTGTGAATCTAAAATGTTAAAATGCTTATCATCTTGACATAGTTGTAGGGGCGAGTGGAGATGGCCCGCATCGTAGCTATCATTGATATGGGTAACAGTACGTCTTCTGGACACGCTGCCCCGAGGCACAGACGCTGCCGCCTGTCAGTTCCGGAATTATGAATTTACTCAACTCTTAGAGACAAAGAACGCATTCCTATCCGGCACAGCAGCGAATATCCTCTTCTGAATTATGTAACAATTACTATTTGAGAAAGATGTCAAGGATGAACACCCCTCTATTATAAAGAGCAGAGCGTGTACTGTTATGGGACTGTGATTGAATTGTTTACAACTATTGCATTGATGTGCAAAATGAGAATATGATCTAAATGCAGACATCCCAACATAAGCAATTGTTTTCTGTGGGTTACCACACTCAACCATGGGATCCATTCATAATGCAATTTGCTGACAGATAAACTCGTAGGTGATAACATTAATATACACTTGCTGAGAAATAAAAACAGGATAAGACTGTAAGCTACACTACAAAAGAGCACACAAGAAATAACGACGCATCAGTCATAAACACTTGTTATTATGCGTATGCCATTTTCGATATACGCACACACACAACCTTGGAATGAAAGGTTGACTATCCACTCAGAAAGCGGTAGCTTGATATCACACCACCAACGACGACTGTTACAACAAAACATCGTGTCAGTGTGCAAAAGTTTATGAGGCTACAACAGCCCTAACAGACCATTCTCCCAAACCTTGAGGTAACCTAAACGTATCTTAAAATGTTAACTAATCTTAACTAATAACCAGTTATATCCCTACAAGCAATTGCAGTGTTCCGTTAGGTAAATGTCTGGGTTTCATATGCCTTACATGAATGAATAAACGACATGCAACATGGAAATATAAACAATGTGAGTTAATAAAAACATACATGGTTTTACTCTCAGTTGCATCATAAAACGGAACTGCATCCCATAGAGAGTTGTCTCATTCAGCGAGAAGAAAACATAATACTGAAGCGGCTGGTCACCTGCACAGAAGAAGTGTGTTTACTCCTCGCCCGGACCGGAGCTCCTGGTAGGTCTCCAAATGTCATCTGAGTCCGCGCGCGCCAGCGGGACGTGTCCGTAGATTAAAACATGATTTTCTTCCTAACTGCTGTGATGGCTCTTACAGTAACTTTGACTTGTTATAAATTAATACCTTTGAATATCGATACAGTCATGCCACGTCTTGATAGATAACCCAACTGGACGGTCAATGAGTCGCGATGTTGTTCTGTTAGGAGCGAGCCTACCTCTCTCCAAACTGAGCCAGATTCAATAACAGGAAATCACTAAACTGGAGAAATGTTTTAAAACATAAACGAACAAGGAAATATAAGCACATGGTTCATTGTGTACATTTCAGACCGATCTACGCTGATATGGTTGAGACGGAGACGGGCGCAATGGCACAAGAGCTAGCGCGTAATGCAAATATCCCCTCCCCCTTTGCTGCCGATTCGCGGACTGTGGTAGCATTTATGTTCTGGATGTTGAGGGCAGACACGTACGCGCGCAGCACTGGCATTGTCATATTTCATAGTATCGCCGCTAATTCCTTTTAATGCAATAGTTCCTTGATGCCCCCATGCATGAAACTGCAAAAGATTTCAGTAGAACGTCAATGCAATTAAGAGTCAGATCAGGTGAGTGAAAAAGAGCAGGGTTATCAGGTGTATATTAGGCCAATTCTGTTGGCTAAGAATGTCCATGTACCATTAGCGATGTAATACTAATGTATCTACAGCACATATAAAATCTGTGTGTGTGTGTGTGTGTGTGTGTGTGTGTGTGTGTGTGTGAGTGAATCACCTGTTAAAAGACCTTAACATGTCTATGCTAACTAATTTTACACAAATAAACATTTCCTTGATGTCTTATGGAAACATTGCGACTTGATTGTGGAACCTCAATGAACCAATACACACACATACACACACACACACACACACACACACACAAAACCCCCACATGTTTGCGGGCAGACACACACACACACACACAGGCATCAAAAGGACGGAGAGGTCAGTGGCATGATGGTCTGTGTCTATCTGTGCCTGACTGAGTGTTGATCTTAGTGAGCCACATTTCAGCAGGAGCCAGAGCAGAGAACAGCGTAGCAGACATAATAAGGCATGCAAGGCCCCACCTGTTGCCAGGTACTGAAGGGATTATCACAGTTCTCATCATTGCTTCTCTGTCAGGACAGCATCTCTCCAAGACTCCAGCCACTCTGACACCAGGCCAAACGGTGACCGCAATCTCCAGTGTCGCATATAGTTCTCTCTCAACACTCTCTCAACACAAATGCCCAGTTGTCATCCCTTGGAAACGCGCGCACACACACGTTCACCCGCCGCTAACTCTCAATGCACGTTTTCGTCTCTGCAAACCTGTGCCTTCTGCCAAGTCTCTTATTTTCATCTCCAATCTCTCTTTGGGAGTCTTCTCTTTCCCTCTGTAGTGCTTCACTCCTATTCGTATTCCTACTTTCTCTCTCTCTCTCTCTCGTAAAAGTCCATCATTTGGTAAATTGAAATTCAATCTATAATTTGTTTCGCAATTTTGTATTGTATTGACTAATTTCCATGCAAGTCAGACAGGCGCTTGGACAAATCAGAGATCAACAGATAATGAGAGCACTGTGAGGTAATGTCTGATCAGAGTCGTAAACATCTCCTTGTGATGTGAATTCCCTTCAACTGTCATATTTATAGTACAAAGACCATGGAATGCGGGTTGCGGTGCTTTGTTTTTTCTCTTCATATTTATAGATGAGGACAAATGTGCGCGTGAGTTAGCAGATTCACTGGGAAATAAACAATGCTTTGAAGGAGGAGAACAGCCCAAGGTCTGCTAGAGCTGTGACAAATGAGAGCAGCTTTTGATGACATCAGCAGTAGAGATCCCACATCTCACCATCTGAAGAATTCCCAGAGCCAGCATGGGGTCAGCCACAAACTGACCTCACTAGACGATGCTGCTGCCACAATCTTTCATAAACTAATTCTCAGGAGACCATAAAACATTGTCTTTTTTTGTGCAACAACATACGCACATGTTATTCATGTGAGCAGCTAGGAATAAATATTGTCTCTGATTCATAAATACACAGAAGCATCATCCGGTGAGCTGTCGTCTCACAGTAATATCAATGTATCATACTTTATGAAGGCAGTAAATATCCTTGCGGGAACAGGAGAATCCGTTGTCAGTGGATCAGCCCTAATGGGAGAAAAGGGGTTAAATGTCGGGAGCTGAGGCTGGAGAGGAGGGGGGAAGGGGAGGATAGAGGAAGTGACATGCCCCTCTCCTTTCCCCTCTTTCAAATACGCCCTCTCATTACGAGGGCTGAGGGGGTCTTCTGGGTGGCACATTAAGGTTTCAACGTGGCCATCTCCGAGGCCAGTGTGCACTCCGGGGGAGAGGCGAGGGCATGGATGAGAAAAAGAGACAGAGAGAGAAAGAAAGAGAAACAACGATTGAGAGAGAGAGAGAGACAGAGAACGATAGAGAGAGAGCATTTTATGTGAGGTCAGGAGGATGGACGGCATGGTCACTTTCCGCTCACACTACAATCACCTCAAACATCTAAAATGGAGCAATATTTGCCTTTACGCACCATCGCTGTATTATATATATATATATATATATATATATATATATATAAAAATGGAGCAATATTTGCCTTCATGCACCATTGCTGTATTAGAACCATTTTGACTCAGGAATGACCAGCAGTCCTAGACAGCCTGCAATAATCCCCATGCTCCCTAGGAAATGAATGCAAAAAGAAGGCTGAGAGAGAGAGAAAGAGAGAGAGAGAGAGAGAGAGAGAGAGAGAGAGAGAGAGAGAGAGAGAGAGAGAGAGAGAGAGCTTGTGATGGAGGCACACAACAGCATTTGGGGTGACATTGCCCTAGGTAGCAACACTCTTCATCACAATGAAATGTGAGCCCTTCTGGGTGTGCCCATGTCTTCCAAATCACCCCCTAAATAACCCGCTGCCACGACTGTACATGCCTAAATGGCAGAAATGAGCCTATTACAGTCCCAGCCTTCAGGGGGTGCCTGTAAATGATTCGAAGCGTTTTGGGTTTTTTCAGCACCACAGTCGCAGGGAGACGTATTAGCCATGATGAAGACAGGAGCAGAGAGAGAGAGAGAAATGACGTGAGACGGGGGGCATGAAGAGAACGAGAGAGAAGACCTGAGACGGGAGGGGTGTTAAAGAGAGAGAGAGAGAGAGAGAGAAGACCTGAGACGGGGGGGGGCATGAAGAGAACGAGAGAGACAAGACCTGAGACGGGGGGGTTAAAGAGAGAGAAAAGACCTGAGATGGGGAGGGGGGGGTTAAAGAGAGAGAGAGAGTCAAGACCTGAGACGGGGGGGGGGGTTAAAGAGAGAGAGAAGACCTGAGACGGGAGGGGGGGGGGTTAAAGAGAGAGAGAGAGAAAAGACCTGAGATGGGGAGGGGGGGGTTAAAGAGAGAGAGAGAGTCAAGACCTGAGACGGGGGGGGGGGGGGTTAAAGAGAGAGAGAGAAGACCTGAGACGGGGGGGGGCATGAAGAGAACGAGAGAGAAGACCTGAGACGGGGGGGTTAAAGAGAGAGAGAAGACCTGAGACGGGGGGGGGGGGGTTAAAGAGAGAGAGAAGACCTGAGACGGGAGGGGGGGGGGTTAAAGAGAGAGAGAGAGAAAAGACCTGAGATGGGGAGGGGGGGGGTTAAAGAGAGAGAGAGAGTCAAGACCTGAGACGGGGGGGGGGGGGGGGTTAAAGAGAGAGAGAGAAGACCTGAGACGGGGGGGGGCATGAAGAGAACGAGAGAGAAGACCTGAGACGGGGGGGTTAAAGAGAGAGTCAAGACCTGAGACGGGGGGGGGGGGGGTTAAAGAGAGAGAGAGAAGACCTGAGACGGGGGGGGGGGTTAAAGAGAGAGAGAGAGAAGATGTGAGATGAAGGGGGGGGGGCGCATGAAGAGTCTGAAGCCAGGGCAGATGGCTACACACAACAGCTGTGAGCAATGACTTTCATTTCCAAATATCCTTATAATGTTGTAATTGCAACAATGACCATTCACACAAGACATTTTTATTACAAAGGAATCAGATCTGGACTATCACTTTTCCTAGATCGCATGATTATTATTATTATTATGCTGGTTACTTTTTTGATAATTTTCATGCTGGATGATTATCTCTCAAAAATGCTGTGAGATGAACCCATAACAAAAACATTAAGGCTGACCATATTGATATGCTGAGCAACACTGGGGCCTTTTCTCCCTTTGTTTATCCACATCACCAAGCTTATAAAAAGGCTCCAGTTACTGTGAGTACACTGGATGAACACCCTGGTGCCCTCAACTGCTAGCTCTACTTGCACAGAGTAGTCTGCTTTGTTTTCCGTGGGAGATGGTCAAAAATGATTTATGCATTAGCGACTGGGCAAAGTGTTGCACCTCAAAGCAGGGGGAAACACTGCTCAGACAGCAAAGGTTAATGAATGAGGAGATGACTTGTCAGCATTGGCGTGTGTGTGTGTGTGTGTGTCTCTCTCTCATACACACACAAACACACACAGACAGACAGACAGACAGACAGACAGACAGACAGACAGACACACACACACACACACACACACACACACACACACACACACACACACACACACACACACACACACACTTGAAAAACACTTACAGAATGCAGTGTTTGCACACATCCAGGACTCTAGACAGATACACACACACACACACACACACACACACACACACACACACACACACACACACACACACACACTTGAAAAACACTTACAGAATGCAGTGTTTACACACATCCAGGACTCTAGACAGATACACACACACACACACACACACACACGCAAAACCAATTACAGGAGGGGACAGCAAGATGAAAAATGGCCTCTTGTATATCACTGCTTTAGTGCCAGCCAGTGATGGGCTCATTAAATATGATATGTCACAGTAACCAGGTCACAACCCTCCGTCCATGTTTTCACTGCTAGCCACTACATTAGAGGCCATTAGTTGTGTACTGCCGCCTATGACAATAACATAATTGGCATTTTTAACAAAAGTGCATTAAAACCCACCCGAGCTTCAACCAGACTAGCTGTGATGTGCAGTGTGTCTGTGATTCACTCTCAAAGCCCCTAAACTTCATATTTCTTCCTCCATCTCTCTCTGCTACACAGAATCAAACACACAGAAATGCATACATACACACATATACACACACATATACAACCCCATATCAGAAAAAATTGGGACATTGTGTAAAATGTGAATAAAACAGAATGTAAATAATCTGCCAATCATAAACTCATATTTAGTTGCCAAAATATATCAAACATATATCTTATTGGACTATATACATATCAAATCGTACTATTTCATTGAAAATATATGTTCATTTACAAGTTGATCAGAGTCCATCAGGGTTATCTCAGCATAGTATACTAGCCTATAATATACAAACCATAACTCATAAACGCTTAAGTGCATGCTGATCAGATAGGCTATGCCTATAGACCCCTCTTGAAAGACCCAAAACTATAATTTTACACAGTGTAGCCTAGTGCCAGTCAGATACCTTAAGTCTCACATTTTTAAAGTCTCAATGTGTCCATTAGTTTACACAGAATTTACTAGAAGGGGTTATTTTTCAAAATTTTCTGCCGAGGGGGCATGCCCCCCAGACCCCACTAGCCTTCCAGCGTGTGACACTGGGCTAAGCCCCCAATGTTTCAAATGTCTAGCTCCGCCCCTGCTTAGAAGTAAAGATGTAGGGGTATTCATGGACAAATGATGAAACAATGTAATTTTAATGCTTCTTAACATGAAATTGTGAAAGTATTTGGGGGAGTTCATTATCTACAGTACAGTACATAATATCATTAAAATATTCAGAGAATTCAGAGAAATCTTTACAAACTATGGATAGAGCTGAAAAACAATATTGAATGGCTGTGGTCTTTTGGACCTCAGATGGCACTGCATTAAAACCAGACCTGTTTCTATAAAGAAAATCATTGCATGGGCTCTGATAACCATTGTCTATGAGCACAGTTTGATACTCAATTCAGAAAGGCTAGTGCAAACATTACCATGCAACAGCCAAAATTGCATTTAGACATGATACAGAAATACCACGGTCTTATCTGGGCCTGAACTTGTTTAAAATGGACTGAGGTAACGTGGAAAAAGGACAGGAATGGGACAACATTTAATTCTCAAAACTCTAGCAACTGGTCTTTAGCCTGACGAGCCAGACCCACATCAAAATGTTGGGTCTGGGAACTCACCATTGGCAGTGCTCAATCAAAGGGGCAGGATAAACGGTTGTCTTTCAAATTCCCTCTGCACGCAATAGGATAGCGCTACAACCCATGAGTCCCATACATTTTCCCACCAGCGGAGCTAGTTGGTAGATTAAACTTTTGGCAACTTAAAAAAAGCTTAACTTGAGTTGCGGCCAAAGCCGATTCAAAGACTGCTGTTCGTTCGTGTCTTTGTTTTCAAGTAGCAGGGAATTCACGTGGAACTGTCGCAACTCTGCCGTCATTACGGTTATGTCCGCCCACCGACTCTATACACGATGTGATTGGCTTGACTACAGTTTGGTTTTTCCAGCTTACGAGCCAACGGATAGTTGCTAGGCGACCCTGGCTGCAAATTACATTTCCTGCCGCTAGGGTGCGTCTAGATTTCAAGGCTAACTGGTCTTCTCAGTTCCTAAATATTTACAGAATTTTGTTAAATGAAGAGGTGAAGCAGCACAGTGGTAAACATTCCCTATCCCAACTTTTTTTGAAAGATGTTGCTGGCATTAAATTCAAAATAATCATACATTTTCCATGAAATGGTCAAAATGTTCATTTTCAACATTTGATATGTTGTCTATGTCCTTTTTGCTACATAAAAAGCAACATGTGGGGGAGAACGGCCTTAGAAGGGCCTGTTTGTGCATTCACAGCAAGAGCACCCCCACCCTCGCCCGCACCACCCCTCCACCACCCGCGCCACCAACCCCCCCACCGCGCGCACCACCCCTCCACCACCCGCGCCACCAACCCCCCCCCACCACCCGCGCCACCAACTCCCCCACCGCGCGCACCACCCCTCCACCACCCGCGACACCCATCCACTCTGTCATCAGCAGGCACTCAGCGGCCAACAAGGACTCTGCGAAAATGACACACATCTGCTGCCGCTCCTCTGAATCAGTGTGATTCTACACTTTCAAAACATTCTCCCGCTGGAATGCGGTGGTGAGGCCACTGATTTGAAAGGCAAACTGTCCATTACGAGGCGGTCGGCTGCCTAGTGTTCCGCTGCGCCCCAGCTGGTCTTTTTCCAGCTTCTGTATGCAAATGTATCCTGAGAATTTCACATGCTCATACACACACGTGGGTTGTAGTGTGTTTGCATATCCACCGCAAGCTTTAAGTAGCTAGTGCTGTCAGAGTGATGGTCATGTCTGTGGCCCCATTCTGTGTGCAGCTGTGTTTATCTCTACGGCCTGTCTGTGTGTGTGTGTCTGTGTGTGTTTGTCTCTATGGCCTGTATATGTGTGTGTATGTGTGTGTGTGTGTGTGTATGTGTGTGTGTGTGTGAGTTAGTATCTGTATGCACTCTAAAGAGAACACAACGGGTGAGTGAATTATGGGATGTCTGTCTGTAAAGTACCAAATTTGCACATTTGCATTATTTAGTTGCCTTCATCTTTTGCTTCCCGGAGTGCTGGAGCACTCGAGTCCTTGCCGCACGACCGTCCCCCTGTCCGCCCATCCCCTGTCCCCTCACGCTACCGCATGTCCCTGTTTGTACCTTCTCCAACCCCCCCGGCCTCGCTCTCCCAGAACACCTCTAAACAGACCATTCCTTTGACCCTGCGGTGCCCACTGGATGAACACAGACGTACACAGTTATAACACTCCAACCCTCAGGGTTGAGATGAGGTTTGTACTCTGCATGACTGCAGGATTATGGAATTTGGGTTTGGTAATCTATGCTCAATAAAAAAACATTGCTCAATCTATTTCAATAATGATGCATTTCTATGTTTGCTTTATCTTCCTGACTAGAAGGCATAACTATATGCATGTTATAGGTGTATATTCATGCATATACCGTATGTATGTATGTCTATGGATGCAAAGCTATTTAACATAAACTACTGAATGATCAGTAGTCAAGTGACCTTTACGTATGACTTGATGACTTCAGTGAAACTTGAACTTTCTGATACACACAGGTTTGTACACACACACAAACACAAAATACACACACACACACACAATCAAAATGCATGGCAGCAGCAGTAGCTACATAATCAATATCTTGCCAAAGCGCTACAGCTGACCATTAGCTTGGGTAGCTAATGATGGTTACATAAATTCCAAGTTGCGGCCAAAAAAACAAGATTTGCACTCACAGAGGCAGCATACAGACAGGCATGCAGGAAGCTGCACAAAGCCAGAGTGGATATTCTGAAGTCTGGAGGTATCACTATCCCGATAGACACCAGAGAGATTTGTATGCAGGACAGCCTAGAGGGATCACTGCTGTCCCTGTTACAACTCTATCAATACTATCAGGTATTCAGAGTGGAGGCCTGCAAGCCACCTTCAGCTATTTTCAATCCAGGGGACCAGACAGGATAACACTGAGTGTGTGTGAGTGTGTCTGTGTCTATGTATGGATGAGTGAGTGAGCAAGCGATGACGAATGTGTTTACAGGTGTGTGTTTTGTTTGGGTTTGGGATCTGAAGACTTGGGGTTTGCCTTGTGTGCTGTGACTGGTGGAGCAGGGATTACATCGACAGTGCATTTGGTTTCTGCGGGAAGGACAAGCTATGGAGGAGAATACACATAATAGGCTGGTACAGCCTTCACAGTCAACCCTCACTGCATGCACAGGCCGAGAACAAGAGGCGGCCTGAACTGACTTTTTGAAGAAGGCAGGAAGGAAGTATAGGAAGGACTCTAAAATGCTGCCAATAGTAAACAGTGAATTACTTTGAATGAAGGCAATGAAGAGTCATTGAGAGTGCAGACACGATGGTTGCTCCAAGGAAACACAACTGCGTCCTTAAATGCACAGCTGTTTAAAAATGTGGAATATGCAAATATCCAACTGGAACCAGGTCAATGTTCTTGGAGCAGGTTTCCATTCCACTCTAGTGTGCTATCCTGCAGGGCTTGCCTCTAGCCCTCTCATCATGTCTGCTGCGTGTGCATGGTGACTCTCTCTCTCTCTCTCTTTATGTGTGTGTGTGTTTTTAAGAGAGACATAGAGAGAAAGCTAGAGAGATAGAGAACTAGACAGGGACAGAAAGTGGGAGACCGAAATTATACAGACACAGCGAGTCTGGTGGGAGAAAAACAGACAGCGGATGCAAGCAAAGTAAGAATGGTTTACACCTTTTGAGGAAAAGGCTATAACTGCTCGTATATCACAGTAATCACCCAGTTTCAGTTCACCAAGTCTTAGTGACACTAAGGCTTGCAGAAGCTGATAAACAATATTCACAGTGTGGCTTTGGCTCAGATTCAGAGATCAATAAACACATACCAGCGAGTCAATCTGATGCACTTCCCATTTTATTCACATCCCCCCGACCACTTGCACCCTCCTCAATGGACTCCCAATGTGAGCAGCAAGCCGTGAGCATTTTCCGAGCGTCTTGTTTAATGCCAGACACATCCGAGTCACCAGAGGAAGCATCGGTTAAGTGTAAATGCCAGCAAACGGGTGATTGCAGTCGCAATTACAAGGTGGAGAGAGCTGGTATTTATTTGTGCAATCTCCAAATGTTAAATCTCGCTATTACAGTGGCGAGATTATAACCGTTTTTACATTTCCCTAGGAGGCACTTGGTTTCATGATTTGCTTTGTTATTCATATTAAGATATGTGATATAATGATTAAATTGCACTCATGGGTGGATCAAGAACATTCTCTATTACCATAATGTTTTTGCAGAGATTTTGTAATGAATGGCACTGGGGTTTCATTTTAATTTCAGTGGGTTACTTGACTAGTGGTTTTGAAAGTATATTATTTGCTTGGACGAGAGGTTTAATCCACTAACGAATGCATAATGCTGGGGATTCAGTGAAATGTAGGAGAGACAAATGATCTCCACGACCACCCTTGAGTGCTGCTTAAGAGAGCTGAGGAGGGCTTTTCCACAAGAATGGCTACCCAAGGATGTGGAACATGGGAAGATATTTTTTTCATCACTGGGATCTTGTTTCGTATGACAGAGCCTCCAGGACAAACCCCATCCCAGTTTTAAACATCCAGGGAATTGTGTTTTAGCACATTACATCGGAATAGACTCTCATTTTGTCCCTTTTCATACATGATTGTAATATTCCGGTAATTTATTTTTAGAGAGAATTACAGTGTTTTCTAAAATCTAGGTTCAGCCAATGAAGCTTTTTTTGGGTTCTTTTTAGAAAAAAAAAACTTCATCAGGTCAATATAATTAGGAAGAAACAAAGGTACATTACCCAAATACAGACAGTATGGTATACATATATACACATGCTGTTTTTACCAAGCCTGCAAGCCTAGCATGAAAACACAATAAGACGATGTTACGTAAAACCATCGGGCCGCCATGAATTTCACTCACAGAAGAAGCGAAATCCCCAGTCGAAATCAGGGCTACTTAAAAAGATTAAGAACAGCAATCTCCAACTTCCAAACCAAAGACGGATTGAAGTCCCGGTGCAGCTTAGGGGAGGAAGGGTTTCCTGGCATTCCGCTGATAAAAAACTTTGCGCTTAGCGAGCAAGAGTCAAACACTCTAGGACAGATAGGGAGTGTATCATCAGGGCCGAGAGAGGCTGGGCAGGTGGTGGTGGCTGAGGTGTGTGTGTCCACAAAGTCTTCTTCTCATAAGAAGACTTAAAAGCATCTCTCTGCTTTACGTGGATAAAAGTCCTGCGGCTTTCCTGACCAGTTGTTGGGGGTACGCAAGACTTGGGGGGGATTATCAGCCGTCTTGGCTTTTAATTTTTAACTACGTTGGGGCAAAAAAAGAAAAAAGCAAGAAAGAAAAGAAAGAAAGGGGAAAGCAATTATTTAAAGAACATTCTCTGTGTTCTTGAACAAGACAAAAAGTGGGAGATAGTATTGATCTTTATATGTAAAACTTGGATGATGTTTTCAAGCAATGTATAAAAATTATTCAGTCTTGTAAAGTAGCAGGGGGGGGGGGGGGGGGGTCATGTATGTGTTGAATGCTTCCAGTCCAGATTTTTCAGTCTGCTGTGTGGCTAAGCCAAGCAAGTACCAAAGTACTACCATAAATAAAAGCCTTATCTCAGCTCACCTGCAGGGTAAGTAAACACACACACCATACCAGCGTACAGGAAGGAGAGTATCCATCACCCATCCTCCAGGTTCTCCGCTCATCCGTGTGATTCATAATGAACACCACACCACCTTCTTAATGTGGCAGTCTCTCAAGGGCCAGATTTAGCTGATGCTGACAGACAGGATAACGCATTAAAGATGTGTGATGTGGAAGAATACACAAGAATGTAACAGCCCTCACTCACTCTGCGTGGTTGGTGAGGAAGTCTTCGATAAGGCAGCGCTCGCATAGAGACAGGAGATTTGAAGCCAACAAACATGACAGGCAGGTGCTGTACTATGTGTCCTCCTTGTGCAGACCTAAGATTATTAGCTGTACCAACAGTGCGCTGTATTTCTATGAGGGAATGTTTACTGCATATGATGGGCTGGGAATAGCACCGAAAGGATTCACATGAACATTGCTCCCTGCAGAGATTAAACCAGTGCAAATATACTCCCCAGGAAGACTTGATACGCGCCTATCTCCCTCCAAAGCCCTGCGAAAGGCGTTAGGGAGACATGCTCCTTATGACCGGCGAGATGAGCGTTGGAGTGTCTAATTGGAAGAACTAACCCCCCACCCCCCCCACCCCCACCACCCCCTAGCCCGCCTCCATGTCTCTCGTACTCAGGCGGATGTGCTCACCTCCAGTTAATCACTGTGCTCCAGTCTACAGCAGACTTGCAGGGCCCCCTTTAAGATAGATATCTGAAGAGATGAGAGGGAGCCGGAGAGGAGGGGAGAAAAAGAAGCGCAAAGATTATGGGCCATTAGTTATGCGTGAAAAATTCATCTTGCCAGAGGAATAAACGGGCAAAGGGAGGGTTGTCGCCGAAGATAACGCATTCATTAAAGAAATGTTAAAACCACGTGCCACGACTACGAGTCCCCATTAATATTGCAGGTGGCAGGCAGCGCGGCACGAAGTGCGGGGGCACGAGGGCCGAGAAATATCTGCTGTCAAAGCTGGACCTGACGGCCACCTCCTTTATCCTGACAATGTAATTTGCTGATTAATTAAACTCAAGCAGGGTAGTATTTATGAAGAGGATGGCCACGTAGCCCACTTAATGGTGTGGTTTAATGGTCTGAACAGCCTGGCGGATAATTGCATACAGAAGCAATAAGTCTGTGTTAATATGATTGGGAACATGAAAGGAAAACACTAGAAGGATAACACTACAGTACGGGGCCCATTAAGGCACAGGGCCGTGAGCCACAGCAAATTCAAAAGAGCGGAGACAATCCTGCTATATTAACAATAGTTATGACATAATATTGGCTGATAAGCCCTGGCTGGGAAATAAAAACCTCTTGAGAGTATGACTGTGACAGAACACATTTCAGTCACTGTTCTCATTTCTCTTCTAATACTACAGCCATTTTTGCCCCTCAGAAAGAAATTCTTGTCTTCCCCCTCAGAGTAATCAAGCTTGGCAGTTGGCATTATTCCCCCTATATTTTTCATCATCTGTTGCTAATGAGGCATCAAGGGACGATCGTTCTTTCTTCCTGTCCACCCTGAGGTCCAGTCGGGTCTCGTCTGATAGAGGAAGGTCACACGCTGCTAGTTTGACTGACTTCTGCAGGCAAAACAGCTCTGTGTGGAGACAGGCAGACGGACAGACAGACAGACATAAGCAATCACACAACACATTGTGACAGACTGCCTGGGATAGTCCTGCGTCTGTGTCCCACGCATACATCACGTCATCAACGCAAAATGTGGGGGTGTCATGTACCTCTCAACAATTATGCACGTCTTCGGAACATGCAAATATGTGCGGAGGAGCATACCACTTCCTTTACGGCTTAAGGATTCTATTCCAGTACCAATAAACTATGAGAATGAGAATATGGTTTTTAAACAAGACACTACATTTCAAGAACAAAAACAGAAATTATCATTTTGGTGCAAGA
Organism: Alosa pseudoharengus; assembly: GCF_046254945.1. Taxonomy (NCBI): domain Eukaryota; kingdom Metazoa; phylum Chordata; class Actinopteri; order Clupeiformes; family Clupeidae; genus Alosa; species Alosa pseudoharengus. Next base: position 29,547,921 of record NW_027468587.1, read on the forward strand.
AGAAAAGTGGTTTGATTTCACTCAAAGGCTAATTGTTGTTTACTGATCCAGCTGCCAGTGGGAACCATGCTGTGTGCATTGGTGAAACATGTACCCACAAGTCTGTGTGTTTCCAATGCTCCCCTCCTGTGTGTTTGTTCAGGTTTGTTTCCCACCATAGCAGGTGGTAATAGCATTGATGTGTCCATCACGATGACAATAACAAGCTTTTCTTTGGCGCTGCTGCTTATGTGGGGGTGGTGCGCCACCAGCGCCAGCCCCAACTGTGTGGACACACGACAATCCAAACACAGCAGCTATCAATCCCAGCAGCGCTCATCAAAAGCATCACTACACAGCACAGCGTGCAATATCAACGAAGCCTACTTCCTCTGAACGAGATAGAAGACCGGTTGTGGAGGGGGAGAAAGAGCAACAGCAGCTTGTTGTTTGATTAGGAAATTACTGAGAAGGAACGCAGAAGGCAGCGTTTTAGAAAATGTCAAGGAGCTGCAGATTTTTTTTATTATTACACCTATTTAAACTTAGTCCATCAGCTGGAAACCTTGAAGCACGCCAAAAAATGATCTTTAGTTTGTCTAGAGCTCATAGAAAACCAAATGAAGCCTTAAGCCATTTTAATGAGGCAAGTTGAGTAAGCAACTCGTCAACTCGACAGTTGAAGGCGTGCAGACTGACTGACGGAACCAGATGGAAATCTCTGCCATCAGAGCAAAAGCTTTGAGGTCTGCCAGGAAAATGAGAGAAGAGATATGCTGATTATTGTATTGCCACAGTGTGTGTGTGTGTGTGTCTGTGTGCTGCAAAGGGTCATTAAAAAAAGCTGGCTATTTTCAAGTGTTACATAGTGCCGACTTCAGGTAGGCTACTGAGAATACACATGACTGTACCATAGCATACAAAACATGACAGTCATGGGGCCTTGAATATATACAGCAGGAAAGTGACAATCTGAATTTAATATCCTAATAAAATAAAGCTGCTGTAATCTCTGCCTCATGTAATGTCATTCACTGATGTATGCAGAGGATGGTAAGTAATGTCATATCGCAGGGTAGCCTCCAATAAAATAACAACAGCAGCACAACAGCTAATTTTCATATTTCGAATGTGGGCGAGGCATTAGAAAGGGGAAAAGAACGATTAACCCCATATTTTAGCTGACAGCTCCTGCCTGCCTCTGGCTCTCCCTGATGCCAGTGTGAGTAACAGCAGGGTGGGGACAAAGGCAAAGACAGTGTCAGTAATCTTCAGACACAAGGAGGGGAAAAAATGGAGCTTCTTTTCAGAGGGCCGAAAACAAGCAGTGTGAACAAAGGCCCAAGGGGATAAGAATCCTAGACATGTATAACATTAGTATAACGTCTGTATGGTGAGGCAATGCATCAGGTGTCACTTTCTGCCAAGAGAAAGTATAGAAGCCAGGAACGCCAAGCAGGGCTTGGACAGAGCAAACAGAAATATGGTGGGGGTGGATGGCGGCTGCCTGTGTTATTTTATCTTTTTAGGTGGCACGTTGCACACACACACATATTGTAATGCTTTTATTTGGATGTTAGCACAGGGGAAGAATTTACAAATCTAAATATTTATATATTTGTTGCAGGTTTAGACACACACACACACACACACACAGCGCCTCACTCCTGTCTCCGATTCACCAAGACCACAGACACCTGCTCACAAGGAGCTCTGAGCATGGCAGTTTGTCTCCTTGGTCTCAATACGAGGCCCAAGAGGATAGCCAAGGCCCTCCAGAGGAAACAAAACACTCCAGGACACATGAACACAGAAGACTGCTGCTCATTGCTCTTCTTCTTTCCTCAGACTGCGTGCCAAGAGGGATTTTAATTACAATCAGCGTTGTCAGGAGTCCAGCAGAGGAGAGGAAACTGCCAACAGATCCTGGTGGAATTTTAAGAGGTTTCATTGCACATGAAATGACTCTTGAATAATGCCTGTCTCATTCCTTTTAAAGCTCGTCCACGTGCAATCCATCCACATGGCCATATGCCGTGTTCTCACAGCAAAGCGGACGTGGCCATATGCTCATATATTTCATTTCAAAACTCAGCCCCTGTGAGAAACAGGCATTAATTATGCTACTGACAACAGTGTCATTGACCTGTGGGAAACTCCTGCATTATTCATTCGGTCATTTTCCAGTGGACATACATCAAAACAACTAGGCCCACATTTCAGTTATCGTCACTGCCCGCAGGAATTCAACAGTTCTTTAGAAATCAGGTAGCTGGCACGAAACCATATTTCAGAGGCGCACAAAACAAAGCAAAAAAAAAAAAAAAAAAAAGAAACAATCACATTCAATCAGATTTGGAATTCAGGAAGACTGCAGCAGTACGTAGGAGCCTTCTCCATTGTGAGACTGAGCACAGCCGCGCACACAATCAATTAACACAGAAGAGGAGGGGAAAAAAAGAAAACATTCCAAATCAGCACAGCTGAGGTAGACAAATCACCAGAGCGATGTTGACAGACTGATCTCCATTTTCCTCCTTTGATGTGCTAAAACGCAAGGCTCACCCGGCCCTCAGATAGGCTCTCCTCTGCACAGCTGCACATTTTAAGGTGAACATGATGGGACTCTTCTGTAACCTCATTTTGAAAATTGAGAGTTCACTGTTTTGTCTGACCAGAATTGCGCTTTCTGTTTGAAGCCGTACCGTAAAATTGTCTGTTACATCACCAAAACTACTGCCAATGAGTATTTGATATTGGTAATCCTAAACACGACTTATCACGACTCAGGCACAAGACAAGAATGACATATTCCTTTAATTCTCCTGCTCGAACCATCACAAATATAAAAACAGATTTACTGTCACAGAGCACAACGGCATAGCAAAACCATTTATTAATTTCTCAGCTTGCCAAAACAAAGATCTATGTACAAAAATACATAATTATGATCAAATTGTATTGAATAAATAATGATGTAATTTCTCCATAAACTTTAGATATGGTCACATTTGAATGATTGCTAAGCACACTCTCAGGAAGACTACTGTTCTACCTGAACCGGTCTCTTCATACGGGCGGTCAGTGCTCACAGTGAGGGAGGCTTAGGGACAGCCAGGCTTCAAAGGGCTGCTGTTCTAGCTGCCGGCTTGGACAGGCTCGGAGCGAATGGGCCACCTTGGCGGCGATGCCCCCGCATGGAGCATGAACGCCACCAGATGCCAAATGCCACATTCAGTAAGCAATGTCACATTCACATTCACAACTGTAGAAAGGCACAGTCAAACACATTCACAGCCATACTCCTGAATGTTACTTTGCTAAATGCAAAGTGTGTTTCTGATCCTTTATCACAAGGAACAGGGACAACAATGGGAAATACAGACATAAAGAATTTTATATTGATAGTGTGCTTAAACTTGAACAAAATTAGTTCAGTGGTTTTGTTTAAGGCTCTTGGAACAATTACAACCTTAGTGATTAAAAAGGGAGAGACAAACTTGTTATTTTTCACACTCTAATAAATCAAATGAAAAGCTGATAACGATTTGTTGAAAACTGAAGGCAAAATGTAAGATTATTTCCATTATTTATGCTACGGAGATTTAAAATTGTCAACATTGTTATCTTCCTGTATAGCGCTAAATTATATATTTTTTAAATTGTCATAGCAAAAAACAAATGTAAACTAAGCAAAAAATAGCTTAAGTAAAAAGCAATCTTAACTCATAAATGCACAAAGGAGCTCTTACACACTTATACTACCCCCACCAGACTCTCTGCTGCTGTTCGTCCACTGAAGATGACGTCATTGACTGAGACTCCGTCATATGAGGCCCCTGCCAGCGTCAGAGGGAGGTTGTGGTCACTGATGTACGTCCTCATGGTCTCTGCAACACATCCAAATCCATTACACATCCACATATGCATCGCAGGTTAGAAGGACTTCACAACATATCCAGAACACATCCACATCGCATGTTAGAAGGATTTTATACAGCACATGTTCTCAGGGTCTTGTCAGACTGCATTAGACTAAGGTATGTTTGTTGTTTGCATTGGTGCCCTATGGGGGTTGACTCATATTCCATACAATGTGTTGTACACAGAACACCACAGAATATAAATTGTGTGATTGTACCAACACGTTTTAGGTCTCACCTAGTCGTTTCCAATGTCCAAGATGATATTGAGGAATGCAGTCCTAAAAAGAAAAAAATATATCGTTAAGAAATCATTGGACCAACCTTTTTTTCAATGCACCACGGTCAAAAACTCCTCACTCGGACTGAACCTGATGGCAGCAGCGACTCAAATGACAAATGCACAAATGCACACAATCAGACAGTCTATCAGTCCGCTCCTTTTGTCTTGTGTTTTTGGAATATTATGTTCTCTGTCAGCGGGTGACTGGTGAGTACAGCTAGCCGCCTTGAGCTCCCTCCCAGAGCACAAAGCAAATGACAATAACAATTATTGAGGGCAACAAGGGACCAAGAATCAGGCTTGAATTTGAACAAAGAAGTATGGTGCTCTGAATACCGATGGCAGAACGCCGTGGCATGTGTGTATTTCTTTTACGCAAATGCAATTTTAAAGAGGTTCGGTTTTTTTTACGCTGACATTTTTACAACCACAGACTGCATACATGTGTGCTGAAGGCTGTAACTTAACCATATGAATAAGTACCTCAGTATTCACCATAAGAATGAGTACCTCAGTATACTGAGTGTGTGTGCTGCATAACAATTCAGTCCAGATCTGCATGAGCAGCAAATGGAGATTATACGTGCCATGAGTGTGAGTGGGCATGAATGGAGCATTAAATCCATAACCATGTCGTTGACTGAAGCACATATGCAGAGCTTATGCTTCAGTTAGTGTGTGGGTGTGCCCGGGCAACATGTAACTGATCTGGAGGTTAGGGTGCGAGCATATAGGTGTGTGTGTGTGTGTGTGTGTGTGTGTGTGTGTGTGTGTGTGTGTGTACCAGCCTACGTATAAAAATTCAGATTTGGAATGGATGGAACTAGGGGTGAACGATTTTGGAAAAAAATCTAATTGCGATTTTTCTCACCAATATTGCGATGCGATTATTTTTAAGCTCTTCATCTTCTCTCTTATTCAACAAAGACAAGCAATATATTATTCTATAGTATGACTAATACAAAATTAGTTAAAATAAGTTCAACATAATCTGTTCTTTCCTGGAGCCCAGGCCTATGTTATGATGGCATTAGGTCATTGAATAAGATTGATGAATGAAATATTTTTTATTTAACTATTTAGTAGATCTATATTTGTTGAACATCCAGCCTTGTAAACATTTAATGATTCTTATACGTTTCTATTTTGTTTCTATTTCATGTAGATATGATCTTCTTTCGTTAGTTAACAGTTAGGTCTACATTGCAGTGGCACGGACACGTCTTCTCCTTGTCCTGTGCTCTCCATACACACACACACACACACACACACACACACACACACACACACACACACACACACACACACACACACTCACTCACACACTCACACACACACTCACACACTCCTCTCCTCTCCTCTGTAGGCTACTTGCACGTGAATCGGAACAAACTAGGCTACTGTAGATTGTTGCAGCGCAAATAAATGCAGCCAAATGACCGTTCCGCTTGGTGTTAACTAAAGCAGTGTTTCCCATACATTGACTTATCTGTGGCGGCCCATCACAATATCAACATTGACCACCACACAATGATTTTCCAGGTTGTTCTAAATTGTGCTTAAATCTAGTTAGCATCATAACCACGCTGCACTAATTTGTTAAAAACTGTTAATTCTGCAAACCTACCACCACAAATAAAATGTAATTCTGTGGGAAACACTGTAAAGGTTAGCATTATCAACACTGCAGCGCAATACGCATGCATGCAAATTAACTCGTTTGTTCATATCACAACAAAGCCAATCGGAGACATTATGCATCAATTCATTACCTGTGAGATGACATTTTTGCGCCGCCAATCCCCTTGGATATAGCAAATGCCCCCACTGTCACTGTACTCCAGTAAACAAAGTCCCCAGTGCACAGGTGAATGGCGCCCTAAACAGTCGTGAAGTTTTAATCGTCAGCTGGACAAGTGAACGAAGTTACCAGCCAGAGTAGCAGCACAGGGGAATTATGAACTAGAGCAGCGGTTCCCAAACTTTTCCCCCCGCGTACCACCGCCTACATTCCGACTCGGCTCGCGTACCCCCACCATCCGACACAAACACATATGTGTCCCCCCCCGCGTTGACAATATTTGTCCGTTTCCCGGTTTTAGGTGCGTGCATTTGGTCAGTTAAAAAGTTATGAAAAGTAGCCTGCATAGTAGCCTAACTACATCCACATACAATATCTTATAATAGGCCTACAACAACGCCTGACAAGGATGTATTCGTTTGGACAACATTAGGCTATACAGCCTAGAAAGGCTAAACTTAGGCTACCTTTAGTTTGTTAAATGTAAAGCCTAGCTTAATGTTACCTTTCTTGCCCATCTGAAATAACTCCTAGCTTTGCTCCTTCCCTCCTTTCTGTTTTTGTTGTTTTCAAAAACCTGTTATATCCGCGAAACTTTCCCCCCACGGACCATCCAACGCATTCAAAAGTAACGCATTCTATTAGCTATTCCAGGCGTCATAATAAGCTGCCCTTTTTTTGATGAACACATACAGAGTTTATAAATTATATCCTTTAATTTCATGTTTCCATATCATTATGACCTGATTCGAAATTATGTATTTATTCATGAATTAATTACAAAAGATTTAAAATGTTCATTTTACACCTGTCCGCCACAGCCCTTTGCATCTCGCGTACCCCCTAGAAGCAGCTCGCGTACCACCGGGGGTACGCGTACCACAGTTTGGGAATCCCTGAACTAGAGCCAAGGTAATGAAGAGGTTTATTTTTAACCAAAGTAGCTCTACTGATCAGAGCTTTCTTGACACTGTTAGCTGGTCCTCTTTACGTTTTTTGCTTCTTCAGTGGTCGGTGTGGAGTCGGTGGCGCATCGGCAAGCGTAAGTATAAATGCGTTTTGGTGACGTCACATATTACAAAGCGTAATCGCAGCCTTTGTGGTTTGAAAATCGCGTTTCATCATATCGCGATATTATCGCAAATGCAATAAATCGTTCAGCTACTAGATGGAACACCCCCCCCCCCCCCAGAAGTCCAAGGATGCCGTTCTTATCCATTCCATGAGTAAGTCTTCCCCCCCTCTCTCCAACTCCACACACATACACGCTTTCCTTCTATACATTCGGTGAAGACCATTCCCAAGGTGACATCTACCAAGCCGAAGGCTTGGAGAACATACGAATATAGACTATGAGCATATAAATAATGAAATAGGCATCCATCTGCTGAGATATTTATTAGCGACAGGTTCGTACTGCTTCAGTCTGGATCCGTGGGGGATGCCACTAAACAGACTAACATCATTAAGCACCGCCGTGACTGAGGAGAGGTTCTGCAGGACATGCACAGCTAGTAGAGGCCGTCACTCAAAAACACAGAGGAGACACACCGAGGACCTCTGGTGGCGAGAGAGGGGCTATGACAGTCAGACAGTCGGCGCAGTGGAGGAGGAGCACTAGTCCCCCGGCGGCGTTCTGGCAGAGTAAGATGCTGTCAGACAGGGAGCAGTGCAATTTGATGCCGACCACTAATCTAATCTTTGAAGATGGTTGGCTTAATTTGCAATGGTTAAATCTGAGGCTTCATTTCAGCATTCAGATGCAGGCAGTAAAAAAATTGTATGAATACAATACAACTGTTCATTTCAACAAATAGGCTTGAAAAACAAAACTCGACACAAAGCGTCTGAAGAAAAATATATGCAAGAGTGTTTTTTTCAGGGAAAAAGGATGGAAAAGAGCATAATTATGCCAAAAGAGGAGACAGAGACGCTCCAGCGTGTGGCGTGCACATCTTTACACCTCTTAAAAAGCACATGCACACCAGCACCTTGGTATTAATCCAACAGCCTGGACAGGAAGAAAACACCAGAAATGGAGCTGGCTATTTGGGAGGGAATGCCTGCATCTGGGAAACCCAGTGCTGCTGCTTGATAACGGATGTTTGATAAAAGATAACGGAATAGATAACGAAAGATAACAAAAACGGATAGAGGATCGCCGGAGCAACGCAGATGCTTACTTAATACTACTTTTTAATGCATAGGTGCACAGCAATAAATTACTAACGTTTTGATGTTTACTACATCTTCGTCAGAGTCCATCATGGACTGTCCCTTCCCGTAGACGCACCAGATGTCCTCAGAAGCGCTGAGGAATTACTCTTTCTACAACGAAAACGGTGTTCATCATGACCACTGTGCTGCCCAACCTCCCCTCCTCCCCTCTCTGAGCCGTGCGGCCGCTCGCTGTCCTACACACGGGAGTCCCGAGGGATCCTCACCTTAAGCAGAGCCACAAGACTCCAGATAGGGACGGCCGTGACCCCAAGGTGAGCGGTCACAGCCTGGGTCGCTCTCTCCAGCAGCCTCTCTTTCGACACGCTCTCGGGGTCGCCGAACACTTCGTGGAACCACGCTCCTCCCATCATCACCTGAGAAACCAGAAAGGAAAATAGGAGCAAGAGTATCAAAAGAATGCACATGGACACTCTGGGAAGACACAGAGGCGCTAGTTCACTTCACTGTTCGCTAATAGGTCCACTGAAGTTCTCCTAACAGTGAATTACAGTCCCAGAGCTCGGGCCAAGCTCCCGAGCAATTCCCCATCACAAATGCTCATCATTGGGGTGAACTAATGAGGATCCAAAATTTGACAGCAAAACCCTGAACCTCTATCTAACACACTGACAATGTCTTCAATTCCCCTCTGCCTCTCCCTCTCTCTCTCCCTCTCTCTCTCCCTCCCTCTCTCTCTCCCTCCCTCTCTCCCTTTCTACCTTGCTCTCTGCCTCTCTACCTTGCTCTCTGCCTCTCTTTCAAATGAGACATTTGGGAAAGAAATAACACCAAGAGTTCATGTGTTCTTCAGAATGACTTCTGCTACTTTTTGTTCAGTTCAGATCAGTTCAACGGGGCTGGTTGGAGAGAAGCAGCCATTGTCACTCCCGGTAAGCCTCTCTGCACTGCATATGAATGAGTTGGTTGTTGTATGAACCCCTAGTGGTTAACACTCATCCCTTACCACACGTTTGTCTGCCATACCACCATGTCCATGTTGCGGCCATCTGCATGGTTAATAAATTATGACTAAAGAATGGGAAGGAAGTGAATTATTCAATGGCATTTTGTGCCGCGGAAAAGCCACATAGCACTGGAGGCTATTTATACGGTTTGGTAGGGCAGACCAGTGTATTCCAGTTAGGAGTTCTGGGATATTTCTGTCCCACGGTTACGTCAGCCATTGGCTTTCCTTCATGAGTCCTGAGCAGTGTGGCCTGGCAGAGGGGATGGGGGAGCCAATAGAGATCTGCATGCAGACATAAAAGATTTAGACTTGTGCTTAGCCTCGTGCCTCCAAGCCAGGAAACACACTTACACTATAGGGCCTGTATATGACAGTATAGATGTGGTGCGACCTGGGAGTCTTAAAAGGTGGCACATTCATTCTATCACTCACTCTCACTCTGTACGTATGTTTGTGACTGTGTGTGTGTGTTGCAAGTTACCGTGAGTCTGGTGGATGGGACTCCAGAGCTGTTATGTTGTGGGAAGGGAACGGAGTCGTACACCACCCCCAACAGCCCACGGTCCTCTGAGGAAGGGACCAAGTGCCCAAAGCCCTACACATTCCCCATAAAGCACACACACACACACACACACATGCACACGCACGCACGCGAACACACACGCACACACACACACACACACACACACGCACACACACGCACACACACGCGCACACACGCGCACACACGCACAATTTAATAACACCAACAATGACTGTTGCACAAAACTTTGACAGATACCCAACGGGAAAACAGTATCTAATTAACCAAAACATATTAACAAAGCAGAATTATGAAAGTCTGTTTAATTTTTTTTAATTATACATTTTTAACAGACTCTATTTAAGAGGCCATTTCAAACCAACAACTTAACTCTAATCTATCCAAACCTTACCGTGACCGGCAGGACGGAACCCTCATACTCCAGATTCACCACGGCCACTGTCACCGAGGAGATCCCTTGTAGCTGTTGTGACAGGGGTTGAGCAGCAGGGGGAAGTATCGAGGCCAGGGCTGTGTTTCATCAAGGGAAGGGTGGAAGGGGTAATGTTTAATAACAAGACTGTATTGATGAATTGAGGATTTAGGCTTTATTAAAATTTTATATACGATTTTTAAGGACACGTTTAAGAAAATTTTAGTCAGAGTAAAGCTTCTAAGGTAAAGGGGTGCACATCCAAAACGCAGGTGCAGGACAAAAGGGTCAGACAATCAAAAAAACAAAATTGAATGTCCGCACACTTGCTCCCGTTTTGCTTTATCTTTTATTTCACCAAGTGAACGTTTTCGAGCTACACGCTCTTCATCAGTGAAATAAAAGATGAAGCAAAACGGGAGCAAGTGTGTGGACATTCAATTTTGGTTTTTTGATAATCAGAGTAAAGCTTACAATTGGCAGGCAATGCTGAAATGACATGATCAGCCTTCACAGTGGCTCCATCTTCAAGCTTAATCTGAAACACAGGCGGCATATTAAACAGATATGGCATTTTAAGGCTAAGTATAAAGGTCACATGAAAGGAATCATGAAAATGTCACTTTGTCAATGCTTTTACATATCGATTTTGTCATTTTATCATTTAATAGCTACCAATGCAAACCCACCAAAATATGGTCTGCCTACATCTGGATACATGATCCAGTGAGATGAAAATGATCAATTCAGAACTTTTCCAATTTTTTCAATTTGACCCATCTAGACCAAGTCTTTGCTCACAGCTGAATAACGGAAGTGTGAAAGTTGGCTTTTAGCATGCAAGCTGGATAACTGTTATCAAAATAGGTTTGTAAAGGAACCAGCATACAAAGGGTGAAATATGTGACCTTTAACTAAAGTTCGATCCTAATGATGTTTTGTAGCAAGACAGCACTAGTGGGATGCCGTGTAACTTGAATCAGTGTACAGAGAGTCATGCTATTCCTGTGCCCCCCTCACCTCCCAGCCAGTGCCAGTAGCATTCAGTGTCTGCACCGGGCTGTGTCTGTGCAATTCCACATTGTCTTTCCTCTTCAGGAAATCTTCAAGAGCTTCCGGAAGCATCTGCATGCCTCTTCGCAAAGACCACTGAGCCCATGACTCCTTGGCGGACCGCGTCGCCAGGTCGGATGGGGTCACTGTTGGGCCAACTCCTAGGACGGTAGAAAAGGCAGATGTGTTAATGGAATCATGCTGTGGTGCAACAGCTTTGAAAAGAAAAGGTCATTCTAATCCATTCCATTACCCTTTCGCACCACCCGTTTCACAAAGCACCACCCCTACCTGAGAGATTTACATGTAGACATGAAAGACTGTAGGGCCGTTCACACCAGGAATGATAACTAGAATGATAACTGTAACTATAACAACATGAAAGTAAACACTGACCAACAATAAGGAAAATCTCTTCTTCTCGTGTTGAAGAGTGTTATGCCTAAAATGTGATAGATTCTAATCGGCTGTCAGCTTTTTTTATCATTCTCAAAATAGTTCTGAAAGTAACCCCAGATGATAATGTTCTTCAAGTCGGTATTGTTATAGTTTCTATGTGAACAGACCTGCCAACCTTGAAGAATTTTTTTGAGTAGCACCTCGAGCCGAGAAAACAAAAATTGCTCACGTTGGCCTTCATGCATGCAGCCAAAAACAGACATAGCCATACTCGCAAGACACATTTTGGATAGCGACCCATCTTTAATGTTGAATATCTATCTAAACGGGATTCAATGTGTTCCTGAAAGTGCAAACTGAATCTTTTACAGTAGCTCTATAATGTTGACAATCTGTTTTAGAGCCTAACAATCCTGACCTATGAAAACCACTTGTGTTGATAGGCACTGATGTGGGTATTGTTCATTTTCTTTTATGTGGGCCCTATTCGATCATGCCTGGTATTATACCTCTTTTCAATCCATTAATATTAAAGATTTATTTTTATTTTGTAAAGAAATACATCTATCGTCCATGTTATGTCAACATATCTAATTTACCTGGATGTAGGCTACAGTAGATATAGGCTATATCCCTTTACTCACAATAACCTACATGTTTTGTTTATTTGTAAAAAAAACAAAAAAACATTCATTGTTCAAGTATTACCTGCTGACTAATGCAAACTACTTATTGCTTCTAAAGAATTTCACTTGCACGTGCACTCAAGTTTCTTTCAGATTGACTTTCTGCCATCTGTGAGGCTGCAATGATTAGACCTACATTATCCCAACTACAGTGATAGGTGCGCGATCTCCGTCTATAAGCCTATTATTTGTTCTCACTTGTTTTCACGGTAATAATCAAGAAGAAGGATCCATATGCTCCAAAGAAAAACACAAATTGAACACTCATTAATGAGCAGCTCAAAATATTTCGCCTTGGTCCACTTTCAGACTCGTTGTTAATGGCTGCATTTTGCCTTGGAAAGGTCCGCGCTCCATTAGCGCCTTAGTTATGAAAACTTTAACCATCAGCGACACATTGAAAATATGCTAACTGAAACAACTCGTGAACAAGTAATAACTTTCCAAGACACAGTCAAACTATTAGGCCTAGGTGAATTTACAATCGCACTCAGTGAAATATTTTTAGTTTCACAGCAAAACGGCAGCTAGGGGAACGCGAATTTGCGAGTGAACACTTGTTAAACTCACCTCATCAAGTCTTTCATGTTACCCACCGTTGGCGGAAAAAAATAACATAAAGAGAGGCCACTATGCTTTCCCTATCATTCTCACTTGTCACTTTCTCTCTGTATCTCATCCTCGCATGAATTAGCGGGAGATTCACATGCTCAAGGAGCTTTCCAGAGAAGTTGGAGGTCTGCTCGTTTTGCGTAGTTTTAAGTAAAATATCGTAGCGGCGTATTTTGATCTGAAAATGCGTGGTTGCTACGCAAAATGCGTAGAGGTTGGTAGGTCTGCACTGTGAATGTAGTCATTTATATTATATATACATTTATATTTATATTCCATCCTCCCTAACCCAGCCGCACTCTTCTCACCGGAGCCAAACACCATGCCCAGCACGATGGAGCCTCTGGCCTTTTCGGCATTGTAGAGAGGAGGGAAGCAGGACCGCACGCTCAGGGCCCTGCAGTCGCCAGCAAACACGCCTCGGCATAGACTGTCAATGGCAATGTCCGCTAGCTGCACAGAGAGGAGAAAACAAATAATGGAGACACACTTAAGAGTAAACACAGACACAACTGCCTGCTATATTCTTGTGCATGTAAAGAGATAGGAGTTGGGAGTTATATAGACAGCGAGAGGGAGAGCGGGTCAACAGTTAGATATGGGGTGAAAGTGAAGAGCAGTAGTGGGGGTGAGGTGGTGGAGGTGGGACAGAGGGAGAGACATAGCATAAACAAGGAAGGGTCACCTCAGATCCTAGCCTTCTGGAGACAAAGGCATGTACAGACTCGTCCTCCTCCTTGCTTCTCTTAATCATGACCTCCTTCAACACACTTTGCAGGATGGGCCGGGAAAAAGGAGGAACTGTCCGCATCACTCCGCTGCAGGAGAGAGAGAGAGAGAATAGAACGACTAAGACAACAACAGAGATGTAACTTATTTCCATTCTCGCAGAGGCCTCTTCTGACGCAGGAATTATACAGGCAGACGAGACCAACCCTGCGGAGGTTAGGGACTGGAATTATTTACCAGCTCCGCTCCAGAGCGCTTCTCACCCCAGACTAGACGGCATCTTGTGGAGCTGTCCCCCGACATAGAGGTAGCGGTTTTTGGAGGCCACATGGTCGTAAGTGACGGGGAGCACTTCGCTCTCTAGTCCCAGCTCAGACACCTGCAAGGAGGACGCAAAGAGACCCATGGTTACAATCACATGAAATTGGCCTGGAAATATCTTTTAAAATGGCTTGATCATCAGTACATGGTGAGTGATAATGGTGGCAATTAAAATATTATGAAAGATACGTCAGAAGAGTTTTTAGTAGCTTCAGTTTGCACAGAAGCACCACAACACTAGTGACAGAATCACAAGTTATGGTTTGCAGGATGAACATCAATAGAAATGCACATCAATGGTGCTATACATCCTTCCCTTTAATATATCATGGGTAAGGCGCAAGCGCATAATAAGGGCAGGTTGGCAGGCAGTCTCTCACTCACACACACACACACAAACACACAAACAAAAAAAATGTGCACCAACACTGCAGTACCATGTTGAGTGTATTCTTCCCCACTGCTCCTGCAGGGCGGACCCCTCGCGGCCCCTGCTCAAACACTGCCCCATCCTCTCTGCGCGTGGAGCTTAGCCAGCCTCCACAACGTCCACTGCCCTCCAACACCACAACCTACACAGCAGTCAGACAGACAGAACGAAAGTGAACAAGGATAAACGATACTGTGACAGGAAATAAAGTTAATGTTACAGACAGAAAGAAGAAACCAAAACCAAGCCATAGGATGGAGTAAGTATGTGTGTGTGTGTGTGTGTGTATGTGTGTGTGTGTGTGTGTATGTGTGTGTGTGTGTGTGTGTGTGTGTGTGTGTGGCTAACCTTGGAGACCTGGGGACTCTTACTGAGGTGATAGCAGGCAGACAGGCCCCCTATCCCTCCCCCTAGGACAGCAATTGTCTTCTGCATTCAAGCCCGACTCCCACGCCTGAGTGGACACAACTGGAGACATTTAGGACCTCGAGTTCAAGTGTAACACATACAGAGCATATGGAGAGGATTCACATTTTTGGAGGCTGTAACATAACAAAATGTAGAAAAAGTGAAACGCTGTGAACACTTACTATATGCACTGTATTGCATTGATACCGGTATGTATTTCAACTTGTTTCACAAAGTCATAACACATAGAAGATAAAAACTGGACCTTCTGGGTACACGGAAATGCTAATGCTTGTTCAGCTGACTTGTCTGACCACAATTCTTCCATTCCCATTCAAAGAGGTTTGCACTAGTAACACCACTAACATGAGTCATCAATTCTGTGGTCTGGTCTTATCAAGTTTTACTTGACAGAAGTGTGCCAAATTCATTTTTTGCTTCACCTTACAGAGAGGAACAGTTCATGAGACTACTACAAGAGACATTATAAGACATGATTGCAACAAGTGCTTTCAAAGAAAGCCTCACCCGTGACAATGCTAGCAGGCCTTCAAAAAATTGGATTAAGTCGTTGTCGAGCCCAATCCAAACAATATTATTTCCTGGTGAGGTAGGGAACATACAGAGGTGTTCAATACAAAATAACTGTTATATCAAACTGTTCAATACAAAATAACGTAGGCAACTTAGTGGGATCACACATTCTCGTTTTCCCACCGAGGAGGCGGGTGGACGCATACTAGGGGTAGCTAGGCCTACAGTGCTGGATTTGATAAGGTGATAAACTGTCTTTGTTATCACTGACAGACAGACACTCGCAAGAGCAACGACAGAAGTCAGTGGTTGGATGCATCTGATCTCGACATTCGTCCAAGGAATGGACTTTAGGTTAAAAAGGTGCACTGTTTTTGTGCAATGGGCGATGATTTGCTTTTCTTTAATGCCTTAATTTCTACAATTATTCCAATTGAGAAGATAAGACAAACAAACGTTATACTTGAAAGTCCACTCTCGTCTCTTCTGCTTGGATGTCAACTACTGTCGACTTGACATTCGCTAAATCGTTAAATAACATTATAATTTGCTAGCATCAACATAACAGAGGGGGGCCCATTTAGATGCATTTATCGCCCTGTTATCGTCGCCTTTTACACACATTTAGTAACGTTAACAGATACATAAGAGAGTTATACAAGTCGCAAAGAGGAGCCCTGAAGTTGTTTATCAGCAGTGTATTTACCTGTACGCTAGTCTTTCAATTTTGTCGAGCTCTTACCTTCAGATCAGATGAAACGTTTGGAAGAAGCACTTAATACTTAATATGACAATATTTTGACACATATGCTTGTGTCCTATGTTGAACTCTTCTTCTATTACTAAGATGAAATGAACGTAGACTTATTATATACCTGCAGTGCCATCTAGTGAGCTGGGTGAGGAAAGGCAGACTAAACTGCTGGCCTAAGTGCTTACATAATATTTAGCCTATAGGCTACTCGCTTTTTGAACTTGAATATGCTCCAAGCCCCCTCCTCCTCCATCTCTTGGGACTAACCCCCCCCTTACACTCCTGTCTGTCCTGTTCTTTCTTTGTCTGTCCTGTCTTATATGTTGTGTTATGTCTTATATGTTGTGTTATGTCTTGTCACTATGCCTGCATAGAGAAAATTGCCCCTCGGGGAATTAGCCTACATCATACATTTACATACATGCCTATATGTTGTCAGTAGCCTAATTGTGATGCCAATAAATACATTCTACAATTAATTTCATGGTTTCTGAGGGCTTTTTCTTTTTTGGGGTGTGGTTCTCCTGACATGTGGACACAAGGACATTGTGTTTACTTGGGCAGTGTTCTAAATCAGCAGAGGCAGAGAGCATTTCAGGCAGTGTGTTATAAGTAGGCTACTTGTCATCAGGTTATCAAAAGGATTTATTTAGAACATTAATGTAGCGCAACTGAAACAATATAAAATGAACCGCTAGGAAGATGCTTGAAAGATTTCCATATTTAAATGTAACAAAACATTTCTTTAAATAAAATTGACTTAAAAAACTTGACTTATACATGACATTGCAATTGGGAATAATTATAAATTATTACATTGTTTTACAGAGCTCTGTTTTCTTGTTAAAGATTTCCTTCTCTAATAATTGTGCAACATGCTGGGCCATGGCCTTCCTCTTGTGACAGGATATGGAGAGATGTAGTGTCTCTGTCAGTTTACAAAAGTCCATCCTCTCTGGCTGCAGTGCACAGACGGCATAAACCATCAGTTGGTAACCCAACTTTGACAAAACCTCTTCACTCCACCTCTTTACTTCACTAACTCTCTCCTCATCAACCTGATCAGCCTTGGACAGGACCAGGTAGCACTGTGTTCCTGTGGCTGAGATATGGTGCAGCAAGCTCACACAGTCCATGCTGAGTCGGACAGGAGACAGAAGGACGTAGACATCACAGGAGGGACGCAGCGCAGTGGTCAGGGGATCAGCCTCACTGGGCTTCAGATGAAAGGGGGAGTTGAACCCACCAACCCTGCCCATCCCTGGGAGGTCCCAGAGGACCACGTTGGGGAATTGTGGGTATTGGTATGCCACAGGCTCGAGGGTGGTTTCAGTGACACCTGTTGGTGCCGCCCCCTCATCTCCGCTCTTCAGCCCTAGGAGGGCATTGATGAAGCTGGAGCTTCCACAACCGGTGGTGCCCAGGACTCCCACATCCAGACGGATGTCCTCCATGGCGTTCAGGATACTCAGAAGCCTGGCAGGATGGTTGGTCAGAGCCTTGGACGGCAGAAATGCAGAGATCTGTTCTATTTCCTCCTTCTTTACCTTCCCTGTATCAAGGGCGGGTAAGATTGTAGACCTGAGGAATGGGAGTGATAAATGTCGTAAGTCTCCCAAATTATAGAAATCTTACTAGCTATCAAAATTCCCATCTGTACAAACATTACATGTCAAAAGTATTTATCAGAAATACTTACTTAGCATTATTTCTCAGTATTTTTGGCACTCTGAGTTCTTTGGAAGCATCTAGTATAAACTGACAAAAAGCCTGCTTCCTCATTTCTGGAAGCACGGAGAGGAGAAGCTCACCAATCTCCGTCATGCCTACTAGCCTGTTTGGTTCTTGGCTGACCTGTGTCCCTGTCGCCTCTCTTTCCTTCCTCCTGCGCTGCATTTCTAATTTGCGCTCTCTCATGCGCTCCCAAGCGCAGGTCTTGCACGGCCCTTTAAGCTCCTCGCTGACCAGGTCAGTAGCCTCCTCTGCTCTAACTAGGTACAGTGGCTGGTCCCTCTCACGCAGCTCCATGAGAGACGCCATGTGGTCCTCCTGGTGCAGCTCTGAGGTGAGGACCACCAGCAGGTCATAGAGTGAGCCAGCATTGGGAGGGCTAGCAGAGTATGGTGCAGAGGGCCCATTTAAGATCCATATGCGAACATTGGGGATATAAGGATAAGACAACACTGGGAGGCCATTCTCTGTTCTCCACAAGTTCTTGCTAACTTCTTTACGTTCTGTGTCTACATCCGACATCTCTCTCTGGTCTAGTTCTTCCTCTGCCTCATCACTTTCGTCTTCCTCTTCATCCTCTCCCTCCTCCTCCTCCTCGTCTATGAGGCAGTCCTCATCGTTCTGTAGTCCACAAACAACTCTGGCTAGGCGTGCGTTGGCCTCAGGTGTGCCTCCAGTGATGGCGACGTCCAGTGGGAAGTGCTCGTACAGCTCCAGTACTGCGAGCAGCTGGTCCTGCAGTCCAGCCACCTGTGGAGCCGTTCTCCATGCCCCAAGCACATGCTTAATGTGCTCCTCACTCAGTTTCCCCTGCATAGCGCTATGCAAAATAATATAAGGTACTATTTATTATTAAAGATAGGCCTACATGAAATGGGAAGTGCACTCTGTACGAATCCATAAAAACAATAAAAATCTTATGTCTATGGTATTTTTGTTTACAAAAAATAGCTGCATTTCTTCAAGATTAGAGTATCAAAACTCCAGTTTCAGAGGAATTATTTGCAGTTTGTATGTAGAAAGTTCCATATTTTTTACACAAAAAATGACATACTGTAGTACTGTATTTTACCATGTCTATGGTATGTTATGCCTTTCCAGAGACTCACATGTGATGAAAATAATCATTACCAGAGGACTATTAGCCTACTGTCCTGTAAACACAAAGGCTATTGCATTACAATGGACAGGCTTTAATGTTAGTCACAGAACAATGGTCAATTTCTATACATTACTTTTTAAAGGGTAAGGCAAAATACTCACATCAACCAAATGATCCTGTCAGTAACTTCCAAAGTCCAATGTGTGCTATTGTGTCAGACTGACTGAACTGAAATGATAATTCTCATGTCCTGTATTGCACTGTCAAGTCAAGGATCAGGTGTGTTTGCCAAGTGAGTCACCAGTGTCAACATTAGTGTTAACCCAACAGCAGTCTGAGTAAGTAGCAAGAAATCATTCCTGAGGTGTAAAAGCATTTAAGCCAACATCAGTATTTCTAGAATATTGTTAGACACATAGGGTTACACATCTCATATTCATAGGCCAACAGCAAATGAAATAAAATGATAGTGTGTCTCAGTTCCAAACCTGAGTAGGCTACTGAACAATATTAGCCTACATTAGCCTGGTTATAACGCAGACCTATTACATGCCATTTTCAACAAAACCAAAACCGTCCAGCAGATGTCATGATTAGACTCTATGCCGTATGGCCCCAATATACAGCTCCATGAAAAAGAGCGTCTAATCATACGGCTACTTATTCCTAGGTCTAGCTTACATATTGACACCACACTCGCAAACTGATGTTTGTTCCATGATTAATATCAGACTGCAGTGTGGTTGTCATGAAGATCCAAATTGACGGCTTCATTAGCCTAAGGACTGTTTCTTCTTTCAGATTTTTAAAAAGTAGGCCTAGATCATCACAATCACATGATCAATGGCTAAGCTATTTAAATGTACTATTCATTTGCAGTGTTGGGAACGTTACTTTAAAAAAGTAATTAGTTATAGTTACTCACTACTTGTTTCAAAAAGTAACTGAGTTAGTTTCTTAATTACTCTATGATAAGAGTATAACTCGTTACCAGGGAAAGTAACTATTTGCGTTACTGTTAAAAAAAAGTTGCTATATGTCAAAGAATTTGGATTTTTTGAGCAGTTTTGAAAAGCCAGTTGAAATTAGTAGAACAGACAGGTGTTTGTAGGCTACATAACTTTCGACATTTATTAGATAGATAGATTGATAGATAGATACTATATTGATCCCCAAGGGGAAATTCAAGATATTGCACATCGACAGACCTACGGTTGACTTCAGCCTGTGTCATAGGTTTTTGTTGTGAGGCAAAAAAAAATCTAGCTTTTGCTGCTTGGAGGACTTTGCTCCGAGTCCTTCTTTGCTAGTGGATGGCGAGCTATCATCTGTGGTGGAGGTAGGCTATCGGTGTTTTTGGCCACTAGCTTTAGATACGTGTGTGAGATGCCTCATTAAATTAGAGTTGCTTACAACGGATGTCGACAAAGTCTTCACTCCTGGACATAATGCAGCCTACACATTACATGCACGTTCTTGCCTTTGACCACAATGAATTTGAAGTAGTGCTTATAGCTCCACCTTGAAAATGTCAACTTTTCATCGGATTGCTCCCGAACTCTGCTGTTTCGTCGAATCTCTACTTACCTAGCGTTCATGGGCATCGGAAAAACCTTTCTCCGAGTGAAAACATCATCATTCCGCGTCATTCACGTCACTTAATGTGTGAGTCAGAGGTCGGAAACTGGGGCTAGATTTTGCTAACAGAGTTGCCCAGTTAGGGGCTCGTCATCACTTTTGTCGTCAGGTTGTAGTTCGTTTGTAGTCCATGTGGCCTTTCATGTCCAACAGTTTTAAAGGAGAATTCCAGTGTGATATTGACCTAAAGTGTGTTGAAACATGATACCGAGTGTGAACGTATGTCTTATAGCCCATCTCGGCTTGTCCCCTCCACTCCAAAATCTGGCGCTAGTTAGCCGATGCTACCAACAGCTTTTTCAATGGTGGTGCTTCGGCATCGGGCTAGCCATGCAAATAAATCACTGTTTTACACCATTTACGAGGCTCAATGTATCTCCACACTTCATTGGTAGACTTCCGAGGGCCCTGACATTTAAAACGAGACATTGAGAACTTTGAAAAAGCACTGGTAGTTTACTTACAAGACGATTTACAGACAGTATCTTCACGAAGTTTAGCGTTTGCAGCCATCTTGAATTTAGTCACGATAAGTCGAGCGACGAGTAAGAATAATTCCGTGGAAATGCATGGATTCCAGTTGCTGCTACTGGAAGAAACTGGAATCCATGCATTTCCACTGAATTATTTTTGGAATCTGATCCCTTATCATACCTGTTCATTCTTACTCGTCGCCATTGAAAAAGCTGTTGGTAGCATCGGCTAGCGCCAGATTTTGGAGTGCAGGGGACAAGCCGAGATGGGCTATGAGTAGGGTTGCCAACCGTTCCGTAAAATACGGAATCGTCCCGTATTTGCAAGGAAAAAAAGATGTGTTCCGTATTTAACTGATACGGAACGCATTTTGTTCCGTATTATTGAGAATCAACTCGTGCAAATCCATGACAGATCAGTATTAAGTTAGACTATGAACGAAAAATACACGATTTGTATGAAATAAAGGGAAACTTTGCTGCTGTCATTTATCCCTCTCAGTTTGTCTGACATCACTATCCCAACAGAGAATGCACTTTTCGTTTGAGCCACTGCGAGTCACGTATATTACGCTGATAGCGTAGCGTGAGATGACATGTCTTGTAATGAGTTTTACAGTGCATCTTTTTTTCTATGACAGCATATCCGCCAGTTCAGTTGTCAAAGTTATTTGGTTTGAGTATAATAGGCTACAAAGAGTTATTTCTTTATCAAGTGTTTTTGCATCGAAATGATTCTTGTTTTGCACCAGATAGAAAATGAGTAGGCTAGTGGCTATAATGTAGACAAGATTCTTTTTTAAAATATACCAAATTGTGCACTCATTTGACTTATTATGATCTCATTTTACTAGATTGTGCATATAGAATGTAGTATATTATGTGCGCATTTTAGTAAATAATGGCTCACAATTTTGTAAAATGATGCACTATTTAGTACAATAATACATACATAATTTCAATACCCCCCCCACTAACTGAAGTGGATGCCAGTGTACTGAAGTGTATTATCGAAACCCCCCCCCCCTTCCTTATTTTCATATCAGAAAGTTGGCAACCCTAGCTGGGTGATTCTCCAACTATGGTACTTTTTCTGTCCTTGACATATATTTAAAAAAATAAAAAACATTTCCACTTTTTTATTTTTTTCACACTTACTACATATTTAGGGGAACCTATATATAAAAAAATCATTGTTCAATTATGTTGTTTTTTATAAAATATAAGACATTTTATATGCGTTTTTTACTATTTTGCCTCTGTCCCTAGGCCAGACTTTGGGTCTTTGACCTTATCTCACTTAAAATCTAATACTGATATAATTTTAAATTCAAACAGAAAGTATGCATTATAACCCAATTCATTCAAATCTACTATTTGTTTTTATATTTCTTTTCGATTTGGCATATTTTAAACATGTTAAACACTTGTCCCTTGGGTTCACCGTCATTTCCACACCTCTGCATAAAATGCAAACCCAGGCTCAGTATTCTAGATTTGTATACTCAGTAACCATAGCAACTGACACTCCAGAGGGATCCACATTGACCTCTCCAGAATAAGTCCCGCCTCCGTAACTTCCGTATCCATCCAACTTCCGGGCGTGGATTGTCTATGAGAAATAACATGGCGTTTCGAAATATCATACCGGTAAAACATCTGTAGGTAGCGAAGTTGAAAAAGCTGGTGGGCAGATTGGCCTACACACTTCTGCCATATAGTTTCCACTGGATTTTTTGATTGTCGGTGCCGTTTAAGTAGTATACTATAGACTATACTACTTAAACGGCACCGAAAATCAAAAAATCCAGTGGAAACTAGATGGCAGAAGTGTGTAGGTCAATCTGCCCAGCAGCTTTTTTTAATTTGTCACCTACAGAGTTTGACAGGTACGATCTTTCAAAACGCCATGTTATTTCCCATAGACAATCCACGCCCGGAAGTTGGATGGATACGGAAGTTAGGAGGCGGGATATATTCTGGAGAAGTCTATGGCTGAATGAAAGAATGATCCCAGCAGAGGTTAATACATAGGAGATATATCAAGGTAAATATGAGAAATACCGCGAGTATGTTTATTGTACGTCATTTCTGAACCGCTCATAATTCATTCCGATGGGAAAAATTCTGAATTTTTACAATTTCATTAGGTGTAATTTGAGATTATTTAATGCTAACTCTAAAACTAACACTAACAGGCTAGTCAAACATGAGATATTAGAGGGAAAGTGGGAAAATGTCATTTCCACGACCGTCTTTTCCACATCTGTCTCCATGGTAGTGATAGGTAGACAGTTTGGCTTGTTTTTGTTCGGTTGTGGAAATGACCATTGCTTTTGCCATTGTCTGGAAAAATGTCAAAAAATACATATTATTCCATAAAAATCAGCACAGCCAACTTCAGGGCAGGTATCTAGGCATACTGGGGAAACAAATTATGCCAGTAATATTTTAATTAAAAATGTTTCATTTTCTGAAAATGTTCAGGTCCAAAAAGTACCATAGTTGGAGAATCACCCAGCTATGACATACGTTCACACTCGGTATCATGTTTCAACACACTTTAGGTCAATATCACACCGGAATTCTCCTTTAATGTGAACTTGGGAATTTGCCCTTTTTATCACTTGAAAAGTTGCATATCTTTCTTTCACGAGCATCTTACACTATATTTTAAGCAAATACAGTTGTTAGTTTAGGAGTGAGTGTGTGTTTTAACCTTTGTTGTGGCATCCGTGTTTGTCACACATTCGATGGCAAAGCACTTGAACACTTGCTGTCGGAAAAACAAAGTAGCCATGGGGGCGGTCCTTGTCATTCCGAGGTGCTCTGAATGCACCCTTACAATAACCTGTTGCGTGTGTTTGTGGCGCGTGTGCTGGCAAGTGTGTAAAAACACTGTCTCTGATTGGCTATCATCAAACATGACTCTGCCTTAGCTAATCATAATCGCTTACGTCTTTATTAACCCACCTCCTCACTAGCTGTGAGCCAGGGGCGGATTACACAGTTTATTCAATCAATGCAAAGTAAGTAACGCACCGCATTTAACGTCCAGTAACGTTAACGGCGTTGTAGCGTTGTAAAAAGTAATTAATTATTACCCCATTACTGAAAAAATAACGTCGTTACCTAACGCCGTTCTTTTAAACGGCGTTATTCCAAACACTGTTCATTTGACAACTTGTTGTTAAAAAAGCCCACTATGCATACTTCTGTCGATATTCTTTTTTCCCTCTGACTGAAAGGATGGGGACACTGACGTCACCACAGCTTCACTTCACTGGAGCAAGTCCCTGCAAGAAGTGAGTGTAACGGGAGCGACAGGTGCGGTCCCGGGGAGTTGTGTGAGCAGGTAAGGACTTTGTTAAATTTCGTTTATCACTTTCTTAACTTGTGGGGATTATAGTGAACAGACTAAACGCTTGTTTTGCGACATTCGCTCATAGTTCTGGCAAATATTACGAACAGTTGGGATCTGTTAGACCGGGTTGTTGTTTCTAACATGGTGACATAAGGTGACTGGCGTGGGTCTGCATTTTTGACAGTATTGAGTATGCTAATGCTATATCAAATAATGTCCTTGCCTTTAGTCTACTTTGTCCATAGACAGCAGCAGTTGAGGTTCACACATTATCACCATGGCGGATGGAGGAAACACTTGTTTCAGGATCTTTCTCATTCTTCTAAATACGTTTGGGGCAGTAAGTTTCCCTGCATGACATCTTGACGTTTCTCCTACCCTTACAAAAGTAAAGGTACAAAAACGGCAGTTCCAGCAGTTTTTCTGAAGTACAATGCAAAAGGCCTACAATAGAGTTTTCCTGTCAAAAATATTGTATTTCTGCATGAAAAAAACAGTAAAGTTCAATACTCTAGTGTAACGCATAGTTTTTGTAAAGGTATGCATAACTATATTTATAAAATTGTATTTTTTGTAATTTCTAAAGTTTACCTCATCAATTACTCTGAGTTGCTGTTATTAATCAATGGTATTTCCCCCAACAGGCAGCAAGCCTGGCTCTTTTTGCCCTGGCCATTTGGGTGGCAGTGGATGGATATGAGTTGTATCCCATATCAGGGGTCTCTGGAAAGGACGATATCTTTGCCGGAGCTTGGATAGCAATTTTCACGGGCTTCGCTTTCTTCTGCACTACTGTCTTTGGCATCTTGGCCGTAGTGAAGAGCAGCCGTCTACTCGTCCTGCTGGTAAGAGCATATAATGGAGATGAATGAGACGTGTAGCGTGTGTTAGACTATGCTCCTCTTCAATGGTAGGGAAAGAACACACAGGTCCCTAATTTAAAGGACAGACAAAGAGCAAGAACAGTCTGTCAACAAGCAGTCTGCAAGACTTTGCACTTTGCCCATTCAAATTAGGGCTGATACACTTTATGCCAATTGTGTAACCATCTTTCAAATAACCTCAGTGATGAATTTTCTTTGTCTAACAGTACCTGATATTGATGTTTATAATCTTCATCTTTGAATGTGCATCCTGCATCACAGCAGCAACCCACAGAGACTATGTGAGTATCTGTTTTGATATCTAGAGCCTTTAGAAGTAGATGTACTGTATCATCAGGCCACCTCATTTGATGTTTTCATTTCTTCCCTTTGATCCTAGCTGGTGGGCAACAGCAACCTAGTGAAGAAACAGATGCTGAAATATTACGCTGATGACAGCTTTGCAGGACAACAGATCACAGTGACCTGGAACAGGGTGATGCGTGAGGTGAGCAGTCACGTCACTTGACGATCCAGGGCCTCTTGAATAGATAGGGTCTTTACATTTTACTTGTTGACCGAAACCTCTTGATTTTGATGTGACTTGTCATGGATGTCATGTCCACACCCACACCCACACCCACCATCACCACTCCAAGCTGCTACAGCACCATGTGTCCTTTTCTGTGCTGACTTGACACAGCTTGCCTAGCTGTTGGGTGCCAGTAAAAGAACCGGTTT
Organism: Alosa pseudoharengus; assembly: GCF_046254945.1. Lineage (NCBI taxonomy): Eukaryota > Metazoa > Chordata > Actinopteri > Clupeiformes > Clupeidae > Alosa > Alosa pseudoharengus. The sequence continues at coordinate 29,573,888 of NW_027468587.1, forward strand.
ACCATAGTGGTGTGTGGGAAACATGGAATCAGGGCAATCAGGGCAATCTCAACTCGTCAGGAGAAATTAGTCAACTGAATGCACTGCAGTGAAGGACCCCAGGTCATATGTCAAGTCTTCAGTGACCATTATTAAATGATTGTTAGAGCTAGGTACAGTTACGTTGTTTCTTGAAAGTTTCTGGGAACATCTAACACAGTGTGCAGATCCTTTTTTAAATTTTTACCTTCAGTTAAGTTTTGATCTAGCACCCGCCAAATTTGTTGGATGGGCGCACCCTGCTTTTTCTTACAGCTAGGTACCTAACAATGAAACTTCTTACGTCAGTACTGAAAATACTTCTTTCCTGAGAAATACGCAACAGATCTGTTCTTGGAGAACACTGTACATATGCTGTGATAAACACATTCTTGCAACCTCAGCTGGACCACTTCAGCAGTTGAGCTGAATGCATCTACAAAGCCATTACTAATAATGATAATAATGTTTATATGAGAGCATGATGATGGCTGTCTGAAATGTTCCTTCTGCTTGTTTAAACACTGCAACACAGGTACTGCAGAAGTGATGAACTCTAACATTGTCTTCCTACGTCTTCCCCGTCTTCAGGTTGAATGCTGTGGAGCAGACCGTCCACAGGATTGGATAGATTATAATTCCACATTTAGGATGACATACGGCACGACGTACCCATGGCCCCAGCAGTGCTGCAAGAGACTCAGCAGTTTTGAGGTGGCAGACGTGGAGGGCTGCAAGGCAGGGCTGGCCAGCACCCTCTTCACCAAGGTGGGTTACGGCATCACATTTCACACAAGCAGATCACAGTGAGTCACATTTTACACAGGTAAATCACAGTGCGTCACATTTCACACAGGCAGATCACAGTGAGTCACATTTTACACAGGTAGATCACAGTGAGTCACATTTCACACAGGCAAATTACAGTGCGTCACATTTTTCACAGGCAGATCACAGTGCGTCACATTTTACACAGGCAGATAACAGTGCGTCACATTAGGTAGATTACAGTGCAACAGAATAGGTCTTCCTTTGGCACACATGTAGTTTCAATAAATAAGACAATTAGTTATTATAAGTTATTATTATTGCTAATTCATACAGGTCAACACATTTGATGTGAATCCCAGGAGAGGATGTGTTCTTGGAACATTCAAGCTACCTGACTGTATATTGTCATTGATACAGCGGCTCTATTATCAGCCATTGAAATGTCATCATGTTGTGTCTCAGCTTACTGAACCAATCTGTAAATATCTTCTGAGACAGTCATCCCTACTATTTCCAATATGTTTCTGCTGGTCTGTGCTTTATTAGTGTGGTGGCCGTGTTAGGAGTAGGAGCAATGTTTCCTGTTGATTACTGAAGTAAATGAAAGGACCGTTTATTCCCCAGGGCTGTTTTGATCACATCGAGTCGGTGTTTAGTCGGTACACCTGGGCTGTGAGCTGGTACGGCTTCTCGGTCCTCATGTTCATGGTGAGTTTTCTTGACTTGTTAATTGTCACACTTTCCCTATGAAAAAATATCAGATCAGTTTTAATCTAAAAACATGAGTAGAGATGCTAGGTAAAGTTTTACATTTACATTAGGAACTTTGCTCATACAGTAAAGGTGATATAGGAACGTCACCTATTACCAACCGTCCTGTATTTCCAACCTCTTACGTGTATGTGTCACTTAATATTAATTTCTATACAAACCAAGACAACGGATTTCTAAAGAAACGCAAGCACCCACACCATAAGTGTATCTGAATTAGCTATGTACCAAAAATTACATTTTACCTTTGACTCGAAGAGCTGTAAACAGTGTTATAATGCTGCGTGTACAAAACCGCTTGGAGCTACAATGGAATTTTGATTTGCGACGAGAATTCTCGGTCTAACCGTTGATGTGCCGTGAGAAAGGTTGGAAATAGGCACCCACCAGCCCAGCACTAACCTCAGAGCGTGGTAAACAAAATAGGATATTTCAGGCAGTAAATGCCCCGGTAAGAACAAAAACAGATTTTTTTCACTGAATGGCTACTGAAAAATGTAAGGTTCATTTATCAAATGTTATTTTAAAGTATTAAAAAACATTGTTGTTTTAGAATGTTTCAAACGAGAAGGTTGGTAATTGGTGGTTTTACGATATATATCATGTGTAGAAATTTCAGTTAGGGAAGAAGGAGTATCCTGAGAAAAAATAACTATGGCATCACCACTGTTAATCAAATCATATCTTTGCATGTCAAAACTGAATGATGAATTTTCATGTTTTTTCCCTAACTATTATTCTCAAATGATACTTTGCTGTATTGGGTGACATTCCTATAATTCGAACATAGAATAGCATTTCAAACTATACTATAACCGAGTGTTGTCCATTTTAGTTCTGGTTAATGCTGCTGACCATGGGGTACTATCTAATGATTTGAAGAAGAGGGATTTCTTCTGCAACCACAGCGCATCAGATGGTTTCTATATACCGGCATACTACGCAAGGAACACATATCTTCATCTGTATATCTCTTGTTATGGTATTTGTATTTTACATTTCTTTTGAAAAAAAAAAGAACCAACTTGCCAGATGCCAACAATGTTTGAATACCTTGATTTCAGATTTGCTTTATCTGTTATAATTTCAATTAATTCTGTTCTATTTAAAGGTACACCATGCAGGTTTAGGTATTTTTGGCGACTGTAGAGCTCCCTGAGTCGCAATATATTTATATTTTACTCTGCTGTTGTAAATAGCAAACTTCTCGTGACTTATCCCCCCTGTACACAATGAAAATGCTTTTCTTGTGGCGGTGAAGGATTAACAACAGGCAAAAACTATTTCCAAAGAGCTATATCTACTGACAAGGTAATGTTTCACGATTCTCGCGAGATTTGTCAGGCCGCCAGTCTTGAAGTTGCATGGCTGGTTTTCTCGGTAACCAATCGCTACGTCTATGCTGTACAGCTATGCTAGGTGAATGATTCGTCTATTTAAGTAAGTTTGTTTACCATCAAATTGGCTTCATAAAGGTGAATATCTTGCATAGTGTACCTTTAATATGTACTACATTTTGTTCTCAATTTCAACAATATTGCAACAATATGCTCTGTACCCATGTCGTATTTTCTTTGTCTTTCAAATTTAAATAATTGCTGCCATCTTGACCAGGACTCCCTGGCAGAAGAGACACTGTGTCTCAATGGGACTGGTAAAGTAAAGGTTTAAATAAAAAAATAAAAAATATTTTTAACAACTCAACTCCATTATTAAATGAGTTAATATATTTGTATGAATAAAAGCATGTTTCGTAAATTACATCTCTGAAAATATCTTGACTAAGGGTGTCACGATTTCGATTTTATTTCGAAATCCATCGAAATTACATCTCAATCTCGAACTTCGAACTTAAAGCCTGTGTTGCAGGTTAAACACCACTGTTGATTAATGGGTACATAAAGCACTCAATATATCGTGAGCTTAGAATTATAAGGTTCTATCTCCGTTTAGGGTAGTTCTGAGATATTGAGCATCAAAGTTTTTACATCCCAGCTGGCAAAACTGTTATGTAGTATAATCTACTATTATAGCTCAACAAGACCATCACCCTACAGGTACTTTGAGGATAGAATATCTAAATGCTGACACATTTGGAAATGGGATTTTTTAAGATGGCCCAAATGGAGATAGAACCTTATAATTCTGAGAGCTCTGATTCTGTTCAGAATTATAAGGTTCTATCTCCACTTTTGCAAATAAAACCCTACATTTCAAAGAATAAATGTATATAACCATTGATTTTAATCAATTTATATATGTTTAATACAAGCACACAGCTTGTAGAATATAATATAATATATAATAGTATAGTGTACATCAAAGCAAGTTTGTAAGAAAAAAATATTTTATTTTTATTTTCAAAGAACATGGACATGGAAAATTACAGCTAAACAAAAAAATGTTTACTTCACATATACACCCACCCCTCTGTCCACCACAACTCCTCTGTAAAAACCTTTAGGAAGCATCTTATATATTAAAAACTGTTCATTTAGTAGATTAAAGCATACAAAATATTGTGTAACATCATGACGGTTATGTTTTCATCCCTTTCCACCCCCACCCCCTCTGTGCTCTGAAACATTTTAAAAACAGTGTTCATTTATTTCATTAAAAACTTTCTAAACACTCTTCTAATCAATAATGTATTGTTGTAATTCATTAGGTTCTTTGGTAACACTTTACTTGACGGGTAAGTTCATAACACATTCATAGCAGCTGTCATAAACTGCACATAAAGCATTCATGACTGTTTCATGAGACATGACTCAACATTCATACCAAACCTTTTATGAATGTGGAAGACAGAACGATGACAACTTGTCAAAATAAAAGTCCAACAATCGCAAAGCAGCATTGCCGTTTTTCTCTCCAGCCTTTGTAAATATTTCATGAATATCTTATGAAGTCTACATCGAATGTCACTTTACTATACAAGTTGTGAAGTATTCATAATCACTGAATTTAACACTGGGAGGTAAACTAGCCTACATTCAGCTGACCCGTATTTGTGTAACCTGGAACGGTTGGACATTCCCAGTAGCAAAAGATGAGAAATCATCTGCAAATGTATCATAAAACAAATACATTTTTAGGAAACAAAAATTATTTGCTTGACCATGTTCTGTCTTTTTGGCACTGGAGTAGCCCATTGACTCAGATGTGACGTGATCAGGTAAGAGGTTTGGAACAAAAACGGCAATGCTGCTTTGCAATTGTTGGACTTTTATTTTGACACATTTTTGTCGTTCTGTCATCCACATTCATGAAAGGTTTGGTATGAATGTTGAGTCATGTCTCATTAAACAATCATGAATGCTTTATGTGCAGTTTATGACAGCTGCTATGAATGTGTTATGAACTCACCCGTCAAGTAAAGTGTTACCGGTTCTTTTTTAAATCCTCCACCCTTGACATCCCCTCCTCTCCACCCATATACCCCCCCCCCCACACACACACACTGTTACTAAACATCATTAAACACTTTTTAAAAACACATTGTTAATTTATTTGACAAGATAGTGTTAAACTATGAGACAGAAATTCCACCCATCTATAGAAGCACCCACCACTAGATTCTGCTGTCCTCTTTGCCGCTCCCACTCCCTTTGGAGGACTTTCACCACTATCATTTCTGTAACAAAAACAATTTAATTATTATCCTGATATAAATGGGGCAACTTTTATCAAGACACCAATAATCTAGCAAGCTTAAAAAGCTAGTTAGCTTGCATTTATGGAAGGGGAGTAAGTTAGAAATTGGCGTTATATTAGGCTGCAGTCATCAAGACACCAATAATCTAGCAAGCTTAAAAAGCTAGCACCTAGCTAGCTTGCATTTATGGAAGGGGAGTAAAGTTAGAAATTGGCGTTATGTTAGCTAAGCTGCAGTTTCCCATCTACAAGGATACAAGGATGTTTATTTGTCCCATACATAGATTTACAGGTGCAAAACTGTAAGCGAGCTGTTGGTGAGCTAGCAAGCTAATGCTAACATTCGCTAGCAAACGAATGCTAACATTTGCTAATGCTAAACTAGCTAGCTAGCTACCTTGGCAAACAAGCTGGTTTACATTAGTTAGATAATGATTTGTAAATTTAGTATTGTATACCAGCTCTATGTGTTTCAACTTACCGATCTCTTCTAGTACTAGCGTCTGTACATTTACATCTTTTGGGCGCCATCTCCGGTTTCAAATGTCCAGGCTAATGTCCAGCCCTTAGCCCTGTGTCCAGGCTACAGAGCTAAGAGGTGGGTTTTGATTGGTCCATCCGTGTTCATTCAGGGTTTTGATTGGATACTGGAGATAGAACTTTATAATCCCAACTCGGTTTATGTTTTGTGAGATGGAACCTTTTTATTTTATTAATAACTGACTAAAAAAATATTTTTTTTACAAAAATAACACCACACAGGCATTAATAAACACCTAATGAATCAGATTATGTCAAAAACTCAATTTCGACCAAAAGTGGAGATAGAACCTTATAATTCTAAGCTCACGATATGTATATCATTTAAAAATATACCCTCGTTTTGGAGGGTATATGTTTTACATTCATTCCTATGGGAAACGGTCGCGGTTACACTTTCAACATAAAGTTACATATTTACACTTCGAATTTCGTTACAGCATTTATATGACAACGACCCTATGGTCTAACAAAGATAACAATGTCTTCCCATTTTAGTTTAATGCAATTTTCTGAATTTGAGAGGCCTCGTTATGAGGCTACATAATGCACCTATTCAGTTCAATATATTATGCTTATAACATTACGACACTTTTTTTGTTACTGTCAGTGAACAGCACCGAATGAAAGTCAACATGTTCTTTATATCTAGTGATAGTGATCATGTCGTTAGTTCAGATAAGTAGGCTACCGGGCAAACTTAGTCAGAAGATCAGAATATGAAGCATCATGATAGCTAGCTGGGCTAACTTTTTAGTCCCACCTGTGAGCCACCCCAGTTAGCTTCTAGCCGCCGCCGATTAGGCTGGTCGTGTCTTCAGCATGAATATTTTCATAACTACTACTCGTGATTGATTGCCATTGACATCGTCAGGGTACGGCTTACCAAAGAGGGAGATAATATGGGCAAGTCGCAGTTTTGCAGGTGCTTGTGTGGGCTGTGCCGTCCCGATGGAAACTGTGGTGAAGAGCTGCAGTAACTAGGGAAGCGAGTGCATTTTGGCCGCTGGTCGAGGAGCTCCCCTGTGACCAGCATAATGACATGATCTATCTAGCTATCTATCTGTCTATATACATATCTAGGCAATCTATAGCCTATCTATTTATCTATAATCTGCGCTATCTACTGCTGAACAATCCCTTACTCGTCTCTCTTTACTCCTCTCTCGTTACTCTCAAGCAAGCTCCGCTCTAGAATCTTTGCTCTCAAGGTGGGCTTTGGTCTGGTCTGTAGTCTCCCCAAGGTGACGTAATGCAATGCATTGTGGGGGAAAGGAGAATCACTTCAAATGCTGTGAAATAGTACCTGCTTTTTCGTATTATATTCCGTTTTGTGATACCCAACAACATCAAATACAATGGATAACAGTTTAAATGTTTATTATAAACAAGCAAATTGTGCAAATTCGTTGAAAAATGAACCCTGCAACACGGCCTTTAAAAGTAGAATCGACGATGCAGCCACACCCCCAATCTCACGTCCAACATGTATGGCAAGCCGCACAAACACACATGCACGTGATGAACTGCAGCGTCAACACTCCTCTAATTTTAAGCTGCAGCCAGTTAAAATATAGGCCTACACATCAATCTACCGAAATCAAAGCCCCTCTTGCTACTTTGAAATCACCGGTGTGGAAGTATTCGTTCATTCACGTCAATTAAAACTAACTTAGCCTACTCAACTTAGCAAGTGAAACGATGGTCTAATTACAGTCCAAAGTTACTTTAAAGCTACATTGTGTACTTTTTTGAGTTAATTCTTAGCAAAAACCCATTTGTTCTTTCAAAAATATGTGCTCATTCATGTGTAATTATTTCCACTTACTAATCAAAGTATTCTCGTAAGTGTAGAATCTGCTATTCCAAATACATACGCGCGAGTCGCGCAAATGGCTGAATCCATGTTGCTCCTCCATCTTTGAAATACATTCGCCAACTAGGGACATTCCTGGAAATTCAGCTCCGCCTTTCGCGCTTGTAGGCAACACTCATTGCATGATCAGTCTACTCGCGACTGCCGGCAGATTTGAAAGTCTGTTGAAAATGGAGGATTACAACTATTCTCGAGGACATGAAAAGGAGTCGCCAAGGAAGCGAAAAAGAGAATTAAAACGCCAACGCGACCGGAAAAACAACAGACCAAAGTCAATATTGGAGTGGCTTTTCTAAGATGGAAAGAGCTCGTGAGGAGCAAGGATTTTAAAAGGGACGCCGAAATTGCCTGCTTTCTCCTCGACAGGTAATTTGGCCTATTCGTGTAAACATACAGTCTATGGTGTAAATTCGAAGTTTTATAGTTGCTTGGCTTAGTATAGCATGGTTGTCCATAACGCTAGAATGACGTCTGGGATACTTTTCCTCGCGTCGATGAAAAAGGATTGTAACATAAATCTGCTATGACGGATCACAGGCAAAGGGCACTAAATTGTAGTTATTTTTCATTGCTTTTGCTTTGTAGCCTAAATATTATATCCTAATCTGATAATGCTAGTGTAGCCAATTCCAAGGGTGACGTTCACATCCTGAGGCCTGTCCTGTAGTCTTATTAATTGTAGACGTAGCCTACTAAATTGTCTGAACGTTTTTCACTGCATGAAAACAATTGTTGATTCTATGTGATTGTTGTTTGATAATAACTGAAAGTATATTTTTAATATCTTGGTGTTTACCATTTTATGTACTGTTATATGTTGTGAAACGCTCTGCTTATTCATTTCAGATGAGCATCTTGGCGCAATTGCAGAAGCCCCTGAAATTGAGAACCTTGAACAGAGGTAACCCATCAATGCTCATAATGTCTATACCCGATGACATTCTCTATTGTATATTTTCATGATATAAGCATTTATATATATTTTTTACAAAGCCTACATGACATGAGCATCGTGGAGGAGGATGTGGACGAAATTCAATGGTCTTGTTATGTGATGCACGTGCATGCCTTCATTGTAACCTTGCCTGTAACTCAGTCTAGGCAAAATAGCACTATACAGATTAGTAACAATATGTTGAACTATATAAAATGGCGTGTATGTCTAACGACACTGCATGTCTTCCACAGGATCAGCTTTCCAGGAGACTGCAAATTTAGAATGATGGCCCATGTTGCTTCAAAGGCACCATACAAAAAGGAAGGGTTCATGTGTAAATACCATAATTTGTTAATTTCTGTAAATAAATATATTGCAAATAACATTGTTGACCATGTTACTGTCATTTGGTGTTTCAAAATGGTAAATTACCACAACTCCTTTTTTAATTATAAGTTTGTGGATGTAATGTATGAGGTACAGCATGAACAGTCTCTTATCAATTCTAAAAGTTTTTATTTTCATGAAAGCAAAATATAGCGATGTACCGGTGTAAAATAAATTAAATACAGTTTTAAAAGGAACAGGCAGTACAAGAACACTAATACAAAACTATTTACAATAACACAACATTACAACATTATAGGAAGGTGAAATAAATTCCAGAGATGTCCCTGAGGGTCAGGGAATTTATCCCTTATCCTACACACACAGCTTGGGATCACTCTTCTATTACCCTGTCCTAGAGACCCATGCTGCCAGAAAATGAAATGTCTGTAGGTAGCATATCTGAACTCTATTGTCATCACCTGGCTCTCTTACATGGCCTAATGCTGTGATGTCTGTGATGTACTGCCTGTGAATCTGGAGAAAACCTTCATCTAGGCAGTGCTGTGTGTAGTGAGGCAGAAGGCTCACACAGGTGGCAGGGTTTTGTCCACAGCATTTTCTCTTCTGATCGATTGGCATGTCTCTGCAGTGTGTACAACTACACCAAGGCATCCCTGGCACAGGTGGGGGGACGACATGTCTGCACTGATGCATCAAACACCAGACCTGGCTGCCTCACTATAGCAACTGTGTGGTGAGGTTCCTGTGCTCTTGCAGGCTCATTCCATCCACAAGTCTGAAGAAATAAGACACAAGAAATAAGATCAGATAGGCTTGTTTAGGTAGCAAAGTTAGATTGTTAGCAGAGTAGTAGTAATAGTAGCCTACTCTGTGTCATTTTTCAAGTGTTCACACAAAATGATGAATACTATGTATGTGTATGGACAATGAAAAGGTGAAAATGTTGTGTAACATTTTCTATAGACCATAACGTAATTATGTGTCGTGATTTCACTGGGAGACAACTCTCATCATGCAGTTGACTGGCAACAGCTAGAAATTGCTACAAACAATTGAGATACAAACAGGCAGGGAAGCTACACCAAGCGCGTGACTGAAGCGTTCCGTTCACAACGCGTAAAATCAATTTTAGATGAATGGTCTATTTTTTTTCTGCAGCAGACGCAACGCAAACGAACGTGCCTGGTGCAGCTTCCGAGCTAATTTCGGTGTCATTGACATTGATACTGTTCAGAGAAATATATTAAAAACACAAACCTCCGTTGCTTCTCTCCTTTGTCTTTGAAGTTCTTCCAGTCTCTCCTCGTCATCTTTTGGAGTCTTACTTTTTCTTTGCCTAGGAGGTCTCATCGATCCTCTGCTACCGGCTCTTGGCTTTTCTTTACCTTTCCCTCTTCCTTTACCTTTCCCTTGCACCTCCGTTGCATCGACTGATCTCTGACTCTGCTCACTGAGAAAAATAGTAGGCTACGCTGTAAACATTGCCTTTACACTATTAATCTCGCACATACAGAATAACGATAGCACTGAATCTACTGTACTATAACATTAGCATGCATTCGTTTGGGAACCTGATAGCTGATGCTAGCAATGAAATAGTAGCCTACCAAAATAATGAAAACGTAAAACTAGGCTATTCACTTTACATAGAGGTCATACCCAACATGTTTACTGGCTATATAACTAAATGCAATGTGTAATTGTTTTCTAAAGTAACCTTATAACTGTAAGGAACACCGGACGAAGTCGTAGTACTGGAAGCAATGTTAACTTTGGCATGAAACGGCCACCGTAGGAGTTAAAATGCGCTCGGAATGGGAGGGGCTAGAAAGTAATATTCAGTTGGTTGTCATATAGAATTTCACCGCTAGATGGGAGAAGTTCTTACACAAGGTAGCTTTAAGGCTTAAAATGCACATTTATAAGTAGGCTACATATTCCATGAACACTAACCTTGGGTCTCTTCGGAGTGTGCTGAAACAATGAAATTAACATTCTGTGTTGTGTCATTTTACCATGTTCACGTCTCTGTTTTAGCCTAATGTTAGTTCTGTTTACATTACAACCTCGCGGTTGGAACGGTTTCAAAGCGGTTTCAAAATAAAAGCCCCCCGAAAAAGAAAAGGCCAAAAAGAGTAAATAACATATAAGGAATGCATTAGGGCAATTCCATGCAAAGGTCATCCTTACCATGGAAAAAAAAAAGTTGTGCATACGCAAATAGAACTGTTGTTAAAATCTTCATTTAGGTCTATATTTTATTGTTTGTAACTGATCTGATTGAATTTGATGGAGAATGACACTATTTTTACATCATAAATATGGTGTGCATCCATACAGAAACAACATATTTCACATGGTAATATTATACATATTTCAAAAGTGGATAAATGGACCCAATGTTCAAACAAATTGTGTCATTTGACAAATTCCAGATCGACAAGAGAATGGTAGAGTAATGTCTATGCTCAGCTTGCCTTTAAGAGCACAACTCCTTACATTTGTAAGGGTTTTGTTTTTAAGTCAGCAAGTTCCATGGCCATGTCACATCCATAACGTTTTATAGGAAAAGTTTATGCTACACATACAGTGTTGATGCGACAATGTCCATAGTGTCTGTGCAAAGCTGATTTATATCAATGTAAAGTGTGATGACCAAATTGTGCCCCTTTCTTACTTTTAAAACCTGTAATGGTGCGTTATGGATGTGACGTTATGGATGTTACATAATGTGAATTTACAAGACTGGGGACTTTATTATACCTCAAAGCCGATAAAACGTCTGTTCTGGTGGCATGTCAGTTTCAACGCATTTCAACTTAGTGTTTATAATTGACATTTCAAAGATTATTAGGTTGATCAAAACCACAGGGAGGCCTTGCCTAACCATTAGCAAAACAAACATAATATTAAAATACCTCCAGTGATTAGCCTAGCCATAGCCTATTTTTAAGTGGCCTAATAACGAAAATCTGAGCGATATCTTCCTGTAACTGTCATACTGTTGTTGTACAGTAACTGGGTTATCGTGTCAGCTGCTAGCTGGTGAAGATGGCTGACTTTGCAGCTGGAGTTAACATAGCAACCTCGTTCTGTTGCAGATCTGTTCAGCCTGCCGTTCACGTCTGCTTAACACAGTTTAATTTTAAATGTGACACGATATGACAGCATTTGAAGCGTCAGGTCCTCTGTAGCTAATACCCACAGAGTAACATGAGTAAGGGCAGCAATAAACTAGATGTACCGCATAGCGGTACAAAATATGACCGCCTCTCAGTCCTGCATATTCTCTTCGCAAAAATAAATCACGCTTGTCAATTTGTCTCCATCTCCTACTCCTGCAACTCATGTGCATGCAAATGTGTGCATATGTGAGTTTGCTTTTGTTTATAAGAGTGTGTGTGTGTCTGTGTGTGTGCATGTGCGTATGCGTGCCTGTGTTTGTGTGTTTATGTGTGTGTGTGTGTGTGCGTGTGTGTTTGCATGCCCACATGCGTATGCGTGCCTGTGTGTGTGTGTTTATGTATCTGCATTCATGTGGGTGGGTGTTTGTGTGTGTGTGTGTGTGTGTGTGTGTGCTTGCCTGTCTGTATGTGTTTATGTGTGTGTATGTGCTTGCCTGTCTGTATGTGTGCGACTGTGCGTGTGTGTGTGTGTGTGTGTGTGTGTGTGTGCGCATGTGTGCACTTGCGCGTGCATGTACTTTATGTGTGCAAATCACAAATGAGTGGGTATGGGTTAGGTTCATGCGGGCTCTTGAGACTATACCATAAATATTTTGTCATCTTGGGTGCAACGGTTCAGGTAGGGCTAGTTATTTAGGGGAGTGGCCACCAAGTTTCATGTTCCCTGGTGTTTCAGTAACCCGGGAATCACTGACCAAAATTGATGACAGTAAAAAGAAAAAAATAAATGTATTTTTATATTTTAAATTACTTGTTGTCCTGATTCTTCCTGTGGATCTTAGTGGGCACTGAGGAAGCAATAATTTCATCGCTAGTTTTTCATGATTACTATTTCAATTGTTTCATATCAAAATTCACTACTTAACTATGTGTTTTATGTAGTTTGTCGAGGACTGGTTCAGACACGTCACATCCATAACGTAAAACCGTCACATCCATAACGCCAGTTTTTCCTACATAATGCATTACGAAAATGACGCATAGTTTCAAAAACACACTTTTTGTGTTCATTCAAGTCTCCTTCATGGTACATATATCATAGTTTCGGCAGTTTCCTTCAAAATTCACAGAGTTTGTAGAAAACCTGTAATCTCTCACAAAAGTGTGTCCATTTCATGTCACATCCATAACGCTGATAAAATGCCTTGTATTCTTAGGATGAAATTGATTATATGAAATTTGAGGATTTCTCAGTATTCAGGACAGAGGGCAAATTAATTCACTGATACTAATTTTGCCCCCACTCTAAGGCATTTTGTTTACCAATATGAGTCCAATTGTCACATCCATAACGCTGGAACTGCCCATTAATAGTAATATTTTAAAAAGATCGAAAATCGAATCGAATCGTGAATTTAAAATCGAAAATTACATCGAATCGAGGATTTGGAGAATCGTGACACCCCTAATCTTGACATGTTTCATGACTTGAATGCCATAATTAGTCTTTGTTTCCTGTGACGCACCCAGCACACGGCACCATTACAACACACCTTGCTTGTGACAAGTGGACACACCACGGGAACGGTGTCCTGACTTGTGGAAAACCAGGATGATGTTTGTTTTCATGTGCCACTTCTTTTGGGTGTACACTGATCAGACAGCTGGAACTGGATAAACAGGTTAAACGACTTGGTATCAGTTGGGTGTCGAATAAAATTCCATCCACTCAAATTACAGCAGTTAAGTGTCCGCATTATGGGATAGAGGGATTTGCTGCAGCACGTCTACTAAGAATAGAAGAACAGGATTTCAGGTGGTAAACTGTCGATTTCATCATACAACACAAACTGAACTATAAACTTTATGTCAGGTCATAGTTAACAGGTAAGCAGTAGATTGAAAATAAAAAAATAAAAGGAACAATGACAAGGTTGTGTCATTGATGTGTCCATCAACTTTTTATTCACACATTGGAAAATATTACAAAATAAGATGAACTGCCTTTTTGCAAAGTGCTATAAGGCTGAAGGGAGAACATTGGACTGAAAGTTCAGGTTACAGTGCATTCATGTACCAACACATACACACCAACAGAAACACAATCTCTCGTTCACACACACACACAGGTAGTATAGCCATTTTAAAGGAGGATGTTTCTAACTTGAAAGAACTTTTCAATGTACTTCACTGTTCACTGCATAGATATGAGTCCAAAAGAGGAAGCAGTCTCTCTCTTTCTCTCTGTCTCACACACACACACACACACACACACACACACACACCAAGGCTCACTTTGTACCACGACAATATGTTAAGATACCATACATGCTCTACCGTGTACCTTTCAGACCATCACAGCAAATAGCCCAAGTCAAAGACCACTGGGGGGGTGTTTAGTTACATTGTACAAAAAAAGTGTGCAACGTTGTCTTCCGTCTACAGGTATTCTCAGAGACAACAGTTGTGCTGGAGTCGAGGGCATGGGCTCTCTGGTGCTGGGACCAGATATAGCTGCTCTCACCCATTTGTGTTTTCACAGGCTGTAGATGAGATGACAGCCACGCCTCAACAACTTTGTTTTTTTTTTACGGTTCAGTTTCCAGATTACTGATTGTTCCACCAGAAAGGCACCAAAAGCACTGAATGACTTGCTGGGTGGTAAAAAAAAAGCTACCACATCTAGCCATCATTCAATAACACCCGACACAAATTTTATGCATTTCCTTCTCTCATCCTTAGCATTTTTTTCCCTGCACCAAAACAAAACTGCAATGCAGCCCCTTCATTTTCCAGTGCTGTTCGAGGGGAACTAAATGACAGGGATATTATGGGTAGGGTAGAAGTGCTAAGCACTGGGCAGAAATGACTTTAACTGTTCAAATATGTCTATGCTGGCAATGCTCATCTCCTAGACCAATTAATTAACCTGTTGTGATGGATGGAAACAGCAATAAATAAGGAAGAAAGCACAATATGCATGTGCCATGTCTGACTCTGGACTTCAGTACTTCATACGTCTTATTAATGGACAGGGTCCCTCTATGACGCTCATTCATTCATCAGGCATTTCTTGCTTGTTATTTACCACTTACATATAGAGATCAAGTGGTTTGTTTGGATGAAAGTAGCTATAAGCTACTTAAAAAAAAACATACCTTCTTACCAGTACCATTGAAGAAGAATAAAAATAAGATCCTCCACTTTCACTCTCATGCACAGACCAAGGAGAAACACTGTACTCCAATTGAATTGTAAAGAATAAAAAAAAAAATACTATCCATCGATCGATAAACATTCATGCTGATTACAGACCACAATGCATTGGGGATCGTACTGGATTGTAAAACGGATTATTATCAGGGGCTGTTCAAGAGAAGAAAAACATCCTTGAAGGATGAGTATAGTTAGATCACGACATCAGGAAACATTTCCCAAACACCCACACACTCCCAAATACACACACACACACACTGGTTAAACCATGAGGGGAACATGAGTGCTCCTTAGACTGATCACCTTCTTTAACACAAGGCAGTGTTTTTCCTAACAATGTGCTTTTTGTAGCTTACCGAGGCAGATAAAGCTGTTAGGAGACACACACACACACACACACACGCACACACACGCCTAGTAATGCGTGCATACACTCCCACACTGTTCAGGGACGAAGACAAACTAATTCTACTTATTCACATTCTTCCAAAAAAAAAAGAAGAAAACTATATTACATGACTTCACAATGGAAAAACTCAAAATAAATTAAAAATGTAAAAAGCAATTAACAAAACTCAAAACTACCGAAAACATGTCAAAGCCGAATATTCACATGGAGAAATAGTTTAAAAAAGCCTTGAAAGTCCATTAAAATTACCAGCAGCTTTTGAAAGAATATTTTTTCAGTTTTCTCGAGGAAAATAAAATACTAAACTTACTTCCCTGTACAATTTCCACTGTGCTATTGTGTGCGAGAGATACAGTAGGCTAACCGAAAACCAATGACACCTACACCTGAAAAATATAGTCAACAAAACCTAGGTGTGCAGGAATACCTGATACTCCACTAAAAAGCATAGCAGCTACACGCCTCTCCTACGCCCCCTGTTGGGCAAGCACAGTCTGTTCTGGAATGTTTTCAAATCTAAGCCACTTAACGGTTCTTTTCTTTGATCTGTCCTCCTCGTTCATGCCATATCTGCATTCTCATTGGTCCGATCAAGTGAGAGGGGTCAGGAGGGTAGTGTGGGGTGTGGGGTATCGGACATTAAAGAGGCGCGAGGGGGTGGGGGGTGGGTGTCACAGGGTGAGACTGGACGGACGGACGGGGACCCTCATGAAATGATGCCGGCTCCTCCTGATGGAGGTCATCGCTGTCGATCTTGTGAGATGTCACAACTCGGTGGATATGTGCGTAATGCCTTTCTTAACATCCTCAAGTCCTGAAACAATCAAACACTGACAAGTCCCTGTAGTGCTGTAGGCATAGATGCGTTGTCTAAAGCTGCTCCCTTTACCCCTGGAACACCCGTCTCGCTCTTGTCTTGATGAAGAACAGAAGCTCCTGCCATGGGCCTCTGGTGCCCCCTTGTGGCCCCTGGTGGCTTGTGTGCTTTTGTGAGCCTCACTGCTCTTCAGCAGTAACTCCTGGTTTGGCCCTCGGTGTGGATGGTCCAGTTGGGTCCCGGCAGGCTGCCCTGTCTGGCCAGTCCCCTCTGGTTGCGATAGGTCGGAGGGGGTCGGAGCGACGGGTCCAGCACCACATCCCGCCGCGGGGGGTACTGCGGACTGGGCTGGACCGGATACTGGCTGTACTGGAAGCCCCCGGGTTGGTTGGCGTACCCTCGTGGAGTGCCCAGGGCCAGGTTGGAGAAGGCTGCGGAGGGTGGCGTGGCAGCGTGTGGGGAGCCCGGGTATGGAGGGCGCAGCTCCTGGGGGCCGCGGTGTTGGTAGGCCCCGTCTGGATAGTGAGTCCGTGGGGGGTAGGGGTTAGCGGTTAGGGCCTCACCCTGGGAGCCGGGCATGAAGTCCTGACTGCGGTAGTACTTCAGGACCTGGTCACCAGACGGCATGACGTCGAAGGCCTGCCGGTACTGACCCCCGGAGGACCTGCGCAAGGGGTCCTGACGGTGGAAGGCCGCTGATGGGTCCCGGAGCGAGCTATGGCGGGTCGGCGCCGGAGTGTAGACGTTGTAGGCCGGAGGAGGCTGCTGATGCTGCAGCTGGGCCTGCTGCTGACCGGCATATGGGTTGGGCGGGTGCTCGACACGCGGAGAGGACGAGGTCGAGGATGACGCGACCGTGCAAGCGCCCGCTTCGCTCTCCTCTTCCGCCAGTTTCTCGATCAGCAGAGAGGCGATCTCCTTCCCGCTCAGGCACTGACTCGGACCCTGGCTTTTCTCGCCGCTGGAATTCTGCGGATCAGAGCGGCTCCGGAAGTGGGAGGCAGCCGCCAATTCCGACGAAGCGGACTGTGGAATGTCCAGTGAGCGGGAGTCCAGTGCCAAGCTGCTGTGGCAGGGACTGTCCACGTTGTGGGAGGGGCCATCCTGCTGAGGGGCGTGGTGTGGCGACTCCTGCTCCTCCTCTGGCGGGGGCTCGGGAGGAGGGGCCAGAGGTTCGGACACCTGAGAGGCGTCGCCGTCCAAGTCGGTGGTCAACCAGCCCTTGGTGCCGGCTGCGGCATTCTGGGGACTGGCGAAAGGGAAGTTGACGTAAACAGGCTCCGGCTGGGACTGAGCATGCTCCTTGGAGGGGGCTGGCTTGGGAGTCTGCGTGGGGGAGGGCTGAGTCGTCTGCGGGTGGAGCGCTTTGGCCGCGCCGTGCTGAGAGGAGGCCGAGGCGGCAGGCGGCTCCTCCGTTTTTGGGGTCTCCACGTAACGGTAGCACACCTTGCCGTTCTCGAAGTACGGGTGCAGCTGGGAAGCGGCGAGGTCGCCCGACGCCTGGGAGCGCTGGGAGCGCGCGGAGCTGCGCTGGTGCACGGACAGGGGGATCCCGGCGGCCGCGGGGCTGAGGGGGAGGGGGTGCAGCTCGTTGCGAGGGAGCCGCACCGAGGACGAGGCCTGCCGCTGCGGTCGCGGGCCGTGCCCGTCCAGAGCAGACCGCTGCTGCTGCTGCTGCTGGTGCGAGTGCCCGTGGGAGAAGGAGTAGGAGTGGGAGTGCGCTGCCGCCCACGCCCGGGTGGCTTCCGCTGACCACAGCTGTGGTGCCCGTCCGCCGGGACTGCCGCCGCTGGGGGCCTGAGGGTGGTGGTGGTGGTGGTGGTGTCCTCTAGACACCGGCCTCTGGTTCAGTGCTGGGTCGTTGGGCGCCGGCCGGTAGTTCCCCTCCACGTCCAGCCGCATGTTCATGTAGCTGTGGCGAGCGTAGCTCGGGGGAGCCTGCGGGTGCTCGGGGGCCGCGATCTCGTAATAGAAGTTCTCCACCACGCCCGGGTCCTCGGAGGAGGACGGCACCGGGCGGATGTAGGCAGGAGGGGGCGGCTGCTGCTGCTGCTGCTGCGGTGGAGGAGGCGGCAAGGGCAGCCCGGCCGCTCTGGCCGCGTGGTAGCGGGCCAGCAGGTCAGAGGTGCTGGCGACCCGTTCGGAATAGGCCCGGGACAGGCCCGACGGGTTGCCCTGCGGCTGGCTCATCATGCGGCGGACGCGGCCCGCGTCCAGGGAGCGCCGGGAGTAGTCCTGCCGGTCAGCCCTGGAGAGCGGCGCCCGCTGCGGGGCCAGGTCCAGGGGCTTGGGGGGCACTTTGGGGCGAGTGGGCTGGAAGGCACGGACCTGGGCCAGGGGGGAGCTCTCGGAGCGCGAGTGCAGGAGCTGGGAGTGCGGTGGGTTGGGAGGCTGAGCGGTGGGCTTGGAGAGCCCCCCAGGTGACCTCTGCGGCTGCTGGAGGTGTGGGGCGGAGAACTGGCGGGAGTACGCCGGGGGCTTCCTCTGAGGGGGGGCGTCGGAGGAGGCGGAAGGGCTGTGTTTGGAGGAGGAAGGGCCAGCCTGGGCTGAGGGCGAGAGCTGCTGGTTCTTGTAGATGGGGCTGGGGGTCTGGTCTCCATCTCCAGACGAGCTCCCAGCAGACAGCTCCGAGTTGGACGCCCCCGAGTCCGACACCGAGGTAGTGGACGAGAGGGTCCCTGTGTCCTGTTAAACAAAAGACGACACGACACACAGACATTAGCTGGGCAATAAAAGGGATGACACCGTTAGACACAAACAGCCAAGTTCACAACATTTCACATCCTTCAAATACCTCTTCCTAGTCATAATATAATAATCATTATATTCTAACTATCCTTCAAATACCTCTTCCTTTATTTACTTTTCATGATAGCTTTTTAGCCGGTCAATAGTCATCAAAGATAACAATTAGCATTTCTGGAATTAAGAAGGTGAATTGAGAGCATTTTAATTTAGTGATAACCTTTAACAATGTAGGAAAAGGAAGCGAACACCATATCCTTTCCTTCTTTCTGATGCACGCACGCACGTACATACGCACACGCACACACACACACGCACACACACACACACACACACACACACACACACACGCACACACACACACACACCTGTCCCGGGGGAGACCTCGGTTCCTGCTCCTGCCCAGGCCTGTCAGTGGGCTCCGCTGCAGCCGTGTCGTTGGCCTCGGCCATCCACACGGACAGGGGCCTCACAGTGGAGTACAGCTGGTTAGGGTCGGAGGAGTGCAGCTCGCTCGCGTCTGCCGACAGTGACCTTTGGAAGCGCAGGTCAGCGGTGTCGGAGGGCGCTTTGGCCTGCGGGGGGCGGTAGGGGGGTGAAGCGCCCTGGCGCAGGGCTTTGTTGGCGCTCTCGGCCAGAGCGAGAGCCATGAGGCGTGCAGGGTTTTTGGGTGGGGGGGGAGGGGGCTGCTGAGTGGGCAAAGGCACGCCAGTGGGTCCCATGATGCCTAAGGGAAGATGGAATAGACGACAGGTTACTTTTGGGATTAGTTCATATTTAAAAAATAAAAATCATTAGATGCTCTAAACCTCAACTAAACTGATAGCCTTGTCAATTGTAATTAACATGATTCATGCCCTTATATTATGCACTCAAGCATTCATCTCAAATACACACATCTTATGTGCCAAATTGTTGTTTCCATGCTGCAATTTCTCAAGCACTCAACCCGTTTCTAAAACGGACCTTAATCTGATCTGTGTGAGCCGGTACTAGGCCACTGTTAAACTGGGTGTTCTGTGTGAGCCGGTACTAGGCCACTGTTAAACTGGGTGTTCTGTGTGAGCCGGTACTAGGCCACTGTTAAACTGGGTGTTCTGTGTGAGCCGGTACTAGGCCACTGTTAAACTGGGGCTCTGCGTGAGCTGGTACTAGGCCACTGTTAAACTGGGTGTTCTGCGTGAGCCGGTACTAGGCCACTGTTAAACTGGGGGTTCTATTTTGGGTTCCTGTCCTGCAGCACTCACTGGGGCCCTTGGTCTTGGCCTCGGGGCCCAGCTTGCTGCTGATCTCCTGCTGGCAGCTCTCCGTCAGCTGGAAGTCACATGACCGCAGCAGCATGGAGATCATCTGGGGGGGCTGGGAGGGCCCGCCTCCCTGAGCCACGGGCTGCAGCTCGCCAGCCCGGCCGCCAATCATCTCCAGGACCTGCGGGGTAGATACCTGTAGTTAATACACGCTGGCAGAAGCGTAGGTCTGTCGGAGTTGTTACCATCCTTAAACATTCAGAAATGAATGCTCCTTGATCCAACACTATGCAACAACCGGTATCCACAATATATTGTTCTATTGTATGGTTTTGTAGACTAATTTTAGCAGTCCCAACTACTTTTAGCCCTCTCAATGGAATTAATCTTGACAATAGAGTGATGTTAAGAACGACTATGTTCCAGGCCAGAATACCCTGCAGAAATGTAAGACAATTTTTCTTTTCACAGCACACTGAAGAAGGCACACGCAGAAACGCGTATGTGCAAATAAAAGAGTATGTATGCATAGTGCGGCCTCTCTCCTATTTTTCTTTTCACAGTACGACATTTGTCAACTCGCCCAACTGCTTATCATTATCAGTGCTAGCTGGGCGACTGATGTTGTTTAGATGTGTTTAGATATTTAGCTGATCTAGCGGATTTAGCGGATCTCCTCTTTACTGTTGCTTTAGTAACCTGAAATTGATACAAATTATAAATGTTGAAATAAATGTTATGGTACTACAAGGTAATGAAGTGTAAAATATAACCCTGACCCTCACCTTAGCAGGCACGCTGATGGAACTACAAGGTAATGAAGTGTAAAATAGAACCCTGACCCTCACCTTAGCAGGCACGCTGATGGCGATGGGGTCGGAAATGTCCAGTGGGGGCGATTTGGGGACTTTGGGCGAGAGAGCGTGCACCATCTTCCGCGTGAACGAGCGCCTCTCCTGAGGGGCTTGGGCCGGGGGGGCGGAGCCTGCAGCAGCGGAGGGGGTGTGGCTGTGGGAGGGGCTCCCGCTGGACTCTGCGGGCCCAGAGGCGGGGCCTGTGGCGGAGGGCCGGTGCTGGCAGTACACCTGCGTCTGAGGGGCCGTGGCGGCCAGGATCAGGCTCCTGCGTGGGCCGGCCTCTGATTGGTTGAGCACCGAGTCCGGGTCCTCGGTGATGGAGCGCTGGCTGCCGGCGTGGGCATGGCTCTGGTGGCTGAGGCAGCGGTAGGGCGGGGGTGTGGCGGCCGGAGGGGACTCCCTGCCCCCGGGGA
Organism: Alosa pseudoharengus; assembly: GCF_046254945.1. Classification (NCBI taxonomy): domain Eukaryota; kingdom Metazoa; phylum Chordata; class Actinopteri; order Clupeiformes; family Clupeidae; genus Alosa; species Alosa pseudoharengus. The sequence goes on from NW_027468587.1 coordinate 29,595,638, forward strand.
CCGGTGCTGCGGCACCGCCGCCCAACCCCACCGGCCCGCCGTCCTCCAGGAAGGTCGGGCTGAAGTCGATGACGTCCTCGGCCATCCAGGAGGCGGCCGGGTCCTGGGAGAAGTCGGCCATCATGTAGACGCCCTCCTCCTCGTCCTCCTCCTCGTCTTCGTCCTCCTCCTCCGCCTCATCCTCCTCCTCGGCGGCGGCGCGCCGGCGCTCCTCGGGCAGCAGGCTGTCGTAGGAGCGGCTGCTGGGCAGGCGGGAGGGGGGCCGCTGGGGGACCAGCTGGGGGTCCACGGAGGCGGCCAGAGAGAGGCCGTCGCTGCTGGAGCGGGGACGACGCAGACGCTGCAGCTTGCCTGGACCTGCACCAGGAAGGAGATGGGGGGGGGGGCAGGGAAACACTAGTAGTTCAGTTTAACGCCATATCAGCATCTATGGCTGCATCATGGTAAAAAAAAGGTATAATAAAACAATATAAAATCAGAAATAAGAACAAACAAATAGAATTACATAAATAAAACAAATAATTGTAAGAAAGTAAGATTCTTCAAATCTACATTTGACAAAACTTCCAGTAGAGGCCAGCAGGGGAAGAAGGAAAGATATCGTGGGAGAGAGGAGGGACAGAGAAGGAGAGAGGATGAAAGGAAAGAGAACCACAAGGGGGCAGCCAAGTGTGGAAAATCTCCAACACCATCACTTCAACCCCTCTGCCCCTCACTGACTGAAAGACTTGTCTTCTATGAGATTAAGGTGGGTAAGAAGTAGGTTTAACTTGCCCACAATGCAAGTCAGTCCTGTGCTACCATCAGAGGCTGTTGGTGTACAGCCATCATAAGCCTGCAAGCCATCATACAGCCATCATACCTGCTCCACTGTTCCTACCTGCTCCTGCTCCACTGTGCTGGGACGACAGAGACTCCTCACTCTTGGCCGAACGCAGCGTGACGCTATCCACACGGCACCCTGGGAAAGAGAGCAGCAGTCAGTCAGTCAGACAGACAGACAGACAGAGACAGTCACAGCTTGTGTAATAAGCCAAACATGACTCTAGCTCTTCAGAGTGCAGCCTCTGACCAGCTAGCGCTCAAACTGAAGTGTCTGACTGGACAGTGTGTGACTGAAGTGTGTGACTGGTCAGTGTGTGACTGAAGTGTGTGACTGGACAGTGTGTGACTGAAGTGTGTGACTGGTCAGTGTGTGACTGAAGAGTGTGACTGGACAGTGTGTGACTGAAGTGTGTGACTGGACAGTGTGTGACTGAAGTGTGTGACTGGTCAGTGTGTGACTGAAGTGTGTGACTGGACAGTGTGTGACTGAAGTGTGTGACTGGTCAACGCTCACCATACAGAACACACTGAGAAATGTGTGTATGTTGTGAACTGTCCTTGCAGTGAAAACAGTGAAAAGAATCAGACGCTTGTTTGTGACAAAAGAAGAATTGAAACTTCTAAAACAGTGCTGTGTCCTAAACTTGACTGTGACAAAACTTGAATTTAAATAGACTAAATCAGTGTTAAAGGATGAGGAAACAATCTTTTGAAGAAATGATTGGTAATGAACTGACTACGTTGTCTTTCTATGAAGAGCATTGTCCAGTGTTGCTGCTGTGAGAGAAGAATAAAGGTGAATTTATAGTTCAGGCAAGTGTCGCTTGACAAAAAACAATTGTTACTAAAAGATGTCACGGAGGTGTAGGTTTTCAAAAACCCATTTTGTCTCTTTTACGTCATATTTTGTCGAGTGACACTCGTCGCCTGTAGTGGAAATTGACCCTGAGATAAAGGACATGTTCGTACCTGCGTGAGAGGTGGCCGGCTGGAACAGGGAGCTGATCCTCATGGGCTTGCGCCGCCCTGACCCTGCTGGTTTCCCAATGGCAAAGAATGTCTTCCAGCTTCCTCCAGACGCCTTGCGCACCTTCATCCCCCTCTTCCTCCTGGGGGTGGGGTGGGGTGGAGTGGGCGTGGGAGCAGGGCCGGGGGAGAAATAACCTTTTTGTTTATTGTGATTTATAGTGATTGTGTGGCTCCTATTATACAACCAATGCACAGCCAAAATTCTGTTAAATACGTTAAAAAATTCCAAATCATTTTTTTTTTCAAATACTTACAAGTAACAACATACACACAAAAAAATCAGAAGATGCCATTTGGCTAATTTGAAGCCAGGAACACCGCATTTGTCTTTCATCTGTACACTACACGCATCAGATTAAGAGTTTAATCAGGTGTGTCGGGGTGGCGACTGACGCCAGGTGCAGGTGGGGCTCCCTAACCAGGTCTCACCCAAAACATGGGAACCCGACTATAAACAAACAAGCCCGGGCTTAGGAAGGGCCAGAGGGTTTCTTTGGCTGTGTTTCATTCACCACAAGAGCACTTCACTTCTCAACTACACGCCCTCACCTTTCAGGACAGTATTCATTTGTGTGTTCACTGTGTGCTGAGTGTGTTTCACTAATTCACGGATTGGGATAAATGCAGAGACCAAATTTCCCTCATGGGATCAAATATACTATACTTATACTTATTCTGGCTTTAGTGCTCCCAGGCCATGATGCAGCAGGGAGAAGAAACAAATGTGGATTCTCATAATGATAAGGGTGTGTAGCCTTACATGTGCAGTGTAGTATGTATGTGTTGACTTGCTTATTGTGTTGTCTACACCTTATGTGCTACATTGTACAATGACAATAAAAGGTGATACGATCGACTCTGTGATACGATGATTACTGTACTCAACTCTATGACCTACAGCCCATGGGCAAGACGTCCAAAACGAGACGAGCAGGTCTGAGTGGGTTTCAGGGCCCGGCGCACTCACCTTTCCTCTGGGAGGTCGAGCACAGTGTGGAACTGGCCCTGGAAGGGCAGCGGCGCCCCCTGCAGGAGCAGCGGCGCCTGTGTGCGAGCCTGGGCCTCCTCCAGAGACAGCAGCCGCGTGGACACAAACGACTTCGGCCTGGTCAGAGACTGCCGTCCTGCAGAGGATGAGGGAGTGGAAGTGGTGGGGAAAGACAGAAAGAAGCACCGAGAGACAGACAGACAGACAGACAGAAAGAGGCACCGAGAGACAGACAGACAGACAGAGAGAGACGGACAGAGAGAGACAGACAGAGAGAGTGAGGTTGTAGAGGAGGGATGACAGGTAGAACGAGCCAATATAGCGGGTAGAAAGGAGTAGAGGGAGGGAGGTAGGGTAAAAAGGAGTGAAATGATTGGAGAAGTAGGAAGAAGGGAATAAAAGAGAGAATAACAATATTAGTGTATTTAACAATAGAACGAGGGAAGGCTGCAGACTGCGGGACAGACAGTATGGTGGTGGAGGCAGCGCAGACGGAACACACACAGTGCTGGGGAATAATCAGGGGAATGACAACACAGTGTCCTGCAGCCAGGGATGACAAGGCCACTACGGCTCCTGAGGGAGGGGAAGCGCGGAGAGGAGCTGCGAGAGGATTCAGAGCAATGGAACAGCAACGCTCCGACTCAATCGACACACTGTGCACAGACGTGGACCTGTTTGGTGTCCTTCAGGCCAAGCGCACGCCTACTTCAAGGCTCTTTCACATTGTGACAAACGTCTGAATTAAAAGCCTGGTCCAGCACTTTGCACAGTGGACCAAAATGATCGGGAAATGGGAGCAGAGCACACGGTTCTGATCGCAGGGAGCCGGTACCAGGATCGTGTCACAGCATCTTGGTACTACAAAGCAAAGGAGGAAGCACTTTTGGGCTGGGGGCAGCGATGGATTGACCGTTTGTAGAGCTCTACACACTCTTGATCAACATCAGTGATAAAGGCACACAAGAAGCACTTTTTTGCAGAAATGCTCAGGATAAAGTGCTTTAGTTTTGATTAATAAGCGGAGGCAACACCATAGCTACAGTGGTAAATAAGATGTCTGATGTCTTTACCTGATTGGTCGATCTCATCCACTTAAAAGACAGCAAATAGTCAAAACACAGCAGAACACACAACAATCACACACACATGCATACACATCTACACAGAGCTTTGAACGTGTGTTTCAACTTTTAATAGAAATTTCACATTTTGCTGGCTCATTAAATTGCCATATCACACATGAAGGAGTTCCTTACACTTAAAATGCCAGCTTTTCAATAAAATATGGGTAACACTTTACTTGACAGTATCGACATAAGAGTGACATGACACTGTCATGAACATACGGTCATGATACATGAACCCTAACCCTAATCCTAGCCTCTAACCCTAACCCTAACTCTAATTCTAACTCTAACCCTAACCTATGACAAAAACCGAATGTCACTTAATAACAGAAGTGTTATAACAAAGAATGGGGGTAGAGGAGCGCTTCTTGGACTCTAAAGTTTGGTTAGGTCAGAGGTGCTCTTTGGATGGGAAACTAAATGCCAAGAATCAAGAAATTCCAAGGCACTCTCTATTGAAAAAGTTAAAAAGCCTTTATTATCATGGCTTGGTCAAGTTAACCTTCTAAAAAACTCCAACGCATTTCGGCTACATGCCTTCTTCTGGGAGTTAAGCCTGGGAGCTCCCACTCCCAGAAGAAGGCATGTAGCCGAAACGCGTTGGAGTTTTTTAGAAGGTTAACTTGACCAAGCCATGATAATAAAGGCTTTTTAACTTTTTCAATAGAGAGTGCCTTGGAATTTCTTGATTCTTAACAGAAGTGTTATGTCATAAATGCTTATAACTTGTTTATGACACACTCATGACAGTGTCATGTTACTCTTATGTCGATACTGTCAAGTAAAGTGTTACCAAAATATATTAAAAAAAAACACACAAATCCAGTTCTTAAGACAACCTGAAGTTTAAACATAGGCAGAATTCATAACCTCTGATTCATTTGAAAGAAAGCTGTGTGCGTATTGCACAGATTATTTCTGTCAGTTGACAATTTCAGCCAAACAGCAAGCCCCCGTGAATGAGCGTGAATGAGACCGGATGACCACCGTAGACCAAACATCCACTGGTCATCTCTGATTGAGCACAGTGATCAACAAGAGGAACAGTGTAAAAACATGGCAAAAGAAGCAACCAAGACCAGAATGACAAATGAAATGACATCTCCATGGGAACTAGCAGTGCAGGAGGAGGACCCCCGTCAGTAGACGGAGGAGCGTCGGGGGTCGGGGTCGGACTCCTGAATGGTGGGAGGCCCGGGGCCGCGTGGGGCCTCACGCCGCGCCTCCTGCAGACTCACCAGACGCGCCCTCCGAGGCTGTGGCACTGGCTTGCGCCCTGCCCTGCCCGTTGCTACGGAAACACACACTTTGCTCAGTTGAGGCAAGAGCACTGAGATACACCACTGATCACTCAACCTTACTGGTGCAGTGGATATTACACAAATAACTTGGCCAATACGTAGGAAAAAGCGACACAAGTTGATTGAATTTCCTAATGATCAGATGGAGAATAACTAATAATGTGGGGAAAAAAACATCAAGAGATGAAAGGAGATTTTTCAGAAGTGGAGATGACCAGACTGTTACCAGAGCTAATGCAAAAAATTACAATCAAGTAAGTCTGTCAACAAGCAGCATCAAAAGACTTTGAATACATCAAATGCAGCTAGTACAGTGGTTCTATTTGTTTCTGACCAAATACACTATCAAGAACAAAATCAAAGCTGTTTGAAAATAGGGCCAGGCATCTACTAATCATGAACAATAAAGACAATAAAGAATTATGTATTTAAAATATTTATAACAATTCCGCTGAGAAGCAGAGATTGATTAGCATTTAAGCTACATGTGTGTGCATATATTAATTACATGGCTTCAGCTCAAGCTTCCTATTCAGTGCAGCACAAGCAACAAGGGCAGAGCAACAAATCCTGCAGGGCAGAGAACACAGACCAGGATCCGCAATGCCTCAAGCGCAGAAAACACCACACTCACAGACGAGAACACGAGCTCTTCATCACCATAGAGACCAGAGATGGGCCAGCGATCCCACGCACGACCAGCTGATAAGCACACAACAAAAGAAACATAGCCCGTCCCTCGCACACTCGGCCTCAAGACTCCTCACTGAGCAGCAACAACACCAACAACAACAGACACAGGACAGATCCGTTAAGGAAAGCTGGGGTGAGGATCCATGAGCAAAAGTGACAACTGACATGGCGATACGACAGACACACTGAATGAAAAACTGACATGGCGGTACGACAGACACACTGAATAAAAAACTGACATGGCGGTACGACAGACACACTGAATGCAATACTGACATGGGGGAATGAAAAACTGACATGGCGATACGACAGACACACTGAATAAAAAACTGACATGGCGGTACGACAGACACACTGAATGAAAAACTGAAATGGCGGTACGACAGACACACTGAATGAGATGCAAGAGCACAAATGCAAGAACGATGTGAACCCAACTGAACTGAACAGAGAGGGGGGCGCATTTGTTGACCAACAGCAGGACATTGCAAACAGCCCAACCCCACCCCCCACTGCCGCACACACTCTTTTGTGGGGTGACGTACCTGCGCTGAAGCGCCCCACCGAGGTGAAGGTGTCGCTGAACAGCACGTCCACGTGAGACAGGAGGAACTCCACCACCACCGACTGGATGCGGACCTCCTTAAACGGATCAGCACCACTCAAACCCACCGCTTCGATCTCCATGGACCTGCACACCAACACAAACAGTCATCATATGATCTCCATGGACCTGCACACCAACACAAACAGTCATCATACGATCTCCATGGACCTGCACACCAACACAAACAGTCATCATATGATCTCCATGGACAGGACTCCTGAGCAGGAACAGAGCCAGATAATCCCCGTTTACATGGACACTTTTAATCTGATTACAAAAAGAGTAAAGGCTCAATTGGAATAAAAAACCTCATGTAAACACCTCAACCGATCGGATTCAGCCCGATCCGACTAAATTTCCAAACGGATAGAGAGAGGTGATGTACTATGTTCTGATAATCGGATCGATTGAAAGATGCACCCATGTAAACGGGTACTCCATTATTGTTGGAGCACATTTCCTCTTTCTGCACAAGTGTTCCCTGTGTGGTCACAATGCAGAGTGATGTAAACAAGGGAGTTTCCATGCCAGCAATACAAATAAGAGGATATAACATGATTTCCATGTAAACGTAGATTAAACATCAATCAGTTTATTTAGCGTTCATGTAAACAGTTCGGTTGAAATCATTGACATTTGCACATGTTTGTGTATACAGGACATAGCCCACACCCAGTGAGAAGTGTTTGGGCCAAGACAAATGTGTGCACAGATAGTGTCTACAGGACATAGCCCACACCCAGTGAGAAGTGTTGCACAGGGATAATAAGGTGGACAGAGATAGAACAAGGTAATCATAGGTAGAAGACAAAAACACACACACACACACACACACGCACGCACACACACACGCAAGCAAGCACGAATACTCGCATGCAGTTAAAACAATCCTGCATATTATGCAGGAAACCAGAAGAGTTGCTACTGAAGTGCGAGCAAACAAGCAGACATGCAGTTGTGTGCACACACAGACGCCACGATACACTCGCACAGGAACAAACATGCACTCAAACATGCACACACCTGTGCACACAGACATACACGCGCACACACACACGTACGCACGCAGACTTGCCTCAGCAGGTTGGGGGCCCACACTATGGCCAGGTTCTTGACGTGCATGTTGGTCTCTTCACTGAAGGTGGCCAGCCGGGCCAGGTGTTTGATGAGAAACTCCAGCGTCCTAGGACATACATCAGACCCTTAGCCACCATCCATAATGCCAGGCATCATGTCTGTCTGTCTGTCTCATGTAGGACTATAAAACCCTGTACACCCTTAGCTACCATCTGTCCAACCTGCCATCACCAATCTATCTACACCGTACAACCCTGTTCACACCATCCAATTATTCACACACATTATATGAGAATGCAATTACAAAGGAGACTATTTACAAAAACATTAATCTATCAGAGATGCTAACTCTGGTCTGAGGTTGGTATACTACCCTCTGTGTGTGTGTGTGTGTGTGTGTGTGTGTGTGTGTGTGTGTGTGTGTGTGTTACCTGTAGTGAGGAGGGGGCAGCTGCTGAATGACGTCATGAACCTTCACCATGCGTTCGTCGTCGGTCATCTCTCCCATGCAGTCCTGTACACATAGAAAGATGAATGAATGAATATGGATGTGTGAGTGGTGAACTTAACAGATGTAAAAAGCCTTTTACAGTGTCTCACATACAGGAGCGTATATGAATCTGCATGTTCTGTTATGTTTTTCTGTGTAAACTGACAATAAAGCAGTATCATATCGTATCATATAAATGCTGCCGCCAGTGGCCGTTGGCCTTAATAGTGTACCAAGTTAGGGACAGGCTATGCTCATACTCATGTCATTTGGACATGAAATAGTAGGGCAAGCACAGGTGTAACTGAATACGTTAATGAAGTCTCTGTTCAATTGAAGTGTAGCAAAATCAGAAGCTCAATTAATGTTACTAGTAACACCTGGACCTGCCGTATATTTCATGTCAAAAATGGCTGCTGTAAAAAAGGTCTGTAGACTCCTGTCTTTGAGCCTGTCTGTGAGTCAGGCGGAGAGGTCAGAGAGGGCCTGGCTAGCCGGCATAGGCGAGGCGACACAGACGGACACTCACTGCGAACTTGTCGTAGAGTTGGTAGGTGAGCAGTGGGTTGGGCAGCTCCCTGAAGTACAGCTTACACAGGGAGCCCACGCAGTGGATGTCCTGCATGTAGACTTCTTTCGTCAGGTCCGGCACGTTCTCGCTGTCAAACTCATGCCTGAGGGAGGAAGAAGCTTTTCATAAAAGAGGTCCTTTGCGGCCGTTACGCTTAATTCTTATTGTGGTGTTTGTCACTGCCTGATGTGAGTCAAATAGATGCAGGGAGACTGTGTCCATACCCGGTGGTATTTCACGATAAGTCAACGCTTTTTTGTTATTTATTTGAAAAATACAAATATATGATAGCAGCATGTTACGCATGCACGGCTCTGATAATGCTTGACTACAGCCCGACATCTGGCAATGACAGTGTCTTAATGTGGATCAGGAATGTCTTCTTCCAACAACAGTCTAGATGTGCTTTGCAGCGTACACACAGGTAATTAGAGGCCAGGTGAAGACGGAGCACACCTGAGCTTCTGGATGTTGGAGGAGACTCCAGAGTGTCTGTAGATGCCATCCACAATGCCATGCTTCTCTATGAACTCGGAGCAGGTTCTCAGCACCTGTGGAACTACACAAGAGAGGCGCGCACACACACACACACACACACAAACACACACACACCACTTTTACTATTCCGTAGTTTCCCAACTATTAGCCGAGGTTTATACATTGATTTTGCAAAATGTCTTCAGCTATGAGGTTAATACACGGGGGCAGTTAATATGGTAATTGTATGGTTTGTTTTTTTTTAACTTGCATAAAACAGTGCTTCGGTTTATACACAACGCGGTTAATACACAGGAAATTATACAGCACTGCACTATAGCTAAGTTCATGATTGTTCCAAGAATAATTTCACCAAATCTACCTGAACCATCATTTTGACTTTTTATTATTCCAACTGAAATTTATCCAGTAATAATTTCAATACAATTGCTCTACCTTATCTGTGGTCATTTGGAATAGTTTTACCTACTACTTTTAGAACTGTTCTAATGGCAACGTCTTCTCCTTTTCGTCTGAAAACACACCATCTATCATTTAAACCACTGGTCATCATCACTGATCACATCCTCATACCATCTAGTCCGGAGTTGAGCAGGTGCTCTCCGAGGTCGCAGCCGAACACGCGCTCCTTGAGAATGCCACGCTGCTTCAGCTTCTGTTTGGTGGGCCGCGACTTCATGAAGGTCCTCAGAAAACCCATCAGCTTGCCGTGCTTCTTGGACACTGCCAGAGGGGGGCGACAGAGAGCCATTCAGCTCAATTCAATGGGTGCAAATGATAACAAACATGACAAACAGACTCAAAGAAAGAAGTTCCCACAGGGTCTTTCAAAGCACTCACAATGAGGTGTGTGTGTGTGTGTGTGTGTGTAGCTAGTACATCTAATATTTGAGTGATTGCGTATGTGTCCAAGTCTGAGCTGTGAGCATAAAAAAAAAAAAAGCTCCCTTCACAAAACAAGGGAAAGTGGTCAGCCACACAGGAACACATAGTGCCTCCAGTCTCTGGAGCAAAGCACTCTGCTCCCATTAAATCCACACAACGACCAGTGGACATCAAATGTTAAATGGGTTCATGGAAGCCTTGTGTGTGTCAGTCAACGTATGAACGGACATCTGTGTTTTCTTTCTTTTTTATGGTCAGGTGCTAATCAATGCCATCAACAGAGTAAGCAGTGGACCATGGGCCTGGGTTAGAGAGATTAGGATTAAAGAGGGCCGCGACACAAACAGTGGAAATAGACACAGATTGATCACCTTAACTCACGAGTCAACGGGCTGCATTTACATTGCCTTGCGAAAAGTATTCAATTCCCCTGAAATCATTACCATTTCAAGGATTATAAGTGATAGACTGCGAGTGAGAAAAGGTGAGAAAAGGTGAGGGCAGAGGGCTGAACACTTTGGCAAAGGCACTGCACATGCAAGTAATCATAGACAGGTATAATATAACTGGTGGTGACCCATCGTTTCACATTCACGTTTGATGTCTGAATGGTGTTTGAATTGGTGTCTGAGTTGGTGTCATTGTCACATGTGTCTGTGCTTGTGATATGAGTTACTGATACTGCATTTGCTGAAAGGAAGTAAATGAAATTAGCAGGAGGAAACTGTTAGCGGGGCCTTGTATTAGCAAACAGAGGAACACAAGGGGGGGGGGGTTGAATAATTCCATTTGAAGCCGTTACCAGAAAATCTTAGGAACCAAGGCTGACGAACTAAGAGGGAAGAGGAGCAACAGAGAAAGAGAGATAGAGAGAAAAGAGAAAAAAAGGAAACAGAGAGAAAGGAGTAAGCGATTCCAAGAAGGCAGCATATTGATATGCTGGATTCCTAAAGTTGTCATTACGAGCTGGTTCCTACGGCTCGGCTGGGAGAACACTCTGCACGTGATTGAGGGGGCCGCCAGGGGAAAAAAAAAAAGCTCCAATACATCCGGCAAAAAAGGAAAGCAGAAGTTCTAAAATGGCTACAAAACGACTGAGTTGATTTATTGTTGCGGCACTTCTGCACAAAGTGACCATGTCACTGTGAACGAACCGCTGATTGAGCAAGCCAAATTCAGAAACAACAGCCCGTTATGAGAAAAGTCAGAGGATAAGTCCTCTCACTATGGACTGACAATCACTACATGAAAAGTCAGAGGATAAGTCCTCTCACTATGGACTGACAATCACGGAGACGAAAAACTCAAGCTTGGCTTAAGACATTCACACAACAGATAAGGAGTCAGTGGTTTATTTAGTAGCCCTCACCTGATGTAGGAGAGGGGGGTCCCGCAGCACTGACGGCCCCCGCCTTGGTAGGGACTCCGTCTACCTCTACAACAACAGACAGACAGACAAACAGACAGAAACACATAATGAATGAATCACTCCAATGCCTTACATGAAACAGTTCTATTTTAGTGCAAACCCAGGAATAATTGCAAAGATTGTGACAAACTAAATCATAAAAAAAAAAAAAAACAGATTTCTGAATACTGAAGTGTCAATGGCGCCGGCCATTACTGGCTCACGAATATCGTGGATTTGTTGTGCAAAAAGTTCTGACATCAAGGCCCCTGAAACACTCAAAGTTGAACCTCATACAGAAACAAGAAGAAATGTGTCCATTTGCCCCAGAAAAGAGTCCCATATTTTATTTACACCCTGTTCAGCCTTACTATGGAGAGTGTGCCCGGGGAGGCAGCCATACCTAGTTTTGAGGCAGGAGCGCTGACAGTCTGGTGCAGCTTCTCACTGATCAGCTCCACACACTCACTGGGAAAGAAGCCAACCTGCAGGCCATGGGCGCGCGCACACACACACACACAGAGAGAGAGAGAGAGACAAACATGATGAAATCAGTCCAGGCAGTGGGTGCTATGCAGGCTTCAAATGCTATGATACCTGTAGAGAGAGAGAGAGAGAGAGAGAGAGAGAGAGAGAGAGAGAGAGAGAGAGAGAAAGAGAGAGAGAGTGAGAAAGAAAGAAAGAAAGAAAGAAAGAAAGAAAGAAAGAGAGAGAGAGAACAGGCCTGAGAGAGGGAATCAGAGGAGAAAAACAGTGGGGAAACATTAGATAGATAGATAGATAGATAGATAGATAGATAGATAGATAGACAGATATACAGATAGATAGAGAGAAAGAGAAGGAAGGAAGGAAGGAAGGAAGGAAGGAAGGAAGACAGACAAAAACAAGAACAAAGACTAAGGCAAGCAAACGAGAACAAGGATGGAGAAGGCAAGACTGGAAAAGCTTTGAGCAGATATGAAGTGGGAATGCAGAGGTGCTGGACTGCACAGGACAGTGGCACAGCCTGGGTGAGATGCTGAGAGTGTGCTGTGAGCAGGATGGGCACCTGAAAGCCATGTTTGCCTCTCCACCAGCTGGTGTCCTCCTTGGGTGGCATGTCTATCACAGATAAGATGTCTCCCACCTGCAAGCACACCAACACACACACACACACACCCCAACATGTACACACATATGCCAGCATACACACACAAACACATCCATCCACATACAAAGATTATGCACAACTAAAGACACAATGAGGACGACAACAACAACAACAACAGCAACAAGCTGGCTGTCTGTGCATGGAAAATGCTTTTGACATACTCTGACGGCCTGTCAATGCCCCCGCCCCCCTTCCTGCCAGGAGAAATACTGGCATGACGAGATCTACTGAAACTACTTGTGCATGGTGAGCATTTGCCTGTGCAAATGCAGCTGATGACAACACAAAGCAGGCTGCTCTGAGCCGAGTCCATCCATGGACACTGAGGGCACGTGCGTGATGTTTAAAGAAAAGCTCCAGCCTCTGCAAACGAGCAGCAACATGAGCGGTAAACACCATTGAGCAGGCTGCGCAGGAGCAAAAAACATTAACACATCAACACCCTCTGCAGACAAAACACTCCTGCTGCAACCAAAACAAGCAAGAGCCTCCAGACAATACAAATACAACAGCATTTATTAAAAGACTCATATGCAGGAACTGTGGCTTAAAACTTTTGTGTGTCTGAGACTTCTTTGACCCAAAAAGAAGAGAAGGACTGAGACGGAAAAAAAGAAAAGAAAAATGTTCTCATTTCTCACCAAATGAGAATGAGAGAGAGAGAGAGAGAGAGTGTAAGAGAAAGATAGATGGAGCAGTTGAGAGTGGGATGAAGAACGGGAGAGGAAGAGTGAAAGAGAAAGATGGAGCAATTGAGAGAGGGATGAAGACGACGAAGGTTGATGATGAGCGAAGGGACCTAAATGTGCTGAAGTGATGGGTCACCCCGTTCTCTGGCCCAGAAAGGAAAAAGTGGATGTGGAGCATGACTACGGGAGGGGGGGACAGGAATAGACAGGCCTGAGGAGGAGGAGGATGAGGAAGAGGAGGAGGAAGAGGATGAGGAAGGAGGAAGAGGAGGATGATGAAGAGGAAGGAGAAGATGAAGGGGAGAGTGACGTCCAGGGGAGAAGAGTAGATAAGACAGAGCTGCAAGTTTCTGAAATACAGAAAAGAAATAGAACCACGGATAAAACAGCTGTTGAAAAGAATCCCCCCAATCACCAGTTAGCGTCATGGATTCAGACATTCAACCCAGAGTTCTAATCACCCATCACGCCCTTTGTATCACCCATCTATCTTCAAGACCGTTTTTTAATTGGTAGCAATTCCTGGTTGCCGACCTGCATCTGATCTAGATTCTGATTGGCCGTACCTCAATGGAGATCTCGTCGCTGGCCTGGGCGTTATAGCGCTTGATGACGTGTGCCGCAGCGATGGCAGGGACATTCAGTGAGGCCTCTTCTTTCAGCATAAATCTGTTGCCGTGGTTGTCAATCTGAGGGGGATAAGGTAGCCACACATCAGCATTTCCCCCCATTCATCCCATCCACATCAAGCTACGCCTTCACGCCCTACACTAGATGAGCAACAGGTTGAAAAAACTTCAAAATCAATTCTAGACACTTAGGCACCAGGTACAGTTTATTAACTGTTTATTTATATTTGCTTGTGATGCCAACTGCCTCTGACAGCCCTTATAGCAACTCATTTTTTGCATAGATTCTGAACATTTTGCAACACTTCTCAAACCGTTATGGTGCCACCCAAATGAAAGATGCCATGACACTAAAATTGGAAACTCTGGCACTCTGGCATATTGTACACTACAATATAGGCATGGTTTAACCCTTAAGCCGGTACGTCACACCGGTGTGACGGGAATGTTGGAAATTGAACGTTCTAAAGAATGTCTGGGTTCATTCAGAGCCTTAAGCCCAATTCACACCAAAGATTCGCGACGAGACGAAACCGTTGCAGAAAGGAGTTACAGCGGTGTGAATTAAATGTTGCACGACAGCTCATCTCGTTGCAAATCTTTGGTATGAATTGGGCTTTATAGTTAGATCTCTCTCTAGGACTCTGGGTTCATTGAATTGAACATGGAATTTCAGAATCTTACATTGTTGCAGAACAGAATCCTCAGCTAGAATGTTCAAAACTCCCCTGCTGAAGGGTAAACATGGTAGTTTTCACAATCATTGTCAACACATCCATTACAGTTGTGGCTATGAAGCGGCCCCTGAGTCATGGCACAGCCCCCATGGTCCTCACCTCCATCCAGGTGAGCACAGGCCCACAGTTCAGCTTGTTGTCCACAATCATAGAGAGACGACTCAGGTACTCTGACAACAGTGGGGTGAAGATCTGATTGGAGAGAGAGAGAGAGAGAGAGAGAGAGAGAGAGAGAGAGAGAGAGAGAGAGAGAGAGAGCGAGAGAGAGAGAGAGAGAGAGAGAGAGAGAGAGAGAAACAGAAAGTGCATAAGATGAGGCTAGAGAAAAGCAAAAACAGCACTGACCAGAATCACAGTCAATTGGATTTGTCCTGATGATTTAGATGATATAGTAACATAAAGAATAAAATAATGACATAACATCACAAAAGAGGCAACTTTCACATTTAACTGCAACAGCACTTCAGACTAGGATTCCAAACTAATCATGGACGGTTGTCCTGTATGTTGAGCAGGCACAGCTCAAGCTCATCATACCCAAGGGTCCGTTCACTGCCCTCGATGGCTGCGTGCTGACCTCAATACCGCGCAGCTAAAAACGTTTGAGAGCGTCCCGCGCTAGCTTAAACCCGGGCGACATCTGAAAAAGCCTCCCCCCCCCCTTGCGGCAGCTCGTTAACTCCCGGACGACAGAAGGAGCCGGAAAGGAGGGCGCGCTTACCTCCACCTTGTCTCCGAGCTCGGCAAGCGGCGGCAGAGCCAGCAGCTGGGAGTAGCGGCGGTCGTAGATGCACTGGTGCAGGTGGGCGTCCAGCGTGCAGAACTCCTCGTATGACCGCCGGACCATCCACGTCTTGCCCTACATGCGGGGAGAGAGACAGAGTGGGTACACGATAAACGAAGAATAAATGAAGTCAAAGGAGAGAGCGAGAGAGAGGTGGACTGTGAGTGACTGTGCGTCTGCGCAAGAGAGGGTGAACAAGTGAGTTTGGGCACATGGAAGAGATGAAGGGGGAAATGGAAAAAATAGAAAAAGGGAATCTGTGAGAGGCGGGGAGAGGCAGAGGGGGACCAAGGGGCGCTAGAAAGAGAGAGGAGGGAGAAAACGGGTAATGAAACACAGAGAGAGAGAGAGAGAGAGAGAGATGGAGAAAGAGAGATAGAGAGAGAGAGAGCGAGAGAGAGAGATAGAGAGAGAGCTATGGGGAGGAAATGAAAATATGTAACTCCACAGGTGAAAAGATCCCAAAACCAAAGTGCAGCGATGAGGAAAATGTCAATGGAATAGAGCAGCATGCGCACACACACACACACACAAACACAAACACACACACACACACACACACACACACACACACACACACACACACACACACACAAACACAAACACACACTAACAAAAGACCCACAAAGAAGAGTGCAGTGACAGTATAGTTGCTTGATCAAGAAGCTTGATGGTGCATGCTCTCTCATGTGCTTGTTGCTGTGTGAAAGTAATTGTAGGTGAATAATTACTTAATATTAATCTTAGACTGGCGAACTTCAGGAAAAACTCAGGAATCAAGTTTATTCTATTACAAGCAGAGAGGGTACAAAAAAGGTCTATATGTAGGCCTAGCCCAGGCCTGAAAGGCCTAGGTTGGCCTGTAGCCAACTCCTCTCTTCCGCTACATCCAGTCTAGTCCAAGTCTAGAAAATCTGATCTCACAAACATTGCAGTTTAGTTACTTTTAAATGGTTTAAACAAAGAACAAAATGGCGCCAAGAACAAGCCCACTTGATTGGTTCTACAGTTGGTATCAGACACACCTACTCACACCCACTTCACACCTATGAATTCTTGTCAGAATAGCATGAGGAGAGATATCTTATATATCAGAAATATCACTTATAGAATGTTCCAAACATTCTCACAATCACATCATTACAATCCTTGTAATGAGACTATCAAAATGATACCAGACATGAATACATTTACATTTCATGATACATGGATACATTATATCAAGGAAGCATCCTTTGTCTTGTGTAAGTGATAGGCCTTAAACCAGCACATTAGCATTCCATTGGGGGAGGGGATAGTGTCTTTGTTTAAAACCAAGATGGGTTACATGGCTAACTAAAAGTAGTCTTGAAGTTAAATTATTATCCATTTTAACCATACATTTTATTGCTATCATGTGACATGTGACGATAGGGACGGGAGTAGGCTGGCCTGGGTCTGTGCCCGGCGGCCCTCCTGTGGCTAGTCTGTGCCCACTCACCTGGCAAGACACCTGCACAAGGAAGACCAGGTCTTTGGTTGCGCCCGTCGTCCAGCTGGCATCGTTCTGCTCATTTGCAAACTGCAACTGTGCCAGCAGACGTATGAAAGCAGGTACACACACACACACACACACACACACAAACAATTAGTTATGAGGAGAAACAGGTGGACAATAACTTCATACTCAATAAACTCTTCAACTGATGGTATGCACACACACACACACACACACAGATTAAATTTCACTGCATCACACAATAAGCTCATAACCTCAACTTCCTGATTTTGAAGTTACTGGTCACCTTGAGTCAATAACTAAACAGTGGTCACACATCTCACATCCTTGCACACCTGCGCTGACTTCCTCTGTGAAGTCCCCTAAAACACACAACACACACATGGGAACACCGTCCACCAGCCCTAAGTCCCTTAAACAGCGTGTAGGACTAGAAACAAAGGAGGTTCACTTTCCTCCGCCTTCCACAAAACAGTTGTAATGTTCCGTTGTCAAGTAGTCTCTTGGCACAGAAAAGGGTTCTGCACACAGTAAGAGCCTAGACACAGCTGAGGGCCCAACAGAGGACAACTCCAAGGGCTCAAGAATTTCCCTTTGTTCCGATAAATCCTTGACGAGTGTGAGGCCAACAATTATGCTCTTGAACTTACTCAATGATACCAAATTCCTTGGCCAAGCGGCTTTTCTGCTGTGTTCCGTCACTGCATGACAGGGCAGACAGACGGACGGACACTCCCCTCTTAAAACAGTGACATCATGTCTAAGGAGTGATTAGCACTGCTGTGAAATAGTGCTAACATGCTACGCACAGGGGGCTGCGTATGTGGGAGGTTTACTGACGTTGAGGGACCGCAGACAGACAAGTCATTTGGGACATGGGTTGTGAAATTCTAGGTCAACTATCTTTTTAAGCTTGCGGTGTACAAACTGCGCCTGTGTGTGTGTGTGTGTGTGTGTGTGTGTGTGTCTTAAGAACACACCTCATTAGACAAAGTTTGAGAGTGTGGGT
This sequence comes from Alosa pseudoharengus, assembly GCF_046254945.1. NCBI lineage: Eukaryota > Metazoa > Chordata > Actinopteri > Clupeiformes > Clupeidae > Alosa > Alosa pseudoharengus. Next base: position 29,613,636 of record NW_027468587.1, read on the forward strand.
CTGTGCACGCACATGTGGGCTTGCATGCCATTGTGGCATGAACGCTCTGGGAACAAGGATAAAAGGACAGTGCAGGACTTTGCATTTCTTAAGGCAGCAAACACAGACGGACACACACCCACAGCCAAATATGGTGTTCTTAGGACACACACACCCACATAGGCGCGTACAGACGCACACACACACACACACACCAAGGCTTCAGATCTGCACACACAGATCAACAAATTACAGTCGCTTGTGTAATTGTGGGATATGAATTAAGCCATCCTAAATGGCCACAATGATGCTCATTGTGTCTTAATGACTGGGTGTGCAGGTGCTGTTTTCTGAGCGTGTCAGAGCATTGTTATGAATACACGTGTATGGAGCACCATTTCTTTACGTGGTGTGACAAATGAGTGGATCTGTGTGTGTGTGTCTTTATGTTTGTGTCTATTATCACAATGTAAGTTGAGGGAGTATGGTGGTTGGATATGAAAGGAGATATAAAAGTTTACTGTGCTGCGAATGAATGGATAGTGTGTGTGTGTGTGTGTGTGTGTGTGTGTGTGTGTGTGTGTGTGTTGCTCGATTGTGGCAAAATCATGATAATTTTGGTCAATACCGAAATCGCGCCCTAGTGTATGTTTGAGAATAAGTGTGTATTTGTGTGTGTGGTGTGTGGTATGTGGTGGTGTGTGTGTGTTGTGTGTGTGTGTGTGTGTGTGTGTAAGTGAAGGTCAGGCACAAAGAGAGCAGTAGCTTCAGCCCTGCAGTCCTTCCTGCTCTACTCTCCAAGCTTCTATGTGTCCAGAGATCCACCAGAGCTCTGGGGCTGTTCCAAACAAACACTGACACACACACACACTCTGAATCATTCATATGGAAATACACATATATGCATGTTCTTATAACAAGGACAAACATCCTCAAAGGACTAAAAATCCTCAAATGAAACACACACAAAAAGACTCATACAAAAGGTATTTCTTCTCATTTACAAACATTAAAAACCAGAGAGACAAACCTCAAATGAAACCCACACACACACAGAACCCAGCCTCTCGATCTTGCTCGCTCAGCCTCTCTGGTTTGTCTTTGTGCGCTAAGCGCCACCAAAGGGCCCATTAGCTTCCAGTCAGAGACAGCATGAGTGAGGTCACAGGGCAGCCCTTCTGTTTCTGCTGCCAGTGGGACACGGCTGCTAATGGCATTAGCATCTCTAATGCAAACTAGCTGGCCAGCTGGATTAGCAGCCGGGTGAGTGTGAGTGGACGGGTCAGACAGGGCCGTACCCAGCTGGTAAACCACCTGGGATGAGTGGCAGCTTTGGCAGGCACAAGTTTGTAGTTGATGTAGTCTCAACAGAGAAAAGGTGATGTCTAATCATAGTCTTGGCTAAAAGCATACAACTATTTTTAGTCGTTTCAAACAGCCCATCGGAGAGAGTTTTGTTGTGGGGTACTTTGTATCACCTGTGCTGATCAACACTTTTCATATCACCTAGGCTTCAAGTAAGCTTACAATGTAAATAAGCTTACCTCAATGGAAGCGAAGTCGACATTGTCGTAATGGAAGTGGGCACAGTCGGCAAGCTTGGGGAAGTGGCCTTTCACAACGGACAGCCTGAAACCAAACACAAACATGAACACACACGCATATACACACACACACAAAGGCATGCACGCACACACACGCACACACACACAAAAGAGTGTGATACCCGCGATAACTGGAAAAGCTTTAAATGCACTCAGCTGTCCTACAGCAAAGCATAACAATGCAGCCTGCATTTCCCGTTTCAGATCAGAGTACTTTCACCGCTCAGGGCTTCACTGCTTCGCTACCACAGACAAAGGAGTAGTCTTAAAAACTCCAGCCACAAGAGGAGATAGGCACAAAAACACATGAACAAATGTATCTCTTAAATAATGACGCAATAATGCTGATATAGAATCCTTGGCTACTAATCTCGGTGTTGGGATGGGGATGAGTGGGATATTATTGTTCCAGTTCACATACATGCATGGGACATTGACAGCTCCTGCACATTATCTGCCATGTTTTCAATATTGTGCTACTTTTTATCCTTCAAACGTGTGCGATCCAGACAGAACCGATGGCAGCCCGTGTTTTAAACTGGCACAAATGATTTGCATGTTATGGATGCGGATGCGGCACACGCCACAGCAGAAAGTCTGTGGAGATTAAAGGTTAATTAGGTCCTCTGTGGAACTGCAGCACGGTATCGGCTGGGGGGGCTGTAGGAAGTGAAACTCAACTTCCTCTTATTTTCATGTTTACTGGTGTGGGAGGGCTGTTTGTTTGGCGTTTTACACACAATGCATATGCAAAAGCTTGGGTCATTATGAATAACAAATTATCACAAGCACATTTGCAGCCTCATCTTAAATATCCTGAAAAGGTAGACACATGACTCTTTGTGCCACATACCTTTACATATACAGTATATCACTATAAATATTTCCTCCATGTTCATGTCGAACTGCTTCCCAAGCTTGGCAAGTCTCTGTAAGGCTATGCACAGTGACCTCCACCACTCACCTCTTGCTCATCTTCCCCTTCAAGTTGGCAGTGGTGCCCACAGAGCGGGTAGTGGGCTCCCCGGAACTGTCCAGATTATCGGTGCTCCTAGCCTAAAGGACAGGCGGTGGAAAAGAAGAGGGGAGGAGAGGAAGAGTAAAAAGAGAGGGATGAGATGAGGTGAGGTGAAGTGAGATCTCTCAGATAATGGTTCTGCGGTGTATGCATGCCATAGTATCACCTGACGGCAAAGCACAGTTCATCTGATCTGTTAGTAGGAGCTGGAGAAGGGTTACTGAGCAAGAGTGCAACTTTCATGTGATCAACTGAGTCCTTTTGTCAATGTAGGCTAGTGATAAATATTCATGTTGGCCATGTTATGAAATACAAACCCCATAACTGACATCATCCTCATCCTGGAGGCTGGAAGCGGACTTCAATCCCTAATTCTGACAAGCATAGCGCACAGTTGAGAGGATTGAAGAAGCAGACCATCAGACAGGCTCAGGAAGTAAATCACTTGCTTGTTGCACTCCAGAATGGGAAGATTGTGTGTGTGTGTGTGTGTGTGTGTGTGCGCGCAAAAGGAAAGGAGTGGTACAGGCTGCTTAGTTAGTTAATCCTTAGGAAGCACAAGGAATTTTGCATATGTTAGGAGTTGCTCACTTGCAATTGGCTGACTGGAGGCTGATGTCACAATGCTGTCCCTGACATGGGCAATCTGCTGACTAGCACAGATGGAACTGAACAGCAAGCTGGCTAAACGGACCCTCATGCCTCTCCAAAGGCAGACTGTGTTGATCAGGGTAGCCTGCCTGCCTGCCTTGATTTCTTGTAGGATGGCGGCACAACACCCATGCCTGGTGGCCACCATTATTTATGCTTTCATGTCTTCTCACGATTTAGTTTCATCAAACCTATGACATATACCGTGTCCTTAGCATTGTGCTGGATTTGTCCAACTGCAGGTATACTGCTATAAGGGCGTCCTCTATGTATGTGAGAGTGTACACATATATTAGTCTATGTGGACATTTTAGTGTATTTGGCAGTAGCAGTACTTTGGACAATCCGCTGCTTTTGCTGTGGCCATTGAGAAACTAGGTCTAGAGGCTACTTCTATGTTTATAATTACATATGATCAAGACAAAATAAGCACAAAGCTTAAATTCAAAGCCAATAATGTTTTTTCTTCAAATCAAAATACATGGGGTCTCCAACCTCGTTCTTGATTAAGACAGACAGACAATCCTTGGAGCAAAGCATTTCAGATATTGCAATTGATTGGGATGCATCTGGAATCAAAAAGTGGGTCATGGAAGTTGCACCCACCCCTGCTGAACTTACCGGCAAAGACAGCTGCATCACGGGTAAGGACAAGCCTTGGGAGAGTTTTAAACAAGGGATAATGGTTTCAGAAGAAATGGCAGAAGACTGATGAAAACTACTGAGGGAATGGTTTGGAAACTGAGGTCCCAGACAAGAGATAGCAGACAAAACACTCAACCCAAGACACACTCAAATGGCCTTCACCTGTGATTGTAACAAACACTCTCTCATTGTTTTGTCTAAACACCTTAGCCAAGGTCTCACGGATCTGGAAACATTTCACATGTAATCTGAGCAGCCAGTTGTGCTGTTCACCTGACGGTCTGTAAATCCCTCCCGGGTTTTAAGAGAATGCCTTAAGGATTTGCATGCTGAGGCGATGAAGCCGAAGTCTGAGGCGAGTAACGCTTTAGAAAAGCTATCGCCTTGGATCACAGTCAAACACGCCAAAAATCCTAAACTTGGTCCTATGCAATTTGCTCGACCCTTTGTGTGGGTGTACACCTTCAGTAACCTGCAGCAATATTTATCTGATAGAAAATAATGGGGTCTATCCCCATTTACCCCACATTCTTCATATGTCTCCTACCCTTCCTGGTGTGTGTGTGTGTGTGTGTGTGTGTGCATGGTCTTTGCATGTGGAGGCATCTCTAATGTAATCTAGCTCTTCCGGGCTTCTCCCTAATGACAAACAGACACTGTGCCATTCACACAGACAGGAAGAGGAACAGCTGCAGCAGAGACACCCCGCCCAGCCCCCCCAAAACAAGAGAAAGGAAAAAGAAGAAGGATAAGAACATAAAGCTGGTCATGTGGGTTCTTCAGTGGAATAATATTATAAAGTGCAGGCACACACGAGCACACACACACACGGTTAGGGGGACTAGGAGCATATTGATTTTGAAAAGGTTAATTGAAGTCACATTTGACATTTCAGTGATCATCTATCTACCTCCTTTCCACATGAACACACACACACACACACACACACACAGTGGGTCAACTAAGGAGAACGAGAATAAACAAACTATTGAGGCAGAGTGACATTCCTGGTGAATAAAGTATGTCGAAAGCTGATTAAGATATAGTGCTTCTCATGGGAGGCTTGCTGATAATCACATTCACTCACAATAGGAAGAGTGTGTGTAAAGGAGAGGCAGAGAGAGAGAAAAGAGTAGGCCTATATGTGTGTGAAATACTGCTCTGAATATTTGTGTGAGAGAGAGTGAACGAGCGAGAGAGAGAGAGAGAGAAAAGAGTAGGCCTATATGTGTGTGAAATACTGCTCTGAATATTTGTGTGAGAGAGAGAGAACGAGAGAGAGAGAGAGAGAGAAAAGAGTAGGCCTATATGTGTGTGAAATACTGCTCTGAATATTTGTGTGAGAGAGAGAGAACGAGAGAGAGAGAGAGAGAGAGAGAGAGAGAGAGAGAGAGAAAAGAGTAGGCCTATATGTGTGTGAAATACTGCTCTGAATAGTTGTGTGAGAGAGAGTGAACGAGAGCGAGAGAGAGAGAGAGAGAGAAAAGAGTAGGCCTATATGTGTGTGAAATACTGCTCTGAATATTTGTGTGAGAGAGAGTGAACGAGAGAGAGAGAGAGAGAGAGAAAAGAGTAGGCCTATATGTGTGTGAAATACTGCTCTGAATATTTGTGTGAGAGAGAGAGAACGAGAGAGAGAGAGAGAGAGAAAAGAGTAGGCCTATATGTGTGTGAAATACTGCTCTGAATATTTGTGTGAGAGAGAGAGAACGAGAGAGAGAGAGAGAGAGAGAGAGAGAGAGAGAGAGAGAGAGAGAGAGAGAGAGAGAAAAGAGTAGGCCTATATGTGTGTGAAATACTGCTCTGAATAGTTGTGTGAGAGAGAGTGAACGAGAGCGAGAGAGAGAGAGAGAGAGAAAAGAGTAGGCCTATATGTGTGTGAAATACTGCTCTGAATATTTGTGTGAGAGAGAGAGAACGAGAGAGAGAGAGAGAGAGAAAAGAGTAGGCCTATATGTGTGTGAAATACTGCTCTGAATATTTGTATGAGAGAGAGTGAACGAGAGCGAGAGAGAGAGAGAGAAAAGAGTAGGCCTATATGTGTGTGAAATACTGCTCTGAATATTTGTGTGAGAGAGAGTGAACGAGAGCGAGAGAGAGAGAGAGAGAGAGAGAGAGAGAGAGAGAGAGAGAAAAGAGTAGGCCTATATGTGTGTGAAATACTGCTCTGAATATTTGTGTGAGAGAGAGTGAACGAGAGCGAGAGAGAGAGAGAGAGAAAAGAGTAGGCCTATATGTGTGTGAAATACTGCTCTGAATATTTGTATGAGAGAGAGTGAACGAGAGCGAGAGAGAGAGAGAGAAAAGAGTAGGCCTATATGTGTGTGAAATACTGCTCTGAATATTTGTGTGAGAGAGAGAGAACGAGAGAGAGAGAGAGAGAGAGAAAAGAGTAGGCCTATATGTGTGTGAAATACTGCTCTGAATATTTGTGTGAGAGAGAGTGAACGAGAGCGAGAGAGAGAGAGAGAAAAGAGTAGGCCTATATGTGTGTGAAATACTGCTCTGAATATTTGTGTGAGAGAGAGAGAACGAGAGAGAGAGAGAGAGAGAAGAGTATGCCTATGGGGTGTGTGTGTGTGTGTGTGTGTGTGTGTGAGAAAGATCGCTGAGAATGTGTGCGTGTGCGCAAGTGAGAGTGAGGGATCGAGCAATCCACTAGTAGTACTCAAGAGAGTTTTCAACACAAGAACGATGACCTCATCCCAACAACACCATCTCTCTTTGGATTTCGGTGACTCACCCAGCATCCACAACTCACCGCACACTTCAAGAGACTCCACCGCTAGCTCAACCCAGACTCCCATAATCCTCCTCTTCTGATGTCCATATGCGTGTGGACTGAGTTCAAAGGTCATGGGTGCTCATCCAGTGGCTCATCCCCCCCCCCCCCACCGCTCCTTTCGTCTCTTGTCCAAAGGAACAGCGGAGCTGTCCATGTCAGACTGGGTGGTGCTCTTATGCAAAGCAGCACCTGGACGCACACGCAGGAGCAAACACAACCTATTTGCTTGCGTGTCTGGCTGCAGCACCTGGTGAGTAACCTGTGTCTGGGCTAAGCTAAGCTAAACCAGAGGGCTAGCACAGATGTTAGCAAAGCAGAAATAATCTAACATGGCCTCACTGTGACACACCAAACACTGTAAGGCGGGGATCATATTAGGCAGCAGCAAGCTTCCTATTGTTCTCTATGGTTCGGCAGCGGAACGGTGGCAACGCTAGCGTTGAACAAGCTGAGCGTTGAACTTTCAAAGCGCAACGCAAGCGTATTCAATTGACAAACCGTTTGTGTTGCTTAGGAACGAGACAAAACTTATTATGGTCTGAGCGTTGCGTTACGTTTGCCGCTGGCTGATGTGATCCTCGCCTTACAGTGACCTGGTGTAGCCTAGAACAGTGACACAGCACATAATACAAAATTAATTGTATTCAAGCAATCCTTATTAGATCATCTGTCTTTGTAAACAAACTGTCTTTCTGGGACCATCTTTGATTGACTGACCGACATCCTGTGTGACCTATCTATACGTTTCACGCCCACAGGGGCACTGGGGGAGCGTGGCCCTCTGATGAGGCCGTGATGGAGGCTGCCTCGTCCCGCTGCAACCCCACCCACCCCCAGTAACTCCACACCTCCTCTGCTGCCGCTGCTGGTTCGGGTTTCCAGCCGACAGACGGAGTGGCACAAAAGCCAACTGTAAACAGATCTGTGGTGCACGACTCCGCCACTACACGAACCACCCACCCATCCTGCAGGCCTCCTCATGCAGAAGCACACAGACAGCGATGTGACATGCTACAGGCGCCCGACGGCTCTGCCCTCACCATGGATAATGTAAGCCATGCTTGTAAAACATACAGTCCAGAACCCAAACATGAAAAGAATACAATGCTCACAGTGGTATAGGACACATTTGGCCTCCGGGTGCAAGAACTCTAACGCTGAAATGCTGAACCTTCACACCCCACCTTTATGTCTCTCCCTTTCTCACTTATTTCTGAAGTACCTTCAGCACCATCTTCCTCTTCCTGAACATGTCCGGGTCTCCAGCAGACGTCTCAGGACGCCTCGGAGTAAGGGAGCGCTGGGCTGGCCTGGGGTGGGCTGAGGGATTCAGATGTCAGTTGAGTCGCAGGCCAGACCTCCTCTCCGCTCGTGCGGGTCCATCACCACCACCTCAGCTGTCTATCTCTTCCTCTGCTCTGCTCATACCAACCCTGCCCTTCCCTGCCCATCCGCCAGTTACTCTCACTGCCGTCCGCCGGACTGACCGGTAACCAGAGCTAGCACTGCTGCTCCTACTACTGCTGTTACTGCGGCGGCGAGACACGCGCGCACACACGCACACACGCACACACACACACACACACACACCCCTCACACCTGTTGAATATTTCACAACCCCAAAGGCTGCTCTGAAGTCTGGGGTCATTGCCAGCATGTCAGCTGTTCTTGGGAGGATGAGGCTGGTCATGTGACTTAAAGGCTTTCTTATTGTGCTACATGGGCAGTAGGGCTGTTAACGTGTGAAGAGCTGGGACACATGGGGCAGGACACAGACCACAGCCTACATCCAAAACAGTCTCAGCTTTAAAGGGATATGGGAAGGGTTGCATTGCACAAGAATGGGTGCGTCCAGTTGATGTGGTGGTGACCAATGACAGCTGAACAACTCGTGTCACCTGCACAGGGTTTAAACCACTCTAACGTCCTTTTCCAAACACAAAAGGTGAAAATCAACACAATCATAGGTCTAAGTCAAATTGTTTGTTTGTTTAATTTAAGGCCATTTAATGGCCAGAGCATTGTGTGCCTAAGTCAAATTAACACAAACATAGGCCTAAGTCAAATCCCACCACACCAGTTCCCCTAAAGGCACAAAGCACCAGTTGTGCCTCAGAACAGCATGTTAAAAAGTAAGTAAGCTACCTCACCTTCAAGCTTCCCAAGTGTAACTGTAGCCAGCTGGTACGATAACTGCTGCACAGTATGTCAAGTAAACCTCCTTCCGAACGCCTTCAGAGACGTGCTGGTGAGAGATGGTAGCACCCATGGGTTTATGCTGCCTTGCTAGCACACACACATCGCAATCCCATGATGCAACAGGTTGTGAGATCGAGCCCATACAGGCACAGGGCTGAGCTGCTCTGTTGTTTGTTGGTCAAACACAACGCAGCTAAATAAGTCTCATCTGCACTTCACATTTACACAAAGCCAAAATACCTCCAGGGGAAAAAGGTAAAACACGCTTGTGTCACCAGTTCTGCGCTGACACAGACCAAAGTAAAACCAACAACTGATTAAAATAAGCCAGCGTCAAAGTTAAACAAAAATCCCACAGCAACATGCATTGACAATACACACACAGTGGACCACATTGAATCGCATGCTTACACGATGATGTGCAACACATAGGCCTACAATACATAGACCTGAAAATAACCAACCAACAGACCACGTGCAGAGCAACAGTAGCACAATCAGACAAACACACAGACACATAGACGCATACACAAATCCACATATAAGGTACGAGACAGAACAGACAGGGTTCAGAGAGGACACACACACACAAGGTACGAGAGGGTTTAGAGGGGACACTTACCAGGCATGTCTGTCAGGCTCAATGCTCGCACAAACATGGCGCATTTCCGAACCCACTGGGGTCCTGACACTTGACACAGGGAAAGGAAGATAAAGTCCATTTAATCTCACACCCATGAGTGTGTGAGAGGTTTGTGTGTGAGAGCAGTGTGTGTCATTTCTATAGCTCAAAGCACCTCCCAGATGACACTAATCAAACTGAGTACTGACATTTGATAAATTGCCATTTTTCTGATGGTTTAAAGAGGTTTATGAATTTGAAACTTACTAAGCAACACTAACATACATGTGTGGATGGATTCATGAACTTAATATGACACAACAGTAGGCAGTACTGGTTCCTGCAAGGATGGTGAGAAGGACCCCCGCCCCCCCCCCCACACACACACGCACGCACACACCATCATCAGACAGCAGTTTACACTGAGGACAATGAGGCAGGCATGTGTGGCAGTCGGATCACTATTACTTTAATGACCACTGAAGTCGAGCTGTCTTCATGACCACTAAAGTAAGCTGCTATCTGTGTTGGTTTGTTTGTGTGTGTTTGTTTGTTTGTTTGTGTGTGTGTGTGCATGGCTTCAGGCTGTTGTTTGTGACACGTGTGTGAGTTGGAGAATGGACTGTGATTTTCATTCAGCAACCCCCTCCCCCAGACACACACACCCCTTTCATAGCAGCTTATCTGACAAGCAAAAACACACAAACACAGTTTAAATGTGCGCGTGCATGACGATGATAGAGATAAAGATAACTGCCATGAAAACAATTCTGATGATAATGATGAGATCATGCAGAGAGATTATTGTGAGGCAAGCACAGAGGCCATACCAGAGAGAGAGAGAGGGAGAGAGAGAGAGAGAGAGAGAGAAAGAAAATGTGAGTGTGTGAGTGGGCAAGTGAGTGAGTGAGTGATTGAAAGAGTGAGTGAGTGAGTGAGTGAATGAAAGAGTGAGTGAGTGATTGAAAGAGTGAGTGAGTGAGTGATAGTGGCCATAGAGGGTGTGTTATACAGGCTCACTGTCTAGGGGGGGATGAGGCTACTGCAGACAACTGTGTCCCAGGGGACCTACTGATCCCATCGACTGGACGGATGTAGGAGAGGGGGGTTGGGGTGGAGGCGCCAGACAGACACGAGTGCGATGGGCTGTGTTTATGGTTATGGTCACACGGCCGCCCTCACTCACTTTACTTCCTCTCTCCGCCTTCGCTCGACCCTTTCTCTCTGTGCCCCTCCCTTTTGCCTCTTCCCTCTTCTTCACTTTCACTTTCTCTCCCCCTCCCCCTCTCCTCCTCTCCATCTCTTTCCCCTCATCGCTCATCTAATTCTCTGCCCATTTCATGGCCCTCTGTGTTGACCAAACTGTACGCCCAGCGTAACGAACTCTGGCTGTCCGGAGTTTAAATTAATTCAGGGATTGAGACAGAATTGGCAGCACATTCAATTTGCATTCCAACTCAAGAGTAGTATGTATGTATGTCTGTCTGTATGTGTGTGTGTGTGTGTGTGTGTGTGTGTGTGTGTGTGTGTGTGTGTGTGTGTGTGTGTGTGTGTGTGTGTCCACATGTGTGTAGAATGTAGAATTTAAAATTGAGGTTGATGTAACCTTAAACAAAAAAAACACTGTGGTGCCTCGGACTGTAACTTCTGCCTAATTGGGTTTTAATGATGGACTGCTTTTCTCTCCCGACTTGGGACACCTGCTCTGGGTGTCCCTGTGGGGCTGTTTGGAAGCTTAACCAAGAGGGAATAAGGGCAACCTCAGTGCACATCCGTGTGAAATCCTCTGGAATGAGGACTATTTGGCTGCTATGGGAACTGGGGCGGCCCTTGAAAGCTGCTGGCGGGACCGGGGAGTGTTTGTGTAGGGAGGCTTTCTCCGGCTGTGGGAGAGCAGAGTTGTGTGCTGCTGCTCCCTTTGCTCTGGGCTGAGGTGGGCTGACCAGAGCTCAGCTGTCGGCAAATGATCTGGCCGTCCAGATCCCATATTCCAACCTGCCCAAACAGCAGAAAGAGCAGTAGCAGCAGCAATCGTAAGCCACGCAAGAGGATGTGGAGTAGGTGTGTGACATGCACTCCAACAACACCACCATGGCTCTTCATAGGCTTCTGAAAGGCCAAAGGCCATGGTTCTTTGAGATTGGAATAGGTTCTTCATTGTTGCACATGTTCATAAAACAACACGTTTGTTAGAAGTCTCAGGATATTTAAAAACTCATCAACAGAGACAAGCTGAGGAAAGAGGACCTAAATAGAGGTTTCATATATTTTCATATCTTCCTTGTCCACATCTTCTACAACTTTTAAAAGGTGCTCTAAGCGATGCTGGGTAACGTCACTTCTGTTGACTTTCAAACAAAGCAGAGAGCTAGCTTGCTACTTCCTCCCCCTCCCTTCCGTGCTGCTCCCGTGCAATTGAAACTCTCCTAAACATGCATCTCCTCTGATTTGCTGGAACAGTTTGTAATGTTTTTATGGGCTAGGTTTGCCCAGGTTGTTTTTGTTGCCGTTTTTGGAGCCTGGGCTGTCTACAGAGATCGCATTTTTTTACAGTGTATTCAGGACACAGACAGCTAGCGGTTGGTTTAAGTGACATAAAAGCGGTTTGCAGTAAGTGACATAAAATGTTTTAGCCTAAAAATCTCGTGGCATCGCTTCAAGCACCTTTAAAAGGGCAGCTTGGCCTATTCAACCTATTCAAACCATTCAAGGGAGAAAAACATACAGTTTGAAAGCAGTTTGACACATTTTTTTCCCCAAATCGCAACATATAATATTAACGTGGGAGTACAAGTGGTTTCTGAGGGTTAAGGGGAGGTTTCCATGGCAACGTGGCAGCGGAGCTGGGTAAGAGGTAAGGTCTGATGAAAGGGAACTGAGAAGGCAAGCTGGACTGGCCAGCATTCTGCTGAGACTGAGGGGGCTTCAGTGGGGCTTTATATAGCAGAGCAAGACTGTCAGGGTCGGTCAGATCAGACAAGAGGCATGTAGGGAAAGGGCTGTTGCAGTAAGCAGGAACCACGACTCTGTGCACTGTGGGTGTGTGTGTGTGTGCGTATCTCTTATATAAATATGCACAGAGGAAACCAATCATGTATTCTTCAGTCAACGCAGAAGGGTCTAAGGAGCCATTTAAGGGTATCGACAGAGGACAATGTGCGTCTGCCATTCTGCCGACAGCGAACTACGACTACTGTGAGTTTGTGTTCCTGTGTGTGTGACACTCCAGTCAGTGGCGCGATGCCTGTAGGTATACAGCAAAAAGTGGGTCACAAATGCACAGCCACACACACATACAGTATAGTACATTTACTACACTACACTGGCACACACACACAATCATTATCTCTTTTTGTCCATCCCTGATGTCAAGTCAGTAACTGCATTTTCCTTGTCAAATCGGCAGAGAGGAGGGAAGTCAAGGCCCAGTAATACTGCAGCCAACTCCTCCATGCCTCCATCCTCTGCCACATGGAATTACTCTTCTTCCCACACAACCCCACACATATTCAGACCAAAAAATACAAATCCTCAAAGTCCATCATGCTATGCTTATTGTTTTTGTTTTTTTCCTCTTTCTCTCCTTCAGCCTCTCTCCACGTCTTTCTCTCTCAGCAGGTGTTCATTATCTGACCTCAAAACCAGACAATGGCCTGGCAGTCAGCTCACTCAAGCAGAAGACAGGGGCTGTGCATTGTCCATTGTCTTTACTAACCCGCCACTAGAGACCATGCAGGGGGTGAGGAGTCTTGCTCCTCCTAGTCTTCACACCATATAACGTTCTCAGACAAAGGGTAGCCTAGTGGGCTGGTTAATAAGGAACTGTTCCATCAACTTTTTTTGGGATGCGCTCTTCTTGAACTTTCCGAGAAGTAGAACATTTCTGGGGAGGGAGCCGCGGTGCCATGGCAGAGGTGGTGTCCTAACGCTCATACAGGTTGGAATGTCCATACAGACTAGGGCCCGGGTCATTTCTCAGTTCTATTCTCCATCTCTTGTCCACTCAATTCTTGTCTAGGCTGCTACCCATCACAAATAAGGAGTAGGAAAGCCCCCTAAATAAAGACTATAAATGTTAGCATTTACAAAGTTAACCAGGTACTGAGGTAAGACTGTTAAAGATGCGCTGCAGACTCCTCTCTCTTCTGCCTTTGGGTGCATACAGGAAAGAACACAGTCCCTCCTCCATTCTTCCCCTTTCTCTTACAGCTGTTTCTCTCTCTCTTTCTCTCTCTGAGGGTGAAGAATGGGTTCAAAGGCTACTCTCTCATACTCACTCCATCCCTCTCTTAGGACGGTATAATGGACATGTCAGCTCTCCCTCTACCCCTGTCTTTCTTCTAGGAGATGAGGGAGGGAATAATGATGGGAAAGGGGGAGTCCCTTGATGGGAATGGTGTGTGTGTGTGTGTGTGTGTAAACCATTAGTGGCTCAACCACTAGTGGCCCGATGGTCTCATCAGAGTTTGAAGAGGGGGAAATATATATCACCTCATAAACGATGAGGAGGACACATTTGCCAGTCCTGTGTAGCTGGGTGGGTAGTGAGGTAGAGGTGCTTACGTACATTAACGGGTTTGAGTTGTTGACAGCCCCTGAAAAGTCCTCTTATTCAGAGGGTCTTATTCACATACCAAACACTGCAGCCCTGGTGAATGTGCCAAAATGTCCAGATCCCTTGTTACTGGAGCAAAGAGCCTATACATCATCATGGGGAAATCATTAGCACAAGAAAAGTGGAGAGAGAAGAGGAACAACATGAGCTTCAGAGCTCAGGGCTGATGGTATGTGGCCGTTCCTTGTTATTCAGCAATCTCTGTCTCTGTACCCTAATGGGAGGGGGGGGGGGGGGTCCTTTCCTTCAACTGCCCCTCCTTCCAAGGCATCCCTGTGCTTTTTTTCTTGTGTGTGTCGTTTGGGAGCCCCCCTCCTGCCCTCCGACCTTTCAGAGAACAAAACAGGCCTTGGCCTTCCCATTCAGCCATGGCTTCCAAATGCTCTTGCCTCCTAGGCCCCCCCCTCCTTCCCCTCCAAACGCCGTCCCTCCCTCCCTCCAACCCATCCAAACACCCACCCTCTCCACACAAACCCCCAACTGAAAACCCCATCCAACCCCCAACCCTCCAAAAGAAACTCTTTCATAGTCGTGCAGCTTCCTGCTTTCCCGCTCTTGGCCCCTGCTCTGTGTGTTTCTTCAGGCTAGTGCGGCATGCAACATCTCCCATGATGCAACAGCCCTTCACCATCCCAATACCCCCCCCCCCCCCCCGCCTACCTCACCCAGCTCCAGCCCCGCGGGCCAGAGTCTAGCATGGGAAAGAGCCGGGCGGAGGTCGCATACTGGTGGTGGTGTTGCGGGTGGTGGTTCAGGATTGTGTATGAGAGCAAGGTCAATTTTATCATTACATTACATTACATTACATTACATTTGGCTGACGCATTTTTAGCCAAAGCGACTAACAACATGGTAAACAGTTTAAGTTTAGAGCAATTCTCAACAATATTAGGACAATTTAAAAAAACATTAGAGTACAGTAAGAATAAGTGCATCAGTGAGTGCTGTTTTTAACAGTTACGTGTCAGTTTAAGACGGCTGGTGAGTGCTAGGATCAGCAAGACTTGTTGTAAGTGTTGCTATGAGAGGAGATGTTCTCTAAAGAGCTGGGTCTTCAGGAGTTTTTTGAAAATGGAGAGGGATGTCCCTGCCCTTGTAGGAACTGGCAGTGTGTTCCACCAGCGAGGAACAACAGATGAGAAAAGTTTTGATTGGCCTGAGCGTACCGGAGGTAGAGCTAGACGTCGTTCGTCTGAGGAGCGCAGCGGTCTGGAGGTAGCGTATGTCTGTATGAAGGCATTCAAGTAGGTGGGAGCAGAACCGGAGACTACTTTGTAGGCAAGCGTTAGAGCCTTGAATTTGATGCGGGCCGCCATAGGTAGCCAATGTAGCTGGATGAGTAGCGGGGTAACATGTGCCCTCTTGGGTTGGTTGTAGACCAGGCGCGCCGCCGCGTTCTGGATCATCTGAAGTGGTTTCACTGCGCAGGCTGGGAGACCTGTCAGGAGGGCGTTGCAGTAGTCGAGTCGTGAGATGACTATTGCCTGAACCAGAAGTTGGGTGGCATCTTGAGTTAAGTAAGTCCTGATTTTCCGTATATTGTAGAGTGCGAAACGGCATGACCGGGCGACTGAGGCAACATGATCTGAGAAGTTTAGTTGGTTGTCGAGAACAACTCCTAGATTTCTTGCAGTCCTGGTAGGTGAAACAGACAGAGAGTCAAATTTGATGTTGATGTCGTGGTGTATGGTAGGTTTAGCTGGGAGGACCAGCAGTTCAGTCTTTGAGAGGTTCAGCTGGAGGTGGTGTGCCTTCATCCATGTAGCTATGTCTGAGAGGCAATCCGAGATCCGTGCTGAAACCAAGGGGTCATCAGGTGGAAAGGACAGATAGAGCTGTGTGTCGTCTGCATAGCAGTGGTATGAGAAGCCATGCGAACGGATAATCTGTCCCAAGGAGGTGGTGTAGATAGCAAAGAGAAGGGGGCCCAGCACTGAGCCCTGGGGGACCCCTGTGGTGAGATGGTGAGGTGCAGATAGCTGACCAAGCCATGATACGTTAAACGAGCGTCCTGTGAGGTAGGATTCAAACCAGGAGAGAGCAGAACCGGAGATTCCCATGTTAGCGAGTATAGAGAGAAGGATGCGGTGATTAACCGTGTCAAAGGCAGCCGATAAGTCAAGCAGAATGAGTACTGATGACCGAGCGGTCGCCCTGGCTTCTTTTAAGGCTTCTGTTACAGACAGCAGAGCCGTTTCGGTAGAGTGGCCGCTTTTGAACCCAGACTGATTTGGATCCAGAAGGTTGTTCTGTGAAAGGAAGTCAGAGACCTGTTTGGAGACTGCTCGTTCAATGCCTTTGGATAAGAAAGGCAGGAGTGAGACAGGGCGGTAGTTCTCGACTTGAGCAGGGTTGAGAGAAGCTTTCTTAAGTAACGGTGTTACCCGGGCCGTTTTGAACGCTGTTGGAAATGTGCCGGAGGTTAGCGATGCATTGATCACGTGTGTGATAGCTGGTGCGATGGTCGGGCTGATGGACTGAAGTAGGCTCGTAGGTATAGGGTCCAGCGAGCATGTGGTAGGACGGCTGCATGTCAGGAGTCTAGATACTTCATTCTCGGAGAGAGGCGTGAATGCTGAAAAAGATGATCTAGCAGTCCCTAGAGGTTGTAGGAGTGCGGTATCTGAGTCCGATGCGTTGAGTGGGCATGTAGAGAATTGACCGCTGATTGCCGCCACTTTGTTTGTAAAAAATGAGGCGAGGGTATCTGCAGTAAGGCTGGATGGAGGAGGAGGCATCTGAGGGTTGAGTAGCGATTTGAAGGTTGAAAAAAGTTTTCGAGTGTCTGTAGCTCTGTTGATTTTGTCATTGTAGAAAGCCGTCTTAGCAGCAGTGATGCTGGCTGAGAAGGAGGCCAGGAGTGTCTGGTAGTTTTTGAGGTCATCAGTTAGTTTGGATTTGTGCCATTTCCTCTCCGCGGCTCTGAGTCTGGTGCGCTGCGATCGGAGGGTATCATTTAGCCATGGATGAGAGTGTTTGGATCGAGCTGGCCTTGTGGTAAGAGGGCACAGCTCGTCTAGACACGAGCTCAGTGTGGAGCAGAGCGAGTCTGTGGCCTCATTAACCTCCAGAGAGGAGAAGGTGTTGAGTGGAGGTAGGCCGGAGGCAACCACAGAGGAAAAGTGCGTTGGAGACAGGTTCCGGATGTTGCGGCGGAACGTGACCATCGGCTGAGGAGCCGGAGGCTGTTCTGTCAGGCTGACGTTGAACCGGATGAAGAAGTGGTCAGAAAGATGGAGAGGCGTCACCGTGAGGGTGTCTGTGCTGCAGTTCCGAGTGAAGATTAAGTCAAGCTCTTTGCCAGCTTTGTGTGTCGGTGGGCTTTGAACCAGTTTGAGGTCAAAGGAGTGGATCAGGGCCAGAAAGTCCGCTGAGCCTGGGGCATCTAAGTGGATGTTGATATCGCCGAGAAGAAGAAGCGGACAGTCATGCTCAGGGATGGAGGACAGCAGAGTGTCAAGTTCATCCAAAAAGTCGCCTAGTTGGCCTGGAGGGCGGTAGATGACCAGCACGTAGAGTTTTGCTGGGGCGATCACTGTGATGGCATGGAATTCGAATGAGACATATTTGTTTGAAGGCAGTAGCGGGGTGAATTTCCATTTGTTGGAGATCAGCAGGCCCGTCCCACCTCCTCGTCCAGATGGACGAGGGGTGTGGGATAGTGTAAGGTTAGTGGAGAGTGCAGCCGGGGTGGCTGTGTTCTCTGGTTTGATCCAAGTCTCAGTGAGAGCAAGGAGTTCCAACGAAAGATGGTTGGCATAGCCAGCTATGAAATCCGTTTTGTTGACTGCGGATTGACAGTTCCACAAGCCCATGGAGAAAGAGGTTTCTGTAGGTGAGGACCGTTTAAGTTGCTGTAGGTTAAGGCGATTTCTGCCCCTTTTGGCATGATGCCGTTTTCTGCGATGGCCGGTGATAACAGATATGGTGGAATGGCACATTTTTGCCTTTGTCGGCGCCTGTGCTCGGTGAACTTGCACAGGTAAACTTGCTTGTCTTGACCGCGTCCGTCTTAAACGAGGACGCCTGAAACGAGGGCTGACGCTTACGCTGACGCTTCAGCAACAGCCTCTATTGTTATGCTGACAGGAATTGCCTGCAGCTGTCCTCGTGTCTCACTAATGATGAATCAGCGTAGACCGCCCTCTGACGTTCGCACAGCTTAGATTGTTCAAAAGGGTGTTAATTACTGTCAACTGAAAGTCCGCTCGCTCACACCGACCGAAACTCGCAGTTTCAAGTAGCCTCCTCCCTCAGCTGTTTCCAAACGCCCAGAGCTATCATGAGCATTCCTGGAGAGTCTCTTGGAAACTAGGCTGGCACCCCCCACATCCCGGCTGGAGTGCTCAGTCCCCTTTCTTTGGAGCAACAGGAAAGGGGTAGTCACACACAGCATACTAAACACCATCCTCTCAACTCATCTGCAGGCAAGACACAGAGGGAGAGAGAGAGAAAGAGACTGAGAGAAAGAGAGAGAGAGAAAGTAGATAGGAATAGGAGTGAAGCACTACAGAGAGAAAGAAAAGACTCCAAAAGAAAAGAGAGATTTGAGATGAAAATAAGAGACTTGGCAGAAGGCACAGGTTTGCAGAAACAAAAACGTGCATTGAGAGTTAGCGGCGGGCGAAAGTGTGTTTGCGCGCGTTTCCAAGGGGTGCCAACTGGGCATTTGTGTTGGTACTATGGAGCATTCTGGGCAGGGGATCAAAGCAGGCTCTTCTATAGGCCCTCGGTGCTAAAGGTGGTCTATTTTCCTCCTTCACTCACTGAAAGTAAAGAATGATGGGAAGACATACACTTGGTAGTAAAGCTATTCAGAAGAGTAGAAACCAAACAACACCCATATAAGGACATAATGTACTGTATATGGGGTGGGAGCCACTGAGCTGACTGGAGATGGATGCTAATGCTACAGACCAGTCTCTGTGATGGAAGAGTGGGGCAATGGTGCAGTGTGCCAGGGCATGCCTGTTCCCATCAGTGGCTTAGGCTACGCGTTAGTGTTAGCTGGCAGGATATGAATCATGACGCACAACATCGGCACTGTGCACAGTCATGCAAACCAGGGAAATGAGAGACAGGTTGAAGGACAAAAAATAAAGGAGGCATATCAGGAAGGAGAAAAGGGGAAAGAGTAAGTGCTGGTTAAAAAAAGCTGAGACGTTACACAGAAACATCAGAAGAAAAGAACTGGTGTGTGCCTGTGTGTAGCCACAAGAGGAGGAGAGAAGGTAGCTTATTCTATATGTTTGAGAAAGAGAGAGGCTGCAAATGCTGATAAGACACAGAAAGACAAGGGAGGAAGAGAAGCGAGGGCTCATGCTTGAAAAGAGGACACGGGAGCGATGGGAGAGACCGACAGGGACAGAAGCAGAAATAGAAGAGGAGAAGCAATCAAGAGTGGTGAGAGAAAGAGAGCCAAGGAGAGACCAAAATGGTCTGTCACTGTCGGGGAGAGAGTCAGAGAGTGAGGGAATCAGAGAAAGACAGACAAAGAGAGAGACCAAGAGATAGAGGAGACAGGAGGGTGTGGCGCTCGCTGGCCGTTGGCTGGCTGTGAAGGGAGGAGATGATGAGGGGTGATGGAGCGTGAGGACGGAGCCCTTTTCCCTAAATCTGTCCCTGCAGCACTTGGGGCTGGCCATCGCCTCGGGGCCAAAGCCGCCAGGGGCCACGGGGGCACAGCTTAGTCTGGGAAAAGGGGCAGACGACCAGCTGGTCAAGACATGGACACTTTCCCTAAAATGTCTCTGGCCTTGGTCGAACAAAATAATAATAAAAAAAAAAATCAGCCCAACCCTACCCAAGATGTCCATTAGGTCAATCTTCGCTGCCTTCAGTGTCTTTAAATCTGGTTCTTCTACAGGTTGTCCACTCATCATTTTCCACCATAATAACCAAACTGCCTCTTCGACTATAAGATTAATAACATTAACTTGCAACCTTCAAACTTATCGTGGAATACAATAATTAATACTGATGGGGTCATATCCATGAATCACAATGGAGTACTTTAGCCCAGTGTTTCCCAAACTTTTTTTCTGGGGACCCACAAAATGACAGACCATTGCGACCCATTTCACTTCAGATCTAACATGCAACCTGCATGCAACCATATTGTTTTAGGTCACAGGTTCTCAAACTTTTCTTGGGGGTATTCTTGCATGCTAAGCAGTCGTCACTCTGCATAGTAAGCTGTTCCTGTATTTCTAAAGAGTGATGTTGTAGGCTACGTTGCGTTTCAGACAAGTGGATCATTACACCGTCAATTCCTATATGTAAACATAGCAAGTAACTCAAGTCGTTATATTGTAGCCTATTTGTGGAGGTTTCTTTATTTGGAAAGTTGAATCCGCATTAATCGTTCGTTTGTAGGCCGTATACCAAGGCTGTGTATGTTGTGACAAGCTATGTAAAATAAATAGCGTTTAAAATGTCCATTTAAATTGTAGCCTAATAATATGCACTGTTGAGTGTTTTAAATCCGAAATAATAAGGAATGTGAGGAGGTTGCTATTAACTTTAAAGAGTGCATCTACAATCGAAACTATCTACAGCCTATGACGCAAATTGAATAGCCATGTCCGGTAAACGAATGTAGATTTTAATCGGTCAAGTTGAAGAGCTGATGTCCGTTAATGTTCATGCAAATAGGCTGATTCGTGTCCCTTGCATTTTGCAACTGAGAGGTCCATGGCAGGCGTCCCACAGAAATGTTTCATTTTGCGAGTGAGATGTCCACGCTGTCCCCTGTGCGACGTGTTCGCCCCCCAGTTTCAGAGCTATTCTAAATGCAAAATTGCGCAGAGGGCCGTGACTGTGGTAAACTATCCTAATAGAAAACTGATAGCTTTCCTGGCTAAATAGTATAAGTTAGGCCTATTAGACAACATAAAGTGTGCTGACGACCCAAATAAAATCTCCTGCGACCCACCCGTGGGTCGCGACCCAGTCTTTGGGAAACACTGCTTTAGCCTGAGGGCAGTGAAGCCCAGCCCTGCAGCTGAATTTGTGCAACGTTACCCCCCCCCCCCCGTTGCCTTTTGCTGACTTGGCCCAGCCTCTGATTACCGCTCAGCCTGCCTGGGTAACTCAGTTTGTGGACTCAGGGCCACTCAGTCAGTCAAACTGCACAATCTGAGAGACATTTCGGGGTCAGCTGACTGTGACTCTACTTCCGCACATACCAGCGGCATGAATCATCCCGCTGTGGTTTCAGCGGCTCGAGATGATGCTGCAACTCTACAGTTAGGTTGACATGCAGCGTCCAGATTAAGTTCAGAGTGGGGACCTAGCCTGCCCTGCATATAAGAACAGCTCATTGTGGGGACGTCAAAGAGGAAGGCATAGTTATAATTTGTGTAATAACATCTTAAGAGAGGAAAAACATCCAATCATTCATGTGAAGAAATGCCAAAGGGAAGTACATAAAATAATTGCTGGGATTGCCAAAGCACTTTGCCACTAGCATGAAGAAATGCTTGATTCATGTTTGGGGTGAACTCAGAGAGTGCATCATAAAAAATCTCCAGGATTGACAAGCTATGTTTGCCTGCAGACACATAGGAATGATTTTATAAGAACAGCTGGCATTTGGTTGTGAGCTGAAGATTCTCAAACATGCCACTGTATCCTGAGAGGTCCTATTGGCTTGAAGCTCTGACAAAGTGAAATACAAAGCAACTCTTTGCTTCCAACTCTGTGCTCCACTCATTCTGTCTAGTGATGTAGGCACCTGCTGGGATGAAAATGTTTCAGTGTAGATCCATTTCCTGGCCCAATCACAAGCACACAACATGATGCAAGGCACTCTCCGCCATGACGGACTGACCACTGCCAAGAGAATGTTCTCTACCAGTTTGCTGAGAATGTTCTCTACCAGTTTGTTTCTAACACTAGCAAATTCAAGGTCTTCGTACAGAATACTGTATCTCTCGCTGCAGCAGTGAATAGGCTAAAATAATCCTCCTGCACACTGTAATAGGCTACGCAATAGTTTCATGTTCCAAATCTAGTCAGAGGAAGGAAATGAGTGATAAACTCAGTTTGTCTGCCTGTGTTTGAAGGTGTGCATATAAGGGTGTGTGTGCTCCTAACATTAATTTCACTTCTTCAGAAATGGCCTAATCACTGATGTGTTTGACTGTTCAACTGATGGATTCCAATGTTTGCACTCGTTAGACCTTTGTTAACTCTCTTAAATTTCATGTCAATTATGCCAATAAAAGCACCAGTCCCCACTTCTTGGTGACATTACAGTAATTAAGACCAATAAGGGTTCACCTCTTATGGGAATTATATAACAAAGCTACACCATTATACAAAAATTGTAGCGTAGGACATATCATTAAATACAAGTCTGCTTTAAACAATTAAACTATTTCATTTGCTTTCAAGATTCCTTAATTGCTATTAAACTTTCAATGCTGCTCATGCTATGCTTTACCCTGGACACATACAAACCTGCCCACTTCACGTGGCCAAAGCTTCCGTTTGCCTCCCTGACTGCCCTTGGTGAGGTTTGACACCGGGCCCTATGGAGACGGGCTTGTGCCATCCTATCACCTCACAGGATCAGGGAAGGGTAAACAGGAAGTGGGGAAATGAGCAGATGAAACCTGACGGGCCGGATCTGTCCAGTGGCCACAAGCGTTCTCTCTCTCACTCTGTCTGTCTCTCTCTCTCTCTTTTTTCTTTTTCTCTCTCCGCCCTACGCTTTCATCCATCCGTGCTTCCTATCATCTCTTCTTTCTTGATACCATCAGCCTGCCTCTCTCCTCTTTATTCGCCTCTCCCTCCACCTTTCTGTTTTATATGCCATATTTACATAATTATATTCGAAGAAGGAGACAGCTGAGCATGAAGAGGAGGAGATTGCGTAACAGGCAGAGTTGGACCTGACACAAACAGCAGGCTTCCTGTGATGTGGTTTGCAAGTAGCCTACAGTGCCTACGCTATCTGTGTGTGTGTGTCTGTGTGTGTGTGTGTGTGTGTGTGAATGAATAGGCTATCTCTGTGTGTTTCAGTCAAGTGTGTGTGTGTCTGTGCATTCAGTGTTCAGTCAAGAGGAGGTTATAACCGTTAGTTCCCCCCACTCCTCATTAAGAATGGTCTCTAATCCTATGAGGACGGGCTCCATCCCTAAGGCCACAGCTGGAACCTGTCCCTAACAAGTGCAATAATGAGAGTTACACTCAACCAGCACAACTATGGGGTCCTCTCAGATGCAAATAGACTATTTATAACTTAAGGCTGATGGTCTACTGAAATTAACTGATGCTGGTAATCAGTAATGACTATGTCTACTAGTTACTAGACTCTGTAGAGTGTAGGGTAACACTCTATGCAAAGACAACAACACTTTAAGGCTCGTCGGAGAAGTAACTTAGACTGACGTTTCTGAGTGTAGAAAGAATCAAGGATCCAATCAAAAAGCATTTCAGTCCAAAGCTTATCTCTAAATACAGTCACACACAGATATACACAGGGACAGTACAGATATCATACAGCCATTACATAGAATCATACTTTTAGTATCAAAGTGACCCACTAATGAGAAATGCAGAACATTAAACCACATATTGGCTAGGTTTAGGCATATTGTTGTTGGAGAACCATTTCACCGTGCAGCTCAGACCAAAATGAATCATGTTGAGTAAACATGTTTGAGGAATGAGGTGCAAAGCGACATCACTTAGCCCACCCAGTCAGAGGTATTACACAAATTAAGAGACTCATTACTCTAAATTCACGTCAGTTGAATATTGATTTTCTTTCAACATGTCTGCCAGAAGGAACAGGTGAAATTAGGTATACAGTCAAAGTCGAGTACAACCTCACTACTGATGGCAAAATATACATAGGCCTAGCACAGATGTTGAAAATAACAGGCATGATAATTTGTGCCCAAGTGTGCTATACACAAATGCACCTGCATAAGCCTGCTCAAGCCTGCCTACATACACACACACACACAAACACAGTGCAATGATGCTGCGTTTGTAATGAAACACCTCAGTCAGCCACTTGCTGGTGCCATGACAGGGCGTCTCATCCTTAAGAAGCTTGGCAATGCTAAGTCACACCAGCTGGAGCCAGAATTAGACTGACCACAAGTCAATGGGGGAAGAGGAGAGAGTGTGCTGCTTGTGACATGTGTTCAATTTTCCAAAAGCCCGCTAGGGCAAGAATTGTTGTTAGATTTAATGATAGAGGGAGTGACCTGTTTGGAAAACTCACATTATGGCGAATACTCCCTGGTACTGGCTGCTTGTTGCTGAACACTAACTGGTACTGACAGTAAGTTATGCTGAAACCACCCCATATCTACAAAATGTCTTAATATTATAATGAAGACATTTTATTACAAGGAAAAAGACCTTTTAGATTTGCTTGCAAAACACAGGTCTGTTATGAGAGTATGCGTGATAACACATTGGGCCTTTTGAGGTCCTTCGTAAATGATCATTTCAAGGCCAAACTTTAGTTCACCCTCTAAGATGGCAGATGTCGTCACAGGGTGCAGTGTGAAACCCTGACTGACTCAGTATTTGTCTTTACTGACTGCTCTGCACCTCAGGCACCAAAGTTAAGCAGGTGAGCATGAGGTATGGTATCAGTGGAAGCATGACTAATCACAATACCAAGAACAAGACAGCTCATAACCATGACCGTTCACCTTTACGGAGAAAGATGGGACCCCCCCCGCGGGCTATCCACACCCTCAAGAGCCATCATGTGACCACGTTTTAGTTTGGTTCAGTATTAAGCAGTGTCTCCTGCTAACTCGCTTTCCTACATTTCTTAATAATTATTTAAAAAATAATACCACATGTGCTCGGCTGATGAGGCCATCTGATGTGTTCTTTTCAGTAGGACAAGGCCTGTAGGCTAGATGTGTTTGTCTAGTGAACCGTTTCTATCCCTTCCACCTGTCTATGCAAAGCATGCCCTGGGCAAACACTTGGAACAGGAAATGCGCACACCATGGCTGTAGCCATGAATATATCTAACTACATTCCCAAGATGTAATGCAGCATTGAGCACTATCAGTATAAGCAAAAGTTACAGTATTAGGAAAGGTTCACCAGAGCAACGACTCCCAAATGAGTAACCCAACATTGTAAAACAAAGTTACTCAGAACCTCCTTTATCCACCATTATTATTATTATTATTATTATTATTATTATATGTTCTCATATGATTGAGTAGACATACATTATATTATTTTCTTATATGTTCTTGTGTACAAGAAGACACAACCTTCTTTCAGGCCTAGACAGAAACTGACGAGTGAGATCATTTTGTTGAGCCTTTATTGCAACAGGATAGCCTTACCGTCAACACACCTCTCATGAATGACCTAAGGCGCGTTAGGCAAACAATGACCGTAACGGCTGGGACACATGAGTACATGACTGCAACAGCCAACGACGTCAAATAAAAACGGATTTATGCCAGATGTATAAGTGCAGCAAAGTTGCGCATATATTCGCGTTCAACGTCAAGGATGAGTGGCTCACCTCACCAATGAATCCCTGATCATCGTGGACAACAACGCCTTTCGCGCGTGAAGGGAGGGGCACGGTGTACATGAGGTTTGCTCCCAAACTTCATGGTTTATTCCAGCGTTAACGTTACTCGAGACAACTACATTGTTTAGATCTGTAGAAGTGCGTTCGTTCGAGTAATATTTCAATCTCAATACCAGGGCTGGTCACTGACCAGCGCTGTGTCCGTGTAGCTCATGGCAACAAGGGACATCAGCATCTGGGAAGGCACGGTTGGCTATCCAAGCCTAATGATAACGTAGCTACATGTAAAACTGTGCTTGGCAACAGCACTAGCGATACCGTTAGCTAGTCAACTACCAGAGTCCAAACTATCATTAGTCATCTTTATTGCCTCAATGAGAGTGGGTTAAAAGAGACAGACCTATGCACAACGTTAATGAATATGTAGCAGCAATGAAAGGGATTTCATGGTAAAGAAGTAGCTCATGGTAGCGATTAAGCCACACGACTCACCACCATTCCGATATCCAGGTTCGAGGGATGAGACTGGGGTTTGGAGAACTCCGTCTTCAAATCTCTCCCAGTTCCGAGTTTTTCTGAATAATTATTCTCGACGACTCCTTGGTCGTGTGTTTTAGTTTGCCCACTTGAATCTTGGGCAGTTGTTCTCACATTGTAAATGTTCCAATTATGGTAGAAATCAGTGTGACAATTATCTATCAGACAACTCTGAAACAAGGGGATCGCTCTGCTGACTACCCCTTGAACAGAAGCAGCGAGGAGGAGGGACGCAGCTAAAGAAAGGGGGTGGCTTGTTCAGTTGTTAGGTTAACAACACGTTCCCATTCATCGGCTTACATACCCTCTCTAACATATGGCTAACGTGTATACTCTGCAATTAAGCGCTATAACATATATTCAAATAAATGTAATCCATCATAGGTGTTCATCGTTTCCATCGTGATGTGTCTACACGCCATGTGCAGCCCTCAGATTAGCCACCCTCAACAAACCAGTCCTCAGCCTCGTCCCTGTTTAAAAGAGAATACTCTGGGCGCTTTCGCCATAACTAACGCGTAGCGTGGGGAAACAAAAGCAATGCGAGGGCCACGAAGACCTACTAAAATCATGTCTGTCATTTGAATTCTCTAGCTCGTCACCTAATATATTCACCCTCAACAGTGGTGATGATTCTACGACAACGGATAGACTATGGCTACTAATACTGTTCCTACTTCTCTAATACAGCTCCCCTATTTTAACATGAACGCACCCATTGAGGTGCCCCCGCTGGACAAAAGGTATAAAAAAAACATGGGGATGAACGGAGACGTGGGTTAAGGTTGCGGGCTCTTTCAAAGTAGTCACCACACATAAGACGGCACAGCCACAAAGAAAGTAAGGTTTTGCGAAATAGTGTCTTTCAACCTGTTTAATGGCTACGTGAGTTAGGTTTGTATTCTCACCATACATCACATTAGAGTGTTGATGTTCGTATTTTATTCGCCGCTCATCATCCTATTACTTTCCTAGACATCCCCCTAATCCATAATACGGTTTAACATGTCGCGATCTGTCACAGGATCTTTGTATATCACACGAAAGCAAGCCCACCCTAGCCCTGAAAATGCTTTCGCGCTGCATTCATGATGACCGACAAATGCGGCTAGACTAAGATAGCCTACATTTTAAGAAAGCCATTCAGAATGTATAATATTATTAGGGAAGGCTACCTCAACTCTAGATGTAACTGTAACAGATAATTTATCAATTTATTTCCATATGTGTATGGAATTAGAACTCACGAGTTGAATGCATAGCATATTTTCCAAATTAGCCAGTTAATTTGGTCCATCGTGTGCACAGATTATTCCATAAAATTGAAGGCCTACATAGACTTAAACATTTTCGGCCTTTACCAGGGATGAAATAATAATCAAGGCAACGTACCCGTGCCTCGTCTCTGCATGTCCTATGTCCAAGTGGGTTACACATGGGGACTCATTTAAAGAAGTGGGAGTTTTATCAGACAAAAGAAGAAGTTATTGTGCAGAATGCATGTCAGACCGGGTTGACGGGGATGTGCGTATTTCCACGGAAACAAGGAAATGAGAATATTCTAATCTGAGGAATGTCTTCTCAAACACAACATCACAGCTGTCAATTAGACAACTGTTTTACTCGTTATGTAATGTAGAACACATTCATAAGTGAAATAGCTAGTGATATCTCAAAGATACAGGCCCATAAACCAGACATAACAGCTCCCAATCAAAAAGGCCTACATACACTGCTGGCTGAAGTCGGCCTGCAGGTCTCTTGAAGGACACAATGGCTCTGAACGCAATAGGCCACCTGCACCACCTAGTGGTGATTTCCTAAACCAATACTACCAAAACTGCTAATCATCAAAAGACATGCCCAGGTAAAGCCATTTCAGGGTTTTATTTGAAATGTTGGATGGTTGGATGGTTCTAACATTACACAAAACAATGCCATAGGGCTCTTGTTGTAGGTGGTTTATCACTTACTTAGAGTTAACTTACCCAGGTGTCACTAAACCATGCCATTTGAATACCCCCTGTACAGAACAAACTCACATTAACCCTTTCTCAACAACTGATTTCACATAGCTTCTTGAGATGACATTAAAAACCTGATCAGTATCAGAACACCCATCAGTACTAAGACAGAAAGTAAGCTGCCAATCTAGAACAATCTAATTCCAAAACAAAAACAATTCTATACTAACAATGAGAGCATTCTAGATTATGCAATTCACAGACCAGGGTCATTTTAAAAAAAAAAAGGGGGGGGGGGGGGGGGGGGAAAGGACATGGCCCATACAGAGTCAGGTCTTCCAGACAGCACTACATTTCTAATCCATCATGCTGCTTGGAAGAGCAGAGGTGTTCCAACACACACTACTGTCCATGTGGAGAAGGGTTCTTGCCACGCATGGATCCTCTTTGTGGGCTTAGGTGATGTCCTGTATACACAACTGAACACACACACACACACACTCACACGCGCGCACAACAACAAACACACACACTCCCATACAAATAAGATGTAATGTCTTCATCTGAGTCCAAGTTTTTTCTTCTCCTTCTGTTTTTTCCGCACCACTTCCATGTTTCTGTCTTTCCACATGCTCTTGCGTAGCTTGATCGGCCTGCTACCTACATACTTTCCTTTGAAACAAACAAAAAAGCAATACAATGACATTGACATCATGCAACAATACTTTGATGAAAAGAAGAAAGCCAGTAAAAATAATTGCATCCTAAAATACAAAAGATTTTAAAGAATTTTAAGGAGACTGCCCTTCTGTCTTGTAAAGAGGGCAACAATTTGGGGTTGCTGTTCTAATGCTACTCCTGAACATACACCTGAGGCCTTCGAAAGTTGTTTAGACAAAGCTGGTTACGGTCATCTACCTGTATTTACAGCCTACTACTGCACTGCTTTTGATGCTCCAGCAATAGCATTGTAGCATGTAACAATTACACCTTAAAATAAAAGCTTCATCTCTCATTGGCATAGCTCACCCAAAACGTCTGGAATAACATACACTTATATTATTATATATAACTTTGGGAAGCACATCAGCAAGTGTTCCAAGCAGTCACTTTTAAACACACTGGGCAGTCCATTAGACTTTCATAGGCCTAAGTTTGCCAGTGGCGACAACCAGCGCTGCACAAGCCACTTTCTATCAGATAGGACTATTATACACAGCAGACATGCTTCTGTGTTCTTATAGACATCAAAAGGCGGACATCCTCACCATTCATCTCCCTCATAGCGCGCACATAGTCGTTGGGGTCTTTGAAGCTGACGAAGCCGTAGCCCTTTGTTTTGCCCGTGCGTTTGTCCCGCACCACTTTCGCCTTCAGGAAAGACGGGTAGCGGCTGAAGGCTCGTGCCAGGATGTCATCGTTCACCTCGTTACCAAGGTCACCACAAAAGATCCGGAAGTCATCTGAAAGCAGGGTCAGGGAGGAGGTCAAAACTGGCAGATGATGGGAAATGGCGAGTGAGGCAATCGTACACTTCAAATTACGATTGACTGCCTCTGACTTTTGCAGTGGTGCGGTCAGAAACTAATGCTCTGCCGGCTGTTTTATACCATTAGCATTGTGTACAACACTTTATATTTAAGTTTGTTAATTTAGCAGATGCTTTCATCCAAAGCGACTTACAAAATGAAGAATACAGCTACAACACAGAGGAGACCTAAGGCAACTATAAATATTCCTTTTGAGAGGAGACCTTAATTAACAATAACTACTACAACAACTAACCCTAACCCTAACCCTAACCCTAACCCTAACTGAATATTCAGTGCAAATGGAGTACCTGATTCCCATTCTAGTAGACTCTGATCTTCCCAGGAGGTGCCTGCTGCTGTTCGAATACATTTCTTCACCTTCTCCTGTTTTCCTTTCTTCTTCTCCTCCGCATTCCCTTCTGCTGGCTGAATACACAACAAACCCAGTCACTGAACAGGTCCATTTGGGGGTGCAATGTAAACAGGCAAACAAAGCACCAACAAAGCATTTTGACATGCGTTTATAGATCATTTTTAAGGGGGAGGGGGCAGTACAAGTGTAGGCCAGTCCTCATTTCAACTACAAAATAAGATTGAGACCATACCATCATTTATCACCCAGAGAGAAGAAATACTCTTTTCTGATTGGCTGGCGGGGTGGCTTTTAATTCTGAATAACGGGACACCTATGAAGTAGATCTGGTAAAAAAAGTTTAATCCCCGTTCCATATCAATGCTTATGAATGGTAACTATAACAACGATAGTAGGACGACGGTTGAGCCTGGAGGCAGGCTTCGCAACAATGGAATCAACTGTAAACAAGCTAACTGTCCATTCTATCCCTGTTATAGGGCCAACGAAAGTTGTACAACAAGCTGAACTAGTGAGCTTATTTTTAAACGGAACCGCGTGTTTCCTTTGCTTTACAGTGGCAACCGGGTGATAAGCGGGATATCGGCCTTTGAGGTGTGTCCAGTTATACAGAATTAATGGACTCGGGTGGAGGCAACTCCCCTCCACTGCGCGTCAGGGAGTTCTTTGCCCCTCGTCCTCGTCCATTAATTCCGTATAACAGGACACCTCGGCGGCCGTTATCCCTTACTAAATAGAGAGAGCATAAACAGTAGAGAGAGGAGGGCTATGGAACCCTGTGGAATGGAATGCAGTTCAGAAAATCTGGTCCATGAGCCACTGAAATATCAGTCAAAGACTGCAATAGGGTTGCAGTCAGAGCGAAATAGAGCAATTGGACGGACACACAGAAGGGGGTCTGAGAGGAGAGGGACCTGGGAAACACCTCGTACCTCTGTCTGGAGCGGTTCTGGCTCTGGCATGCTCGGCCCGATCACGCTGTCGTCTGTGGCGGATGCCGCCGCTGCTGCTGCTGCTGCTGCTGCTGCTGCCGCCGCCGCCTCCTTCTTAGCCTCCAGCAGCCCCGCCGCCACCGCCGCCGCCTGCTGCTCCGCTACCGACGCAGCCAGCTCCTCCTGGGAGAGAGAGAGAGAGAGAGAGAGAGAGAGAGAGAGAGAGAGAGAGAGAGAGAGAGAGAGAGAGAGAGAGAGAGAGAGAGAAAGAGAGAGAATGGTTATCTATTTGAATGGTTTCAGCTACTGTTTTTTTAATATGCTCTTTTGGTGATTGCTTTGCTTTCACAAGAATATCAATCAATGACCGACCGTCAATCAAAGCAGAGCAAGGGTGTTGAGCGTGGGTGGGTGGGATGGTGTCGCTACTCACCATGCGTGCCTGCCGTTGTGCTCGGAGGTCCTGCCGCTTAGATGTGGGAGGCGCGGAATAGACTGTGGGTGCGGCCTGGATTACGCTGGGGGTTGCTTTGGGTGGCGGCTGAGTCACTGGCCGTGGAGGTGGGGACACCATGGGAGCCATTCCCCCAACCTGCTGGGGAAGAAGACCAGGTCTTCCCTGTGCCATTTCAGAGTCAAAATGCTGTTCATTTGGGATGGTAAAATCATTAAGCTGATTCATTTAAAGTTGAAGCTGCACATACAGGTGCCCTAGCACACCAACTATGTTATTGGAATACACTGTGTCTTCCTTGATAACTTGATTTCTTGCCTTTTCTAAGCAAGAAAAAAAACAAGAAAAAACGTTTTGGTGGGGAGCTACGCAGACACAGGCGATGCAGAACTGAAAAAGGTTCATGGCGGCATAGAGGCAACGGTCTAGCTACTGCATGGAGTGGACACAAGCATAAACTAGGCTTCAGCATCCTGTACATCCACTGTATTCCCAACCCAAAACATTAGAATCTGTCTAGATATAAGACTTCTAGCTGATACTTACAGGAGGCATTGAGGTCATGGAGTTCATGGGTTCCATTGGGGGCCGCATTGGCCCCATGGGCCCCATGGAGTGCTGAGGGGGGCCAGCCATGGGAGGGGCCAGCATCATGGGGGGAGGGGGAGGGGGCCGGGGCAGCGGCGGAGCCATCATTCCCTGAGGTGGGGGTCCACGCATCATTGGCATTCTGTGACCTGAAATACAGTTTGGGGTATTTGCACATTCACTGGCGAAAACTGCTTACAAAAAAAAAAAAACATGAAATAATAAAAAACATGAATAAAGCATGCGCAGGTGCTCCTCAAACCAGCACCACTGTTACCTGGTCTCTGCAGGATGTGTGGTACAAAAGTAGGCCTCATCATAGGGGGAGGTCTGACTGGAGGCACTGCGGAAGTGGAGGCAAAGACAATGAACCTAAGTCTAGTAAAGCTGAAGTAATATGGGTAAATGGGTAAAATGCAAAGGACAAATTTCCTACAAGACAAATAAAGATACTTCAACTATACTACCACTGAAACATGTTTGCACAACTCAGATTTTCAGTCAGATTTTCTGTCAGTCAGCACGTCAGTTAAGTGTTGAGTGTAAAGCCCGTCCCAACTGGTTTCTGTTGCTATGTCCAACAACCTGTAGTTCATAGCTCAATTACAAAATTACAACTGAACAGCAGCCTGTTAACTGTGCTACGGCTTCCCTTGTATGTTTGCCACATACAAGAAGAGTTTGACAGAGAGATAAAAGATACAGATCATGAGAGATAGTGAGCAATGTAATCCAAAGTTTGCTGATTTCTACATTGTCAGTGATCAATAGCTTGGAAGAAAAGATATTCATGACTATCATGTTGGTTATAGGCCTAATGATAATAGTTTTGTATAGTAAACAACATGCCTTCTCTTTAGGCAATGGCAAGCCAAGGAGGATAAAATAGGCTACCATGCAAACGTGAAAGTGAACCTGGGGCGCTTTGTGTTCACTTCAAAGCAAACCGTGCAGAGACTATCTAGTGAGGTGGTCTCGGCACATTTCCATTTAGAGGAGTCTGAGTTTGTTTAAAGTGTTTACATATGCACAATGAGTGAAAAAAATCAATCAAGAGTCATTGATCGAGTTTGTTTAGAAGGCTGAAAGGGAGCAAGTGTGAAAACACCCTTAATCTTACATCAATAAAACTGCTTATCAAGGAGTATATTCAAACTATATAAGGAGACAATTCAAACTCCCTCTAGTAGCATCTGGAAAACTAAATTCACATGCAAAAAACAGGGTATTTCATGACCAGAAAATTGAGTATGCCTAGGGTGCACAGAAGTATACCCAACCCTTAATATAACCTTTTAAGCCCTGTCGTTCTTCCTCAGTCTTCAGTGCATAACTAACATTTCAGTGGTGTGTCATTCATTCAAGGGTGAGAAATGGTGGAGTTACCTGGACCAACAAAGGTAGGGGGAGGTCCAACTAAAGTGGCCGCCCGTGCCTCCAAGCTCTGCTGTACCTAAACAAGACAACATTTAAAAACAGAAGGATTGTCAACACTTTATGTCAATTTGTTTCCAAATTCAGAATTCAGTCAGAATTTGAGTCTGATACTGCTACATTGGGACGTGATTATGGGATGTGCTTCAACGATACAAGGGGAGAAATGCATCTGCACTCAATTGGATAGCCCTAACCAATTAGAGCAATGAAATAGCCGAACACCCGAACCATCCTTCTTCTCAATTAATGCCTTAACATTGTTTCCTGGTCGGTTTTTAAAGTTATTGCGCTATCAATATTTTGTACAGAGCCGGACAGTAACAGAGTACATTTACTTGAGTACAGTACTTTGAGTACAACTTTGAGGGATCTGTACTTTACTCGAGTATCATTTTTGGGGAGTACTCATGACTTTACTCAAGTACATTTGACAGGCAAATATTGTACTCTTTTACTCCACTACATTTCTATCCATAACCGTGAGTACCAGTTACTTCTTCTTCTTCTAAAAAAAAAGAAAATTCTCAGAAACCCTCAATTTGTTGTTTCCCTCTCAAACGTGATTGGATTGTGCAGGCGCCACTGATTGGGACAGCCTATCAGCAATCACCTTCAGCTTTCCGCCAAAGTCAACTCCATGGTCAGATTTAGATAAGAGACGAAACCATGGACGAAACAATGGATGAAGACGCAGCAGGTCCATCCCGGGAATGTGCCAACCTGTGGCCCCACCTCGCCAGACTATTTCA
Source organism: Alosa pseudoharengus (assembly GCF_046254945.1). NCBI lineage: Eukaryota > Metazoa > Chordata > Actinopteri > Clupeiformes > Clupeidae > Alosa > Alosa pseudoharengus. The sequence continues at coordinate 29,647,856 of NW_027468587.1, forward strand.
ACTTTCTGAACAAGTTAATGATAGTTTTCGCTTCAAGTGTTTCAATGACAAAATAGTATTTTGTATTTGAAATACGTATTTTAAATACATGTATTAGAAATACTGCCCATCCCTGGCAACATGGTAAAAAGATGAAAATGACTTGATTTTACTCCATTTTTCATAACTCCATGTAGGACGTTTATGTACATAAATGTAAGCACTGTGGCAGTAGTAATGCAATATTTTGAAAATGTAGGCTACTCTTGTACTCTTGATACTCAAGTACTTTTAAAAACAAGTACTTCAGTACTTTTACTTAAGTAGGCATCTCACTGTTGTACTTTTACTTGTACTTGAGTAAAATTGAGCAAAGGGTAACTGTACTTTTACTAGTAATAAAGCTGTGTACTCTGTCCGCCTTTGATTTTGTACAACACCCCATAGCAAAATCTAAGACCACGAAACACGTAGCAGGGTAGGCTATTCTGAAAAATTGTTTCCCCTTCTTTGTTTTTAAAAATAATTCTGTTCACACCGATGCTAAAAACAGCTGGGGAAGGATGTAGCAAACTCGAGTAAACAGGTGGCCAATCAGAGATTTTTAAACAAACGAGGGAACAACAGGTCACAATCATAGACTATATAAAATAGGTCACAATGCAAAAACGTGTTTTCCCTTGATTACATGCAAAAGTGAAACCAGTGTTCCCACATATCCACTTTGACCGGAGTTTTCAGAACTAGTTTTCAGTGATAAAACCTCCGTTTTCTTCTAAGTTTGGCTGGCTTCCAGGCTAGCAGAGCTCGGCAATTCACTGACTACTGATACTTCTTACCATAATAGAAAATATTAATATATCAAAATGATGTAGGTCAATTTATAAGTGGTCATGTTTGATCCTCTCTTTTCATAGTTTTGAACACACACACTCACACAAGAAATGAACATGACGATTCTCAGTATTCTCATATAATACAATATATGCCACAGACAGGCATTAACCCAAAGACAAACATTTAGGCAATAACTTTGAATTTGACAAATTGACAGAAAGGATCATGAATCCATCATCACAATGAAAGTATTATGACATTAATTTTAGGTAATATCACCCAGCCTTACTTTGCAGTTCTCAAAACTTCACTAACAATCATAGGAATGTATTTGCTTCAATCATGCCTTAAAGGCAGTCAATAATTGACTAGGAAGTCGTGTCTGTGACTTCTGTTTGTTTATATGTGTTTGTGTATGTGTTTGTTTATGTTTGTGTCATTAGCAGCCGCACAGGTAGCTCACCCCTTTTCAGTATTCCAAGAGAAAATTCATGCAGGATTTTGTTTTTATTTTGCCTCCTTTACTTTTCTTTTTTCAAGTTTTTGGAGCCTGGGCTGCTTACAGAGACCGTTTTTACAGTGTACTACTAGATTAGGCAGCTAGCTGTCTCAAGGAGATGATTGCTGAATGTGACAAAAATGTTATAGCCTTGAAATCACATACGACCGCTGACTGCCTTTAAACCGTTTCGGGTTAGGGGTAGGGGATCCAACACCTGTCTGTACCTGGCACCTTTTTGAGTGCTTACCCGTTGGTAGGTGTTGGTACCAATGATAGGTCTGATCATTGGCATAGCTGGTACAGCAAGGGCGACAGGCATCTCAACTACCGTAGGAGCTCCAGCAGTCACAGCAACTGGGCCTCCCAATACCTCCTGTTCGAACCTGCCACACCACAGTCACACCAGAACACACACATTATGTTGCGATAAGACAGAGATGGAAGTGCATAGTTGGGGTTATCCAAGAGGGCTATTTGTCTGCACGTGAACTTTGACACGTGTCTATTTGTAATTGCTTGACAATTTCAATGTTTTTTACAGGAATGCTGCATTGTCCAATCCAAAGTAAATTATATTCTTCAATTCAATTCAGATTAGATTTTCATGAGGAGATTAAGTCCATCCATAGACATTGGCTGTGCAATGCACTTGCAATACACTCATATTATTTTAAGTGCATGAGTATGCGAATTGGAACACCGTCATTATCATTCAGTGTAATTTTATGTTTCGTCTTTCTGCATCATCATGCAGCATATCGTCAGATGACGCAGCAACAAGCAATGAAACACAAAGCCGGGTTACTAGCCACTACAAACTGGCAGATTAGGCAAAAGTTAGTAAGATTTTTAACCACTCACAGCGCCATTTCCGCCTCCATCTCCTTCAGGCGCTCTTCCCCCGACTTCAGCGCCATTGTGCAAAAAGTAATTCCTAGAAAAATAAAATCTCCGCATTATAAAGCATTTATAGATTAATCGCCGCATTATTAACCATGTATAGATTAACTTTGGATAACTTCGTCAAATAATGAGACACATGACTTTAGAGCGGAAAACCAGCTAATGCTACAGCTGCTATTTCGATGACTTAAAAGAGCGAAATTAAACATTTGGGGTGTTTGGTATCTGTCTGAAAGTATAGAACACTTACCAACGATGCTGACGTTTACAACAATAAAGATCTTGGTAAGTACTATCACTTATTTTGGCTAAATGATTACTGGGTAACTACAAGGGAATGAACCACCAAGACAAACCATCATCCATTGCCTTCGTCGCCTCTTGATGTCGTCAGTGTAGGACCTCGACTTCCTCTACATTTCCCCCACTACGGCTTCAGGAGAACACTAGCCTACCGCCACCTATTGTGTAAAGCGCACAGCACATCTATCTATGACAGCAACGTCTGTCTGTTTGTCTGTCGTGTCAAATTAGAGGGAGAGCAGATAGCTAACAAATGTTCATAAAAAGTCCTGTTGGCAAATTTGAGGAAAAGTCAGTAAAGGGGCTATTTCACACAATTTGAGGGTGCTGAATTCAAATATTTTGTTTACCAAGCTCAATTTTGAGTTTTAAGCTTGCTAATTAGCATAATTCACATACTTTTTGGTTTTGCCATCAGATATCATAGGAATTGCAAAAAATAAGGCATTAATATACTCTTTATGTATCATATATGTTGTGGGACAGGACAGGAATTACCCCAATGACCCTCAAGTAGCAAATGAAAATAAGCTAAAATTAAAATATAAATTGAAATAATAGCTAAAATGCAGTATGACGTTTAGAAGCCAAATAGATTCCTTGATAATAAATTGATAGAATAGTAGGTGACTGCTCATTTTTCTGTAAAAATTACTTACAGTAAGTACAGTTGTCAGTCTTTACAGAGGATTTACACTGTATTTTTTTTTACTGTAAAGGCGACTGTGCTTGCCTAGTTAAAACATTTCACTGGTGCTCTTTCCTATCATTCAAATTTCAGCAATGCAAAAAAAAGTGAAGTGTGTGCATGTTTGAGGGTTGCTGAAGAGTGCTATGGAGATTGCATTATTATAAAAATTATAGACAAGATATCCTTTATAGTGCTACAAAAAGAAACATTCTCCAGTGCATCATTACCGCATATGATGCTGAAAGGGAAGTGGACCTATAGGACAAATCCTCAGCTATGAACTGATTAATGTCCCTGTACTATAGCTATTGCAGATAGCAATGGTTATTTGTGAAGTGGAAATAAGTCTATCCTCACTCAAGTGCTGTCTAGCAATGTGGAATGTCCAGTAGTGATCACTGCAAAAACTGCTCATTCAACACTGGTAACAGATGCTCAAGATCCAGTTATGTCTTTAGGACACCCATCTGACTGCAGCACATTTAAGAAGTATGCAGGAAAGTTTGTAAGAAACTTTTGTGTTGTTATTTGGTATTTGTTATGTGGTAGCAAATGATGTTGACTATCAAAGAAATAGACCTAATGTAGAAATGCACACAGATATTGCAACAGATACGCTCAGGCCAATCCAAACTTTTCTCATCTGTTGTTCCTCGTTGGTGGAACACACTGCCAGTTCCTACAAGGGCAGGGTCATCCCTCTCCATTTTCAAAAAACTGCTGAAGACCCAGCTCTTTAGAGAATATCTGCTTTCATAACACCACTTACAACAAGTCTTGCTGATCCTAGCACTTACCACCCTTCTTGAACTGACACTCAACTGTTTAAAAACAGCACTCACTGATGCACTTACAGTATTCTTACTGTACTCTGCCGTTTTTAAATTGTCCTAAAATTGTTGAGAGAATTGTCAGCCAAATGTAATGTAATGTAATGTAATGTAATGTAATAATGGTGTAGGCCTATCTGATTAAGACCCAAAGAGTGGCTGAAACGTACTTATTAAATAACACTGAGAGCAAAGAAGACTATCTTCACTTTTTTGCCTTTGCAACTGTCAAAGAAATCCCATAAACACAGGAAGCCCTAGGGTATCCTACATCAGATGGCCTAAAGATTAGGGTCTTGTGCATAGCATTAAGTGATTTGCATACAGTAATTTGAACACTGACCTTGATCTAGCCTACTTTGGCTATTTAAAGGTAATTTATTGCCAAAACATCACACAATATAAATGAGCTATAACAAACAATAAAGGACTTAATCACACAAAACTACTATTTTACTGACTACAAAAATAATAATTATGTAGGAAGTTTAGAAGTTTAAAACCCAGAAATAACCAAAAGTGCACCAAATTCAACACAAATGACTCAATACACGTGGAGAAGGCCTGCGTCCTTTCTTTTCCAGATATTTTAGGATTTGGATATTGTTTCAGTATCGAGTATCAAGATATTTATGGCAGGTATTATATCGAAGTCATAATTCTGGTATCGTGACAACACTATGACAGAGCCACTCTGTTTTCTAGATGTTGAGAATCGGAGGCTCTACCACCAACAAGTGATGCGGCTCAATGGCATATTAGAACAGCACATTATCAAGCTCTAGTATGGAGGACAAGCACACATACCAAATCCAGTGTTACTAGAAGTAAAATGTTTTTTACTTGTCGGTTGTTTCTGACAGTAGATGCAGTTCTGCATTAGGCTTATTCCCGCTATCTAAGTTCATATGTACTGTAGGATATATTCTGAGTTGAAGGTTATCTGTGCAATTTGCTATTGTGATGAAATGCATTAAACACCACGAGTGACTCACTATGTTAGCAATAAAAATATGGTTGTGTTTTGATTAGAATTTCCGAGTTTATTACATGTTAACTGTAATCATGTTCCCATTAAATAAGTTAATAAATTATAGTATGGCTTCTTTAATGCTCAAACATGTATTTAGAGAACACCTTTATTTGGTTTTAGTGATTACTTTTGAAATCAACCCAATTTAGGAAAAAATAAGCAAAAATAATCGCTATTTTATGTTAAAATGCTGCTTATAAGTCAGAATTGAGCTTGGTAAACAAAATATTCAGAATCAGCACCCTCAAATTAGGTAAGAAGGGTGGTTTACCAACTTTTCCTCAAATTTGCCGTCAGAAGTTCTCTGTGAAGCTGCTCTCCCTCTAAATCAGACAAAATCCAGGACAACGGTTGCTACTATATTTTAGTTATATGTTGTTCTAATATGTGAGCTCTCCACATATAATGGGCTTGACGATTTAAAGGATTAACATGATTTAGTATGGGGCATATTGATCTACTTTTACATGCAGCTTCACAAGACCTAGTGCTAGGGCTCATGTGTTTCTCAAGTGAGAGGGCTTAGAAATGGCTCATACCAGATCATGTTAATCCTTCAAATCTTCAAGCCCAGGAGAGCTCAAATATAGTACATTACTAAAATATAGTATATGGTTAGGGTTTTTAGGGTTATGGTTCAGTCCACATCAACGGGACGGACCAACCTAACCAACCTAGACCATGGTTGGTGAAGAGTATTTGGATATTTTATTGTGGTAATATGGTGGCGACATGGGGCGTAAGCTAATGTGACGTGGCAAGGAAATTTGGAGTCGACTACGCCACCTAGGGGGTTACACCCTAGGACCAGTTACACTATATTCCCTATAGTACCCACAAGGCAACACAGATTCGTACACTCTTAGGCCAGAGACAAGAGTTAAGTTAACATAATTTATTGATACATACAACACAGATTCAACCATAAAAACAATGCATCAGGTTACAGGAGACGCCTGGGTCAGATCTACTGGATGGTTAATGATGGCAACCACACTGTTACGCCGTAGCTTAACCTGTGACCCGTAATCAAAGGGAGTGGAGCAGGGCAGGGGCTTACCACAGCGAGCAGGATTTCCAAAAAAAAGGGAAAAAGGAGGGACCCAGAAGACACGCACCACACGTGAAGGATAATGACACTGCAATTACACTGCAATTCAGAATAGGCACCCGTTGTACACAGCAGAGAAAAGTGAAGGGGGAACTCCGCCACCTGAAGGTTGGCCTGCCGCCTGTGGGTAACCCACCACACCTGTCCGGAAGAGGGAGAGCGAGAGAGAGAGAGGAGGAACAGAGACACAAGAGTTGGTAAAAGGCTTGACAGTAATTATATGGCGATCATTCATTCACCAATAGCCTATTTATCAAACTAGGCTAACAAGGCTACTTATCTCAGGCAGGGGCAGGGGAGGCAGTCAGGCTGTCCACCAAGGCCCAGAGGTTGATCCTGACAGTGAAGCTGCCCTGGTCACAGTATGCATACACAAACACACAATCACAATCACAATCACAATCACACACACACACACACACCTCAAAGATACCAATAGGCCAACAGTTAGAAAAGCATGCGAGTCAAGCATAGGGAGAAACAGTACAGCACTGCATAACCGCATGCACCAAATCAAAGAAAACAACAAACAAAATAAACATGCAGGTTAAACAAAAGACAAGACAACACACCAGGTATAGCCGGCGATAGGCGCCAAATCAAAGAAAACACAGAATAAACATGCAACTCAAGCAAAGGACGGGACAACACACCGTATAGCCGCCAAATCAAAGAAAACAACAACCAAACGTAGGCATGCGGGTAGAGCTATAGAGAGAGAGAGCAGTACACCACTGCGTAGCCCCATGCGTTAAACTACAAATAGTTCCCAGCAAAACTAGGCACGCCGTTCAATCCCGACCGTATGAAAACGTCATCCACAAATCCACAGCACAACAGAACAGCAGCCTTTCCAAGGCGTGAAGGCACTTGACTGTAATCCACTTCACACGACAAGTGGCGATGAATCCCCTCTCTGGGACCGCAGGTCATGAAGTGAGCTTATGCGAGGCTTGGCTACGGCTCCAGCTGATTCCCACCGAGCACCCAGCGTCAGAGCTCGCTACAACAGCCTTGCCAGTGAATATGGACCACTCAAACTGACTTAGTTAAAACACACTCGTCGGAGAAGTGGCTACACAAACCAACTTGCCACCACACGCCACCGAGTAACGACGGGCACCCCGGAAGCAAAACAAAGACAGGAGAAAGTACCTCCCGGTGATATCCGCTAAGCTAAATATCCAAATAAGAGTCCGCCCTGCAATTAGGGTGATGGTAGCTCCACCAATCACGCACAGAGGAAATGGCACAGAAACGATTGTGGAGGTGTAACCCAATCTGCCACATTCTACCCCCCCCTTTTTGAGTCGTCGCCCCGACGACGACCTGGGAGCCAGAGCTTCAGTAGATATTAAAAGCAACATCTGTTGCAAACTGGCTAATACTGGGCCCCGGTGGTAAGGTTACCTGCCTTCTATTACCTTGGCAGATGGTAAATATTGGAGTGCTGGCCGGCCGTGGAACGCACAGTCCGACGTAGGCCTGCTGGAAAAGAACTAGGGGCTTCGGCCAGGGACTCAAGGGTCACTGATGGTGGGCTTCCAACTTGGACTGAGCTATCCTCAGAGGCCGGCCCCTCCTCTAGGGGTGTTGGCTCAAGGGGCTCTGCCGCAACCGCAGAACTTGGTTCACCCAAAGGGACTGGCGTGGCATGTGAAACTATCAGCCATAGGTCCTCTTCCCTGGGAGGATCGCTAGCAGGTAAGGGTGAGGCTGTCTGGGGTGGAGCCAACGGCGGCTGGGCCGCAACGGTGGGGGTGACTTGGGCCTTTAACATATCACGGTGAACATTCCTTGCCTTCTGCAAGTCATTGACCGGGGCAATCGTGTACACCATTCCCTGCCCCAAAGGTGCTTTTAGCACCTGATAAATTACCGTACTCCAAAGGTCCTGGATCTTATGTCGACCTCTAGTACTGTGGTTCCGAAGGTAGACTAACTGGCCCACCTGTAGAGGGGCCTCACGAACCCTTTGGTCATACCGGTCTTTGCGACGATTAGCCGCGGCTAGCAAGTGCTCTTGCGCCCCGTTAAAAGCCAACCGAAGCCGTCTCTGGTGCTCCACCACCCAGTCCTGCACCGTTCCTGGCACTGGGTCCTGGACCCTTCTCAAGAGAAAATCTATAGGGAGTGTGGGTTCCCGGCCAAACATTAGGTAGAAAGGGGATTCTCCCGTGGTTTGGTGAGGGGTGGTGTTGTAACAATAAACCATCTGCGGGAGGCAGCAAGTCCAATCTCGCTTCCTTGTTACTGGCAAGGTGCGTAAAAGGTTATGTAAGGTCCTATTAAAGCGCTCGCACTGCCCATTACCGGCTGGGTGATATGGGGTAGTGCGAGACTTCACCACACCATACAGGGAGCAGAGCTGCTGGATCAGGTTACTTTCAAAGCACCTACCCTGATCAGAGTGGATACGGCTCGGAACACCAAAGCGGTAAAACCATTCATTCAGGAGCACTCGAGCAACCGTTGTAGCTCGCTGGTCCTGTGTAGGGATAGCCACGGTGTATTTACTAAACACGTCGGTCAGAACCAGCACATTTTCTACCCCATTCTGGGCCGGCTCCAACAAAGTGAAATCGATGGCCACAATCTCATTAGGCCTAGATGCCAACAGGTGGCCCATAAAGCTGTGGGGGACCTGTCCAGAGTCTTTTGCAACTTGGCACCGATCACATTCTCGACACCACTGCTTGACATCTGAGAACAGACCGGGCCAATAACAGCGGCGGCGTACGAGTTCAGCTGTGCGTTCAGCACCTTGGTGGCCATGGTCTTGATGCAGCAATTTCAAAGTGTCTGGTCTGAGGACTGCTGGGAGAAGGATCTGTAAGTTTTCCTCACCCCCATCTGAACGGAAAACCCGACGATGTAATACTCCCTCATATTCTACTAAACGATCCCAGTAACGCAAAAACCCCAGAGCAGGCTTGGTGACTAGTCGCCGCTCTTCAGGAGTAGGTGGGGCCTGTCTCCTCCAGAACTCCAATACCTCTTTCAAGGCAGGATCACCCTCCTGCATGGAGCGGATATCAGAGGGGGAGTGACCAGGGAGAACCGAAATTACTGACTGTGTTGCTGACACCACCGGGCTTGGTACTGAGGTTTGCTGCAGGCAGGCCGGGACCGATGTTCCCGGGAGACTGCACTCACCTAGGCTCGCACTGGACATATACTGCCTGGACAGAGCGTCTGCGTTTTTATTGCTACGGCCAGAGCGGTACTTGATCTCAAAATCAAAAGCCGCAAGCTGAGCTGCCCATCGGTGTTCGGTGGCACCCAGCCTGGCCGAATGGAGGTAGCTTAGGGGGTTGTTGTCGGTGAATACAACACACTTGTGGCCCAGCAGGTACTCTCTAAATTTCTCGGTCATGGCCCACTTGAGCGCAAGGAACTCCAACTTCATGGAGCTGTAGTTGTTCATATTGCGCTCAGTGGGCCGAAGACACCGGCTGGCGTAAGCTACGGGCCGGACAACTCCCTGTTGTTCCTGGGAGAGAACTGCTCCGAGACCACTGTGACTAGCGTCAATCTCCAAAACAAAAGGCAGAGAGAAATCAGCGTAAGCTAGAACTGGTGCAGACACCAACCTGGCCTTCAAGGCCTCAAAACTCTCCTCACACTGAGCTGTCCATGCAGCCTCAAGACCTTGGCTAGATCCACGCTTGGATTTCGCCCCCGAGAGCTCCGCCACTAGCTTATGGAGGGGGTTAGCGAGCTTTGCAAAACCCGCTACAAAACGCCTGTAATAACTGGCAAACCCAAGGAATGAGCGTAGTTCTGAAATGTGGCGGGGCCGCTGCCACTGGGCTACCGCCTCAATTTTACCTGGATCGGTGGCAACTCCCATGTTGGAAATCACGTGTCCAAGATACCCAACCTGTTGTCGGAAGAACGCACACTTTTCCAATTTGGCCTTTAAGCCTTCTTTATGAAGCCGACTAAGAACAACTTCTAGCCGTTGTAAATGCTGGGTGACAGAGGAAGAGAAAACAACAATGTCATCCAAATAAAGCAGCAAGGACTGGCATTGTTGATCTCCAAACATTCGCTGCATTAACCGCTGGAATGTGCTGGGAGCGTTGCATAGTCCAAATGGCATTCTATTCCACTCAAATAAACCGAAGGGTGTACAGAATGCAGTCTTAGGTTTATCTGTCTCCGCGACTGGAACTTGGTTGTACCCGCTTGCAAGGTCCAGCGTAGAGAACCACTGGGCCCCTGCCAGCGCATCCAAGCTCTCTTCAATACGGGGTAAGGGAAAGGAGTCCTTACGTGTCTTACTATTCAGGAGGCGGTAGTCAACACACATGCGTAGGCTCCCATCCTTTTTCTTAACGAGAACAATAGGTGACGCGTAGGGGCTACAACTCTCCCTCACTACCTGCGACTCAAGGAGCTGGTTAATGTGAGCCTTAACCGCCTCGTAATCTGAGGGGGGAATGCGTCGATGCCTTTGCCGAACGGGTACATCATCAAGCAGTGGGATGTCATGGGATATTAAATTGGTACAACCCAAGTCTCCGTCATGAGCTGAAAACACAGTGCTATACTTATGCAAAAGCCTCCGTGCCTCTGTCTGTTCTGGCTCAGACAAGGCTGACAGATCAACAGATTCAATCCTATCCAAAACAGGGCTTGTTGCTTCTTGTGAGGCCAGAGTGGCAGTAATGGACCGGACTTCTGAAACGCCAGTAGGCAAGCTGATGACCTCTACGCTACTCAAAGAGCCCAGGCTAGCACGAGGATAAAGAAGGACTTCAGTTAGCCCTACGTTGACTATTGGGACATAGGTCGTGCCTCTCAGGACCTGGACCAAACAAGGTGAAGCCAGGAGCCCTGCCGGTAAACCGGAGTCAGGAGGCTCAAAGAGTGCAGTCTGACCTGAGATCTGCTCCGGACAGGTACTGGCAACCAATTTCATGGTACCACCGGCTATGCGCACAGCCCGTGGGCCTCTGACCCGGGCAATACCCATGCGAGTTCTTGGGGTCTGGCTTGCTGCCAAATGGCATCGCTGTAAAGCCTCAACGACCGGACCGGGAGCTTGTGACACAGGGGGAGAGTCAAAAAGCGAGGGGCCATGTGCTCCAAAAAGTTCGTGGTAGCACCGGCTAATCACATTCATGCCGAGGGCCCCAGGGACAGCAGGTGGGCCTCCCGGAGGATCTTTCACTACCAGGACACCACAACGAGGCATTACCTTGCCACACAGGACCACATCCAACTCCAAGTAGCCAATGTAAGGGATAGCCAGGCCATTTGCAGCCTTAAGCTGAAGCCAGTGACATGACAGAAGCCGCTCCTGACCCCATGGTTCAAACTGCCGTAAGAAGAAGTCCTCAGTTACCGTGGATACCATGGATCCAGTATCCAAGAGACAAGAAACAGTGACTCCCCCCATCAAGACATTGATGCTTGGACAAGAAGACATAAGCCTAGATATCTCCCTACCCTGTGAGCCAGTAGGTACCCCAACTGAGCCGTGACTCGGCAGCTCAGTGGGCTTCAGTTTCCCGACTGATGGGAGGAGTGGGATGCTCTTAATAGGTTGGAAGGCGGACCAGAGGTGGAACTAGCTCGAGGGCGATAGGGGACTCGTTCCCCATCACATTCCCTAGCAAAATGGCCTGGCTGCTGGCACCGTCGACATATCAAAGGTCCTGGGTGTGGGGGCCTGCTAAGCAAGGGAGGGTTCTGCAGGGAGGCCACAGTCTGAGTGAGCTGATTAAGCTGCTCCTGCTGTTGCTTCAATAGCTCTTTCAACTCCCCCAACTCGCCACTAGGTGGGGGTACTGGAGAGGCTGAGCGAGGGTGACCGAGTACACCATACTGGATGCCATAGGCCGCTGGGAGCGAGAAACTACGTGCCCTAGCACCACCCGGAAACCCCTCTTGTTCCCATCTAATAGCTTCCCTACGAACGTCCAGCAGAGTAGCCAATGGCTGACGACGAATTAACTGCTTCAGTTCTCTACGAAGAGCACTGTCCAAGACATGCTCCACGAACTGGTCTCGAAGGAGAACATCAGCATTAGGCACACCACTAGGGGCACGCTGCTTGACCTGTTCCATCAAAGCCAACAGGGCCAGGGAAAACTCCTGCAATGTCTCCCCTTCCTGTTGCTGCCTAGAGAAAAAGGCTTGCTGAAGGGTGACATAGGACTGACTACAGCCATACAACTCCCTTAGGATGTCTAAGATCTTAACAGGGTCTACTCGCTCGGCACTAGAGCGATACTTGATCTCTTCCTTCGCCTCTCCTTCTAGATGATCAAAAATAAAGAAGGCCTGATCAACCGACGACAGATGTCTAGCGCGCATGCAAGCCTGCACCTCCTCTCTCCACTCCGTGACATCAATGCCCGTCTTCCCATTGAACATGGGACATTTTCGATCGCGAGGAATGACTACTAGCCGCTCAGTGACAGCAGGGGGCATAGGTGCGGGCCCGGGCGTGGGTGCTGGGCCAGGATTAGGAGCAGGCCGTTCTTGACGAAGGCGCTCGTTATCGGCTTTTAGTTGTGCAATTAAGTCTCGCATCTGTTGCATTTCTTCCTCCATGCTAACTAGGAGAACAGTACTATTCTAGGCGAACGATGCCACTTACGCAAAATAGGCCTTACCCTAAAGAAGTTCTGTGGCCCCTGAAACTGAGGCTGCTGTTCTGTTGCTGCCACAAATAACTAAGACTCACCGCAGAGTTTCAATGTTACCTGGGTGAGAATAGAAACAAGATTACGGCAAACCAAACCATATATCAGCAAAAAAAAATAATAAATGAAAGAACTCAAGTCTCTGCCTTTAGGGAGTGAATCCTGCCGACTACGCCAAATGTGACGTGGCAAGGAAATTTGGAGTCGACTACGCCACCTAGGGGGTTACACCCTAGGACCAGTTACACTATATTCCCTATAGTACCCACAAGGCAACACAGATTCGTACACTCTTAGGCCAGAGACAAGAGTTAAGTTAACATAATTTATTGATACATACAACACAGATTCAACCATAAAAACAATGCATCAGGTTACAGGAGACGCCTGGGTCAGATCTACTGGATGGTTAATGATGGCAACCACACTGTTACGCCGTAGCTTAACCTGTGACCCGTAATCAAAGGGAGTGGAGCAGGGCAGGGGCTTACCACAGCGAGCAGGATTTCCAAAAAAAAGGGAAAAAGGAGGGACCCAGAAGACACGCACCACACGTGAAGGATAATGACACTGCAATTACACTGCAATTCAGAATAGGCACCCGTTGTACACAGCAGAGAAAAGTGAAGGGGGAACTCCGCCACCTGAAGGTTGGCCTGCCGCCTGTGGGTAACCCACCACACCTGTCCGGAAGAGGGAGAGCGAGAGAGAGAGAGGAGGAACAGAGACACAAGAGTTGGTAAAAGGCTTGACAGTAATTATATGGCGATCATTCATTCACCAATAGCCTATTTATCAAACTAGGCTAACAAGGCTACTTATCTCAGGCAGGGGCAGGGGAGGCAGTCAGGCTGTCCACCAAGGCCCAGAGGTTGATCCTGACAGTGAAGCTGCCCTGGTCACAGTATGCATACACAAACACACAATCACAATCACAATCACAATCACACACACACACACACACACACCTCAAAGATACCAATAGGCCAACAGTTAGAAAAGCATGCGAGTCAAGCATAGGGAGAAACAGTACAGCACTGCATAACCGCATGCACCAAATCAAAGAAAACAACAAACAAAATAAACATGCAGGTTAAACAAAAGACAAGACAACACACCAGGTATAGCCGGCGATAGGCGCCAAATCAAAGAAAACACAGAATAAACATGCAACTCAAGCAAAGGACGGGACAACACACCGTATAGCCGCCAAATCAAAGAAAACAACAACCAAACGTAGGCATGCGGGTAGAGCTATAGAGAGAGAGCAGTACACCACTGCGTAGCCCCATGCGTTAAACTACAAATAGTTCCCAGCAAAACTAGGCACGCCGTTCAATCCCGACCGTATGAAAACGTCATCCACAAATCCACAGCACAACAGAACAGCAGCCTTTCCAAGGCGTGAAGGCACTTGACTGTAATCCACTTCACACGACAAGTGGCGATGAATCCCCTCTCTGGGACCGCAGGTCATGAAGTGAGCTTATGCGAGGCTTGGCTACGGCTCCAGCTGATTCCCACCGAGCACCCAGCGTCAGAGCTCGCTACAACAGCCTTGCCAGTGAATATGGACCACTCAAACTGACTTAGTTAAAACACACTCGTCGGAGAAGTGGCTACACAAACCAACTTGCCACCACACGCCACCGAGTAACGACGGGCACCCCGGAAGCAAAACAAAGACAGGAGAAAGTACCTCCCGGTGATATCCGCTAAGCTAAATATCCAAATAAGAGTCCGCCCTGCAATTAGGGTGATGGTAGCTCCACCAATCACGCACAGAGGAAATGGCACAGAAACGATTGTGGAGGTGTAACCCAATCTGCCACACTAAGGTAACTGGCTCATTTGTTTTGTGTTTGTGACGGACTGTGCCTGGGTTGATGGTGGTTGGTTAGGGTTTTTATGGTTATGGTTCAGTCCACATCAACGGGACGGACCAACCTAGACCATGCTTAGGCTGGTTAAGAGTATTTTGGGTATTGGATATTTCAATGTGGTAATATGGTGGCAGCATGGAGGGGAGTGTCTCCAAGACGCTGGTTTCACTGTTAAGCCTTCATGAGGTGTTGTGGGCCTAACTTAACAAAACATTGGTGAATAAGGGTGCCCACTTGATAACCCCAATGACATGCTGCATACTATATCAGACTATATACTGCTGTTAGATGGGCCATTTGTCTTGTGTTTGTGACCATTAGTTGGCAGATTGGTGGTTAGCATGTTTTTTTAAAGTTAATTTGGGTAGGGACTTCTGAATTAGCCTGGCCTTGGCCTGTCTACGTACTTCCGGTCGATTTATTTTCCCTACAGTACTCCATCTGGAATAGGTTGATTCACACTCGTTTACTTCGGCAGTTGGGCAGCCGACCAACCAGCGAACAGTGGGCGTCCCTGAGAGCGATTACGTACCCAGGCATGGTGTTTCAATTACTACGTCCCCGCCCCTGAAGCAGATCGCTTGGAATACATCAACGTAGGGAGCGAAAATTACTTATACTTATGAAATCTTTGAGCAAATGTAAGTAATACTTTAGCCTATTAACAGGAGTGTGATGAACGAAGTCACCGTGGAGTAGGATGTTATATCGTCAGCTAAACTTTAGTCATAGATTTTGTCACTTGAAATAGGCTACGAACGTACCCGAGTCAAACTGTAGTTTAGTAGGCTACATGGTCGGGTCAAAATCGCTATTTTTCAAACACTAAGAAGGCTCGACATAACTTGAAACTTTGATCGAAGCATCATCAGTGTCTCTACATATGAACAGAGGCGGACAGAGTACACAGCTTCATTACTTGAGTAAAAGTACAGATACCCTTTGCTAAATTTTACTCAAGTACAAGTAAAAGTACAACAGTCAGATGTCTACTTAAGTAAAAGTACTGAAGTACTTGTTTTTAAAAGTACTTGAGTATCAAGAGTACAAGAGTACATTTTCTAAATATTGCATTACTACTGCCACAGTGCTTACATTTATGTACAGAAACATCCTACATGGAGTTATGAAAAATGTTAATGTTAATACCTTGGAGAATGTAAAAGGAATTGAAAGTAAAATCAAGTAATTTATATATTTTTACCATGTTGCCAGGGATGGGCAGTATTTCTAATACATGTATTTAAAATACGCATTTCAAATACAAAATACTATTTTGTAATTGAAACATTTGAAGTGAAAACTATCATTAACTTGTTCAGAAAATTGAAATAGTCTGGCAAGGTGGGGCCACAGGTTGGCACATTCCCGGGATGGACCTTTTGCGTCTTAATGCATTGTTTCGTCCATGGTTTCGTCTCTTATCTAAATCTAACCATGGAGTTGACTTTGGTGGAAAGCTGATGTGATTGCTGATAGGCTGTCCCAATCAGTGGCGCCTGCACAATCCAATCACGTTTGAGAGGGAAACAACAAATTGAGGGTTTCCGAGATTTTTGCTTTTTCCTTTTTTTTTTAGAAGTAACGGGTACTCACAGCTATGGATAGAAATGTAGTGGAGTAAAGAGTACAATATTTGCCTCTCAAATGTACTTGAGTAAAGTCATGAGTACTCCCCAAAAATGATACTCGAGTAAAGTACAGATCCCTCAAAACTGTACTTAAGTACTGTACTCAAGTAAATGTACTCCGTTACTGTCCGGCTCTGCATATGAACTCGAGCATTAAGAACATTGTTCGTGTACACATAGTTTACTAAAAAGAAAGATTTTGGACAACTCACTCCTTGCAAGATGGCAAAATGGCAGCGAGCAGAAAAAACAAGTGAGTTGTTCAAAACCTCTCTTTTAGTAAACTCTGTGTACACCAACAATGTTCTCAATGCTCGAGTTCATGTGTAGACACTGATGATACTTCGATCAAAGTTTCATGTTGTGTCGAGCCTTCATAGTATTTGAAAAATATCGATTTTGACGCGATTGTATCAAATAAGTAGTAGCCCTATAGGAATCCCATTCAAAAGGTAATTTCACCCGAAAACGACAAGTGGCGCTTTGGATGTACTTATGCATTTATATGAAAGTTTGACTTGGGTACATTCACAAAACACTATATGATGCATTTTGGCGAGAGTTAAGCAGATGAAACGTGTGATTGTTTGCTGATAAGATGCACCCGTGCTTGTTAGGGGCGTGCTGCAGAGAAACTTATGACGAAACGCCGGTTGTTAGTGATTGGTTCAAAGGAACTCCAATGATTTTAAACCTCAAACTGTGCCCTCCCACCCGGAAATAAAAAAAATGCCTATGGATCTAGGCCAGACTCTGCGAAGTCAGAGAGTCTGGTTTCCAGGCTACTTCTGAATGTGTTTTTACCTTGGATTTTGGCACAAGGGATTCTAATCCTGTGTATTAATGTAAAAAATTGTATGTAACAAAAAAATTATGATTGATACCAAATGCGTACAAAACAAGTTTATACTACCCTTAAATGTCACCCTTTTTGAAAATCAATGAGAATGCTGTACTTTTAATGGCCCAGTCATACTGAGAAAAGTCATCACGTTTTCTCTGTCACCAGTTCTACTTTGACTTCTTCCTTTCATAGGCATCCTCTTCTCCACATCACATCAGTTCCTCCATTGTCATTGTTTTACTCGAGGCACCGCTGTTGAACATAGCAGAGACTTTCTAATGAGACACAGCACTTAAAAAATCCTCCATAGAAATGCATGGGGTTAGTTTGTAACGCCAATATGGCAGTTTTCTACACATATCTCGCCCCTTCCGCAGTAAAAAAGTCGACATGTGAATACATTGTGCCAATCATGTGATGTGTTGTGAATACATTGTGCCAATCATGTGTTGTAAACTTGCCGGTGGAGCAAAGTTGGTGTCGTGAAGCATTGCGCACGCGCACTTCTGCCAAAATAGATGCCCGATAAGTACCCAAAAAGCGTTACAATATGGCCGCCGAGTGGAAGGACTTGCCTAAAAGGACTAGTCTAGTTTGCTCTTCTTGTTCAGAAACAAAGCCGGTTATCATCTGCCTTTTCTTCTATGCGGTAGACTTACCCCATGCTTTTCAACTGGTACCAAGACCAAGCCCCGCTCTTCCATTCTGCACCTGCCCAACAATATCCCAATGGAGTATAACTGCTTCCCGTGGATTCCAATTCCCATCTCTTTTAAATGTTCGGGCAGTGTTTTTGATGACTGGATCCTTGGACTGTGAAATAGTCATCTCCAGGGTGGTCTTAGCACATGAGAACTCCTCCACCAAGCTTGTCATTGGTAACTTATCTTAACTCCACCAGTTTTATGATTTGTGTATGATCAAACTCAGTGATAATAATCTTATTTTAAACAGGTTATTTATGACTGCATACGCAGGTGTTCATGGGTGGTATATAGGCATTGTCATCAGTAGGATTCTCCAATAGATATGATTTTATTGTAATTAAAGCAAGTATGACATTTTTTCCAAGTATGTTTTTTATGGGTAACTATATCATCTTCAAATTCAGTATATCATGGAAAGAACATACCTGTCCTTCCTCCTTATGTGGACCACAACCTAAGCCTAAAAGCAAGAAAAGATTTCAGCACTTAACAGCACAAATAATCATTGACAATTAGTGAACATGATGGCCTCCTTTTATCAGTGGCAGCTGTACTATTGGTATTTGCATAGTTTCTGCAAGCCTTCTTTTTGTTATAGTTAACTCTAGCTTTAAACAAAAACTGATACTGCTTCTTTAATACTGCAAATGATGCAAAGGTGCGGCTACATCACTGTCACATGTATTTTGCAAAAAGGCAAAAAGCAATACAAATACAATGGCTGGATTATCTGGGCTTGTCTAAAATCAAACCAAGTAACACACTTTCATACCACATGTTACCATGACATAATGAGGCTGATTGTAGGCCTACATGGTGACCCTACATCATTCACTCAGAGAGACTGAGGAGGAGACTTTCCTCAAGCCATCCGCACCCTGAATATTTTAGTGCCTAAAAAGTATTCACCCCCCTTGGATATTTCCACTTTTACTGCTTTTATAAATGGAATCTTGATCAATTAATAATATACAAAAAAAACATATTTGAAAGATACAAAGTAATGCTAATTATGACCGCCGCTAGATGCACCTTTGGCTGCAATTAAAGCATGGAGTCTGCGTGGATATGTCTCAATTAGGCTTGCACATCTGGATACTGCAATTGTGCTAAATTGTTCTTTGCAAAACTGCTCAAGCTCTGCCAGGTTGAAAGAGGATCGGGTGTGAACAGCCCTTTTTAAGTCCAGCCACAGATTTTCTACAGGATTGAGGTTTGACTCGGCCACTTGACTCGACCACCTTGGTGTCTTTAAACCATTTCTGTGTAGTTTCTTTTGTAGGCTTTGGCTCATTGTCTTGCAATGGGAGAGTAAATCTTCTCCCAAATTAGTTCTCTTGCAGACTGAATCAGATTGTCTCCAGGATTTCCTTATATTTTGCTGAATTCATTTTACTTTTACCTTCCAAGCCTTCCAGGGCCCGCTGTCGAGAAGTATGATGCTACCACCTATATTAGGGATTGTGCGTTTTTGGTGATGAGCAATGTTTGGTGTCGCATCTAGTCTTTTGGCCAGCATCTATTCTGATGGCCAAAAAGCTCAATTTTGGTCTCATCAGACCAACAAACCTTTTTCCGTTTGGCCTTGGAGTCTCCCACATGTCTTTGGGCGAACTTTAGTCGAGATTAAATAAGAGCTTTGCCACTCAAACATAGAGCTTTGACTAGTGAATGACTCGGGCAAAAGTTGCTGCATAGTTTCTCCCATTTCAGCTGCTGAAGCTTTTAACTTCTTCAGAGCTGTCATAGGTGCCTTGGTGGCCTACCCCACCATTGTTCTTCTTGAACGGCCTGCTCTAGGAAGATCTGCACATTTGCCATATTCCTTACAGTACATTTCTGATTGATTTCAATGAACTCCAGGGGAACATTTTTTGTATCCCCTCACTTATCCCCTCATGTAATCTTTTATTTGAGTTGTTTCGAGTGTTCTTTTGTCTTCATGATGGAATTATAGCCAGGAATACTGATAGACCAGTGACTGGACCTTCTAGACGCAGGTGTGTTTACATTACTATTTTTTGTAAATGATTGTAAAAAACATTAATTGACAAAGTGCCCACTTATTAAAGCAATAAAAGGGGAATATCCACTTATAGGCACTGTGCATAAAACACTCTACATACATTACATGGACTCGCCACACTGCACTTTTTACCCCCTTCTATCTCAATATTTATTAGATTCTTCTAAATCTTTATTAAATAGTTAGAGATAACTCTGCACAGTTGAGCAGTAAAATGCCATTTGACTACATATTTGAGGTATGTATGTGACAAATAAAATCCTTGTGTCCTTGTATTCAGAAAAAGTTAAATATTTATGGATGGATGTCACCCACACAATATTTATTTAGCTTAATTTGGTTAAGGAATGACAAACAAAGGTGTTACCGTTCAAAATAATACCGTTAATATTAACTGAGGAAACAAAATTATTTGCTCCACCATAAGCTCCACCGAGAGTAGAAAGGGTGGGGTCAACTCATCTTGTTCAAATCTGTACAAACAAGAAACTGTACACTGGCAGTGTGCCAGTTTATGTGTGGCGAGACGCAACTGAAGCCTTACATTCACATTGGGTCTGCTGCAACTTTTGGCCTATTATGTGGACAGAATTACTTTTGTCACCAGTCAATTTTGTCCATGAAAGGACGTGCTCTCTTCAGTGTTTCGTGGACACAATGGCCCAATCGCAAAGTGAGCCCTGAGGACTACGGACTAAAGACTCACAGACTTAATTGATCTTATAGGTGAAGTGAGTGAGTGTGTGGGGCCACATGAGCTCAGATAGGTAGGCCTATAAATAGACCTCTGAAGTTCGCCTTCAAAAAAGCTACTATCTTTGCCCATAAGGAGATCCGGTATCCTGAGATTTTTCCTATGGGAAAATAACATTGGGATTTGGAATTATTTGGAGTATATACTCTTTTGATCCCGTGAGGGAAATTTGGTCTCTGCATTTATCCCAATCCGTGAATTAGTGAAATATCACAACTCTTGCGGGGACAACAAAATCATAAATGCAAATGTTTTGCTCTACACACTTTTGTCCTCTGCCTTCGAGTGGATACTGTGAACTCCGTTATGGCACACTTTGAATTTTGCTAACCCAGAGCTAACTTGCAATGCAACTTGCCATTGAGTTAGTTAGCAAGTTAGCTCTGGGGTAGCAAAAATATAAGTTTGCCGTCTTAACGTACCGAAGATCACAGCACCAACTCGAAGGCCGAGGACAAAAGTACGGAGCCCAGGAAGAGTTCCCACGCAATACTTTTGCGTTCCCTCACAATACTTTTGTGTTCCCACGCAATACTTTTGCGTTCCCTCTGATGTTCATTCTCACTATAGGACAGTATAAAAACCACTTTTGCTTTGTTACAGTTGATTGCACTGTTGCAAAGCTTGCTTGTTGCTCGTTTGTCGTTTATATTGATATGGATGGTGATTACATTTTTTGTGGAGTTAGAATGAACATCAGCTATTAGGTCTCAACTCTATCAACTCAAGGTCATGGGGTCAAAGGTTATGGTCTATATGGGTTAATATATCATAATGCTGTCCCTTAATATTTTATCTATATTATCTATATTTTATCTATATACAGGGCAAAACCTACAGCAATCTGATTAAGGTCACGATCTTTTGTGCTGAAATTTTCTCAGTTAATCCTACAGTACTTTTTCACGTGGAATCCATTTATGCTTGGGACATTTTTTGATATTGATTTGACATTATTTTATCTGATTAGTCTAGATATGCATTGTATCATTGTAAATGTATCAATTAATTTGCATACAACTTGTGAATTTATGAGAATTCCATCTCTCTTTATTTAAGAAATCCCAGAAACATTTCAATCAATCCATTATGGTATTTTGGCAGGGTTATGTAGCCTGACATATAGTCCAGGCAAACTAACTCATTTTGGAGCCAGTAATTGTAAAATATTTTTTTTCAGCATAGATCATTTCTATGAGGTGTCCAGAACAACATACTAAAAGTCTTAAGAAATCCTAGTTGAGGAAATATGTGTAATTCTCAGTTGGTTGCAACAATTCTCATCAATCCAAGATGTGTGCAGTAAGGCCAGACAACAAACACCCCAACAGGGCTTTTTATTCCTTTACTCCTATCAAAATAAAACTTTATACAATGAACGTATGAAAAGTAAAACATTTTGTATTACAAGTTTCTTTGAAAATGAATTTGAATATGCAAATGAGCTATACACTAATCCAATATAGGTTACCCAAAATATACCTGCATAGGGTTAATTTTTCCTTTACTCCTACCACAATAACAATACACAATGAAAGTCTACATGAAATGTGTTTCTTTGAAAATGAATTTGAGTATGTAAATGAGCAATACTAATCGAATATGCCCAAAATACATCCTAATGGGCTTATTTTTTCCTTTATTCCTATCACAATCAAACCTCACACAGTGAAAGTATACATGAAAAGTAAAAAATATGTCGTACAAGTTTCTTGGAAAAATCTATTTTAATATGAGCGCAACACTAGGCCTAATTGACTTATGGCAAGTAGAAAAAACACAAGTAGAAAAAAGTTACAAAGATGAAAAATACATAGCAGCTTTGTCCTAGAAGACCTACGTTACAAAGTTTGAATAAACCTTCTACGTGAAACGGTTCAAGCTGAATAGCAAAAACCAAAAGTGATCAGCGGAAGAAGAAGAAGCCTAGGAAGAACAGAACAGTGCATTTTTATGCATTGTAAAAACAGGGGCCAAATAACTAACACATGCATGTCCATTCAATAAGTTAACCTATGCATAAACACGATTAGGGATCGACCGATATGTTTTTTTCAGGGCCGATACCGATATCAATTATTACCAAAACAGGAGGCCGATAACCAATATGTAAAACCGATATGTCAGTTGTCAAAAAGGGGGGTAGATAGTAAAAGCTGCAAAAAAATATGCTGCAAAAATTTAATTCAAAAGCATTTAATTATGCAAACATTTCTTTCTTCTTTTGATACACAATTGTCTATCAACTTGCATCACTTGCAAGTGTAAATCCTGTGTATCATGTTAATCCAAGAGCTGAGTGATGAATTGATATTTGGAGAAAAGGAAGATGACTTGAGGATTAGATCAACATAACTTTACTTCAGTTTAGGTTCAGGAACATTACCCACACGGTATACCTACGCTGCTCATGTAGTGACGTATCACTCCGCGTATAGGTATAATTTAGTTCTATTTACATATCACAACATCCCCCCTGTTTAGCTAGAAAATCAGAAAAACACATAACACGTACTAACAACACTTTTGAAAAGTAACTAAATTCAGTGCTTATTAAAAACCGTAAGCATTAACATATCATGAGAATGATTCAATGTATTTTTAACAATGTATATTCAACACATTTTAAACATATCCCTCACATGACAGTAATGTTTCACTCTTTTTTCTAAGTACAATCAATCTGGCTGTTAGACATAGTCCTTAGTGAGATGGTTTGACTACAGCCTCTCCTACTCTTGTACGCACTGGCTGAGGGCTTTTTGGGTCTGGTGGCTCAGTCTCAGTTCCACAGAGTGGTGCGGTTTGTGATTGATCGCTATGACCCTCCTGTCCTTCATCCAGTGTGTGTGGCTCAGCAAAGCGGAGTCTGTTTGTAGTTTGTTGAATTTGTGTGTTGTATGGTCCATGCAAGTGACTTCTACAACGCCTTATCTTGTTTCCATTTGGTGTTTGCACAATGTAGCTTCGTGGCTCATTGAGCTTTTGGAAGACAACTGCTGGTTGCTATGTTCTTCTGTCTTTGTTCCACACAGTCACATGTTGTCCAGGATGGAGTAGAGGGAGTTCTCTGCAACAGTTGCGGTCGTGCGGTCACTTCCTTCATCACAGCTGCTCTGTGAGCCAGATGCTGTCGGTGTCCCTCTTTACCTGGATCTGCTCGGCTCGGCAGTAGGGTGGAGACAGGCCTACCAAAAAGCAGTTCTGCAGGTGAAGGCAGTTTGCTGTCAATAGGTGTCGCCCTAACTTGCAGGGCTGCCAACTTTTCAAAAAACCTTGGAGTGAGATTTGGTGGGGCCAACCAAAATTTTGCTGCGGAAATTTTTGTTTGGCTCATTCAGCATTATACCGTACAGTAAAAAAAACGTACATCAGTAGTTCTCAGGTGTAGGGACCAGGCATGGACAGATTATGAACTTTCGGGCCCCTGGGCCCACATGTTTTAAGAGCTCCCCACTAATTGTCGCATATGAGGAAGGGGGGTTTGGGGGTCCTCCCCTAGAATTTTTTTAATTTGTTTGATGTGATTTCCTGTATTCTGGTGAATTTTGGGGATGGCCAATACTAAATTCAATCAGTTTCATAGCCTACATCCTGATGTGTTGATATTGAGGCAATGATTCCATGCAAAGGCTTGGGCTTCACCTTGGGCCCCTGGGTCTGGGCCCGGAAGGCCAATGCAGTAATCCATTAATTAACATTGCTATCAAAGTGATCTACTACTAGGACCATGGACGTCGGAGGCATTCTGAAAGTGGGTGGGACATTTCTGCGGGGGTATGGGGGTCCTCCCCCAGAAACTTTTTTTTGGACTAGATGCAATTTCCTGAATTCTGGTACATTTTAACAGGTTATTTAGATACTTCTATATAACAAAATAAAGCCAGCCTACGAAATTAATAAAAAGTAAATCATGCATAATTTAAAAATAACTCAATATATAGGCTACTTGGCTACGCAATAAGGTTTCCATTACAGCACCACGGACGTTCAATGAACGCATGAAAGCGGATGGTTTGTTTGAAATCCGGACACTCCTTCAACTACATGGAACGTAATAGTGATCATCAAATACCTCCCCAGATTTTAGTGCCCATCAGTCCCAACATTTAACAATATAATCAAACAGTCCAAAAGTAAATTAAATATCAAACTAAACCGAAAATGTCATGCTTTTGAAGGCCTACCAGTATGCCGCTCCAAGAAACGCATGTCTCAAAATAAAACTCGCATAAGAAATAAAGGGCTGTCTCAAATACAATCCTGCCCCTAAAGGCCTGTACTTTGTCTTAAGACCCCAGCCATAATTTGAGGATTTACAGTATCTAAGTAGACAAACTGGCTTCAGATATCCAACAGAGTGAATACGAGATTGTGCAGTCTTAGCTGTGGTTAGTGACGTGATGCTGTTAATGGGGAGTTTTACATAGCCTAGCGTAAACCTATAGGTTATTATTTATTTGGCGTACCTATAAGGCTTTTTACCTTATCAAAAGTGAGGAGGGACGACTGATCTCTTCAACACTGCGGGGGATTTGGCGCTTGTCACTGTGTGTGTGACAGAAGCGGAATGGGAGAATGCGTGTAACAAAAAAAAAAAAGTTTATGAGCGATTTACGCGCAAATGGGAGAATCCAATGAAAATGACAATAAAGCACTAAAAATGGGGGGGGGGGCAGTTAGGGCAAACTAACAATTTTAAAAAGTGGGTGGGTGTTTTGTAAGAATTTAAGAAATTTTTGTATTTTTAACTTTTAAATGCATCAATCAGGTGCACTTTTAAAATAAATTCAGAGATCAGACTTGCTTATTTTTATGGAAATAAGCATATGGAAATATTTGTGCTGCCTAAGCTATTTTGCACACAGTTGCACATAGTTACGGTGATATTGCAATAAGTTCACAACCACAAAAACATATGCTACATTTCACAGTTCAGAAATGTTCAAAAATGTGTGTACATTTCAGCACTCCATGAAATTATGCAGAAGTGGTCACCTGTGTTATTCAGCTAGTTAATTTAAGATAATATATTGGTCATTGTAATGGCCATAGCCTATAGCCTACATGCTATTCCTTTTTCAGGATGTACCCATATCTGCATAATGTGAATGTTTGCATATGGCTTAAGTCAGGCTTTATATCAATATTTGTGTCTCGTTATTTGATTTTCTTCATATTTTTGCATTAATGTCACTAGGAAGCATGCATGCCAATATAAATATATTCATTTATCTGTGTAAGTGGGATTGGCTGGAACCTGACAATATAAGAACCATGATAGTGGGATAATCCATGGCTGAGCAATTTACAAAAATTTATGTAGGCCTACTGACAAATAGTTTACATTAGAATGCATTATAATTTCGCCCCAATGAGGCTATGTAGAAATGTGTTGCAATTACAAAACCGGATTACTCAGGAACCACTTATTGCACAGAGGCATGCTTTATATCCTCGTATTCGGTATGGTTTGCTGTTTATAGTGATATTGGGTTTGCCACGTGTTGTGTGAAGGGTTAGTGAGATATTAAACCGAAAGTAATTGGTGTGCACTTTGTTCAAAATGCAAATATGATTAGCCTAAATTGCACGTCGGTTCAATGATAATTTTCTCGCGAACCATTTATCACAGCGCAACTTGGCGCTAATGTCATTGGAAAGCTTAGATTCCGCTCGTTCACATGATGTGTGATATCACATGTATAGGTTTAGTTTAGTTAAACCTCATCTGCCAGGTATTTGACCTACCAGGTTGACACTTCAGCGTGAAAAATACTCAATAATACTCAAAGCATACCTGAAGCCGGGGAAATGCGGTGGGAATGCGCCTGGGATGGCTTCTGAAGTAGCATCGCAAATGAGAGAACATTTAGAAAATTCCACAGACAGGGGGTGCTCTTGAACACTCTCACCGTCTCTGAAAGCATAACCGTGGCTCAACAGGTAGATCTATAGATAGGCTAAACTCACTTTTCAGCATCTGACCGACCGGGTTGACACTTCAGCGTGAGAAATCGGGGGTGTGGCGTGTGAGTGTGTGAAACTAATCAAATGCGTGTGTCTCATGGCCAATGCGTGAGAGTTGGCAGCTATGAACTTGTAGCAAGGCTATGTGTAGGTCATCTTTGTTTTGTTGTGTTTTCTTCACGATGCTTTTGATGTGTCGCACATGTCTTTCAACAAAGCCGTTGCTCTTGGGATAGTGGGGTGAACTGGTGGTGTGTCTTATTCCCCAATCTTTTATCAGTCTTTGAAAAGCTTGTCCTGTGTATTGTGGTCCATTGTCAGTCATTATATCTTCTGGACGTCTGAATAATGACATGCCTGACTGCATTTTCTGTGTGACTGCATGGCTGGATACTGGAGTAGGCATTTCATCCACAAGTGGGTATTTTGAGTATCTGTACAGTCAACAAGTAGTGGCGGCCATTGATTTCAAACAGGTCAGAAGCTATTGACTGCCACGGTTTTGACGGTATTTCATGCGGTTTGAGAGGTTCTTTTGGATTTGCCTCTTGATGTTCTGCACAAACGCTGCATGATTTGCAGACTCGTTCAATGTCGTCATTCATCTTCGTCCAGTAGACACTTTCTCTTGCCAGCCGGCGTGTTTTTTCTATGCCCTGATGTGCTACGTGTAGCTGTTTTAGGATGTCATCAGTCATCGAGTCTGGGAAGTACCTGTCTGCCCTTGAATATGACTCCTGACTTCACAGCGAGTTCATCTCTGAATGACCAATATGGACGCAGGTCTCTGGGTAGATCCTTTATGGTTTCTGGCCATCCCTGATGAATGAGTTCCTTTATTGCACTGAGCTTTGGATCAGCAGTAATTTGAATACGCAGAGCATCTTGCTTTTCATGTGAGAAGTTTATTATGGCGATGGTGTGCCGCTCTGGAACCTCAATCTCTCCATTGATACCGTCTATGCGTTCATCCAGCTCAATGTCACTGTGGTTTTCAGGGTTTGGTAAACGAGTGTCTGCCAGTATAATTTCTTTTCCAGGTCGGTACCTGACTTCGTAGTTGTATCCTTGGGTCTTGATAAGCATCCGCTGAAGTCGAGGTGGTGCTGCATGAAGTGGTTTTGCACATATGGTTACAAGTGATTTGTGGTCTGTTATCACAAGGAATGACTTTCCGTGGGGGCCTCCAGGGGGAGCAAGTAGGATGTAGACGTGTTCTGCTTTGGCTTCTCAGGAATGTGACTTTATACATATTTTATTGCACTTTTTCAACCATCTTTGCCAATAGGGTTTTATTTCATACTCAAACCTGATACCTTGTTTATATTTATGGACATTCGCCAATGGCTGGTCGAGGGAAATCCGAAGCTAAATCTGCTAAGAGCAGCAAGGCTAGCCCTGACACCAACGAATCGAGTCTGCTAACTAGCATGAGGGAGATGATGGACGAAATGCGTACTGACATTATTGGCAAGTTCGAGTCTATCGTGTCGGAGAGGGTCAAGACGGAGGTGACTGCGGCTTTAGAACCGCTTGAAACTCAACTGGCCTCGCATGGTGAGACAATCAGGGACCGTTCAGCTAACTCTCAGGATGAGGTAATAGCTAATCTGCAAGCTACCGTTAGCGAGCTGACAGCCACCGTGGATGACTTAACCAAAAAATGCGAGGACTTGGAATCACGCTCGAGATGGAACAACATCCGTATTCTGGGTCTGCCTGAAGGCTCCGAGGGCTCTCGGCCCACTGCATTCACGTCCCAGTTTTTACAAGAAATACTTGGTCTCGACGAGAAACCCACTGTGGATCGGGCACACCGCGCTCTACGTGAAAGACCCGGGGATGACAAACCCCCGCGACCACTTGTGGTACGAGTCCATCTGTTTCAAGTATGGAATGAAATTTTGAGACGTACAGCAGAATCATCTCCTCTCTCTTACATGGAGAAGAGGATCTCGATTTTCCCCGACTTCACCCCAACGGTGGCCAAAAAGCGTGCTGAATTCAC
This sequence comes from Alosa pseudoharengus, assembly GCF_046254945.1. Classification (NCBI taxonomy): domain Eukaryota; kingdom Metazoa; phylum Chordata; class Actinopteri; order Clupeiformes; family Clupeidae; genus Alosa; species Alosa pseudoharengus. The sequence continues at coordinate 29,676,527 of NW_027468587.1, forward strand.
ACTGGTGAAAAAGGTTCTGCACTCCTACCCCGAGGTGAAGTTTGGGCTCCGTTACCCAGCAACTCTTCGTATATCTCTACCGGGCAGAGATACTCACTCCTTCACAGATGCGGCTTGTGCAGCGGAATTTGTCGAGAAACACATTAAAAGGGGTGGCCACACCAACTCCACCGAATGAACGCTATGCTGCCGATCTACATAAGTGGATGGCCATTCCGGAGGACTGACTCATTGGTTGGATAATCTTTTTTTATTTATTTTTTCTAAATCCCAAGGTATCTTGTTTTGTCTCACGTTTACCAATGGTTCACTAAAATTAACCCTATAGGGCCTACGGTTTACTTAAGCATCTTTATGTGCAATTCCATTTAAGTTTGATTTGCTTCTTGTCACATCTCCATCGCCAAGGTGTTTTTTTATCTTTCTCTCTTCTATTGCTTTAGCAGTTGGTGGCGGTGGTGTATAAGGCGTGATAGTTAGTTTGCTTAAGAGGGATTATGTGGCGCGCATCCGGTTTGGGGGGATGCTTCAGCCTTCGTGGGTGGATGGGTGGGTGGGGGGTCAGGGTTTAGTTGTATGTATGTGTTTGTTTTTTGTTCCTACACTTCAGGCTAACTTCTGCATTGTGTCATCCTACAGACATTTATTGTTGAATGTTTACTTTCATTTTCTAGTTATGTCTCTACCTAACACCACAACTAATGGGTGTGAAATTAGATTCACCAGTCTCAACTGTAAGGGTCTCAATAATCCTATCAAGCGAAGTAAGATATTTCATCATCTTAAACACTTGGGTGCCCACATAATTTTCTTACAAGAGACTCACCTGAAAAGCTCAGATCACCTAAAACTGAAAAAAGGATGGATAGGACAGATATATCATTCTTCTTTTTCAGGTAAATCAAGGGGTGCTGCTATCTTGTTTCATAAATCTATCCCCTTCATTCATTCAAGTACCATCTCTGATCCTAATGGTAGGTTTATTGTAGTCTCTGGTCAGATCTATAATACACCAGTTGTCCTGGCGAATGTGTACGCCCCCAACTATGGAGATAAACAATGCCTTTAAGAACTTTTACATGTCTCTTTATTCATATGATCAGAGTGCCTTACCTGACTTTGACACGTTTTTTACCAACCTGGAGATTCCCTTGGTTGATGAGACATCTGCGGAATCTTTAGAAAAACCCATTACTCTTGCTGAACTCAATGTAGCTATGATCTCAATGCAAAATGGTAAATGTCCAGGGCCAGATGGCTATCCAATTGAATTTTTCAAAAAGTTTTGGATTAAACTGGCCCCGTTGTTACTGGACATGTTCAACGAATCATTTAAGTCTGGTGACCTCCCACAAACACTCTCTCAAGCATTTATCTCTCTTATTTTAAAAAAAGGCAAAGATCCCTTCCTTTGTTCTTCCTATTGCCCAATTAGTCTATTGAATGTTGACTTCAAACTGTTGTCTAAACTGCTGGCTCTACGTCTAGAATCCATTCTACCTTCTATCATCTCCTCAGACCAAACTGGATTTATTAAAAACAGACACTCATTTTCTAATCTCCGACGTCTTTTCAACACCCTCTACAATGCACCTACTTCGAATACAAGAAGTGGTCATATCCTTGGACGCTCATAAGGCGTTTGACACGGTGTCCTGGGACTACCTTTTCTATACATTAAAGGAGAATTCCGGTGTGATTTTGACCTAAAGTGTTTTGAAACATGATACCGAGTGTGAACGTATGTCTCATAGCCCATCTCGGCTTGTCCCCTGCACTCCGAAATCTGGCGCTAGTTAGCCGATGCTACCAACAAGGCGGTCAATGGTGGTGCCTCGGCATCGGCATAGCCATGCAAATAAATCACTGTTTTACACCATTTACGAGGCTCAATGTATCTCCACACTTCATTGGTAGACTTCCGAGGGCCCTGACATTTAAAACGAGACATTGAGAACTTTGAAAAAGCACTGGTAGTTTACTTACAAGACGATTTATACAGACAGTATCTTCACGAAGTTTAGCGTTTGCAGCCATCTTGAATTTAGTCACGATAAGTCGAGCGACGAGTAAGAATGAACAGGTATGATAAGGGATCAGATTCCAAAAAGAATTCTGTGGAAATGCATGGATTACAGTTTCTTCCAGTAGCAGCAACTGGAATCCATGCATTTCCACGGAATTATTTTTGGAATCTGATCCCTTATCATACCTGTTCATTCTTACTCGTCGCTCGACTTATCGTGACTAAATTCAAGATGGCTGCAAACGCTAAACTTCGAGAAGATACTGTCTGTATAAATCGTCTTGTAAGTAAACTACCAGTGCTTTTTCAAAGTTCTCAATGTCTCGTTTTAAATGTCAGGGCCCTTGGAAGTCTACCAATGAAGTGTGGAGATACATTAAGCCTCGTAAATGGTGTAAAACAGTGATTTATTTGCCTGGCTATGCCGATGCCGAGGCACCACCATTGACCGCCTTGTTGGTAGCATCGGCTAACTAGCGCCAGATTTCGGAGTGCAGGGGACAAGCCGAGATGGGCTATGAGACATACGTTCACACTCGGTATCATGTTTCAAAACACTTTAGGTCAAAATCACACCGGAATTCTCCTTTAAGGAGATTTGGTTTTGGGGATAACTTTTTTCATGGATCAGGCTGTTATATTCTTCTCCTCAAGCCTCAGTAAGGACGAATAACATTCAGTCAGAGTATTTTCGCCTCTTTCGCTCTACCAGACAAGGCTGTCCTTTAAGCCCTTTGTTATTTGCAGTTGCCATTGAACCTCTTGCAATAGCTCTCAGGTCTAACTCGCTCATTACAGGAATATTACGAAATGGTGTTCAGTCAAAGGTCTCTCTATATGCCGATGATCTTTTGTTATATGTTTCTGATCTTCTGGTGTCTGTCCCTGCTGCTCTTGACACACTTAAAAACTTTGGCCAGATATCTGTATACACACTGAACCTGGATAAGAGTGAGATATTTCCCATAAATACTGCTGCCAAAACATATCCCCTACACAGTTTGCCCTTCAAAGTTTCTCATAATAGTTTTTCATACCTTGGAGTTCAAGTCACATGTAAATTTGAAGATCTTTATAAGGCTAACTTTGTCCCCTTATTGATTCGTATTCAGCAAGATTTTGAGCGTTGGTCACTGCTTAGTTTATCTGTAATGGGCCGTGTCAACTCTGTCAAAATTAATATACTCCCGAGATTTGTTTATCTCTTTCAGTGCATACCTCTTTTTCTTCCACAGTCTTTCTTTCACAAGCTAGATAGTCTGATTTTAGAATTTGTTTGGAATAAAAAGACCCATAGGATGCGTAAACAATACTTACAAAGACCTAAACCTCTTGGAGGGCTAGCGTTACCAAACCTTAGATTTTACTACTGGGCTTCGAATATTAGGATTCTTAAATATTGGCTTCAACTGAGAACTTTTGACCCCTGCCCTCTGTGGTTGGCTATGGAGGCAAACTCTACTTATCCAGCTTCTCTGGATGCCTTAGTGCACACTCCCATTCAGTCCTCCACGTCTCCCTACACTAAAAATGTTATTGTAAGAATTTCCCTGAAAATTTGGATCCAGTTTAAACGCTACTTTGGCCTACAGCCCTTATCTACTCATGCACCACTTGCAGCCAACCACGCTTTCCCTCCCTCCTTAGTTGATAGTGCCTTTACAAGTCTTGGTATTAACAATTTTAGGGACTTGTACATTGATGGGGTGTTTGCTTCGTTTCAGGAGCTTGTAGAAAGATATTCACTTCCTCAGCAGCACTTCTTTAGATATTTGCAGGTCCGTTGTTTTGTTCAGTCTACTTTTCCTGGGTTTCCCACCCTACCAGAGGACACAGCCCTTGATGTGTTCTTTAGACCACTACAAACTCTTAAAGGTTCCATATCTTATATTTATGATCACATTAATCTTCTCAATCCTGAACACCTGTGCTCTATAAAAGGGAGGTGGGAGGAGGACTTGGGGATGGCATTTTCACAAGAAATTTGGACAGAGATATTGCAGCGAATACATAAATCCTCTATCTGTGCTAGACACGCTCTCATCCAATGCAAAGTGGTACATTGTGTCTATTACACTAAAGTTAGATTGGCCAGAATGTATGATGGAGTAACTGCAACTTGTGATAGATGCCAGCAGTCTACGGCGAACCTTGTACATATGTTTTGGAACTGCCCCTCTTTATACAGTTACTGTTCAGACATTTTGCCACTTTGTCAGAAGTACTGGGTGAAAATCTTGAACCCAATGCACTTACTGCGCTATTTGGCATCCCCCCCTTCCTTGAAGACACATATTCTTTGGCTTCTTTTGCAAAATCTAAGAAAGATGTTCTTGCTTTTGCCACCCTACTGGCGAGACGACTGATTGTTTTGAACTGGAAATCATCTATACCACCTTCACACACCCGTTGGATTAGGGACATCCTTTACTTTCTCAAACTAGAAAAAATCAGAATGTCAATTACAGGTAGAAGTGATATGTTTATGAATCTTTGGGGACCATTCCTTGAGTATGTCAACAAGTCTGATGTCTCACTTATTCCAGACTCCAACACCTGAAGGAGACATACTGAGCGTGTTTCATATGCTATATTTGTCTGTGGCTATGTATATGAAGTTGTTTAGCTATTAGTTATATCTTGTATTTAGCATTTTCTGTCTGATGTGTAGGTTTTTGTTTGTCTATGTATGTTTGTTCTTTTGTATGTTTGGGGGTTGATTGTTCTTCAAAAAAAAGAAAACTGTACATGAATGTGAAACATTGTTTGAGATCACTTTGCTTAATAAACAAAGTTTAAAAAAAAAAAAAAAAGGAATGACTTTCCGTACAGGTAAGTGTGATATCGTTGCATTCCACAAACTATTGCGAGCATTTTGCATTCTATGTTGCTGTATCTTGATTGGCAGTCTGTCAGAGTCTTTGACCCGAAAGCAATGGGTCTGCTATTCTGCACTAGCGCCATGCCTAGGCCTTTTTGTGATGCATCTACTTCGAGCGTCAGTGGTGTGCTTGCATCATAGTATTTTAGACATGCCTCCTCTGTGATGGCTGATTTTAACTCTTCAAAGCATTTCTGTGATCTGCCTCCCATATCCACAGAGCTTTATTTTTTAGCAGCCTCCTCAATATGTGCGCTTTCTCTGTAAACTTCGGTATGTAGGCTGAGAGGTAAGTTAACATTCCTAAGAATCTGTGAAGTTCGTCCTTGTTTTGAGGTGTTGGCATTTTCTGTATGTCTCTTATTTTGGCAGGGTCTGGTTTTATGCCACTATCTGTGTACATGTTGCCAAAGAATGATATGCTTTTCTGCTTTATTGCACATTTTTCACCAGGCACGTGCAGAGAAGGGGGGTTACAGGGGCTCTAGCACCTGCCCTTTTGCCCCTTTGATGTCCAAGTGCCCTTTTGACAAGACCCGTTTTTTGGGGGCCAAGCAGCGAAGCTGCGAGGCAACCATTGTGTTTGTTAGTTTTCTTATTGGGGGCCAAGCAGCGAAGCTGCGAAGGCACCCATTGTGTTTCTATTTGTTCTTATTATTATTATTATTATTATTATTATTATTATTATTCCGCCATTAAAGTCAATGGCAGCCCATAGAACCGTCTGGTGAAAAGTTGTGAAATTTGGCACACTGATTAGGGACAGTCCCATGATTAATGTCACCAAGTTTCATGATGGCTCCTAGAGCACTCTAGCGCCACCAACAGGCCAAAGTTGGACGTGCGTTCACGCACGTAACTTTTGACCCGTATTGCCGATTGTCAAAAATGAGGTATCGTTGGAATCCTTGGACCAAGCCGAGTTCAACGCACCCTATGACGTCAATTTCCGCCATGATGGATTTTCCGCCATATTGGATTTCATCAAAAACACTAAAAAGTCCTCTCAGGTCACATATTTTGTCCGATCGACACCAAACTTCACAGATATCATTTACAGACTATGCCTCATTAATGCATTGCTTTTTGTCTTAGGAACTAAAACCGTTCGCGCGTAACAGCCAATCGAAGTTTGCGGCGAAGCCGCCAAACAGGAAGTGAGCTCATATCACAGCAACCCATTCACCTATCATAACCAAACTTAGTACATGGACTCAGGACCCAATCAGGGGGACGCCCAAGAAATCTGGTGACCTTTGACCTGTAGGGGGCGCTGTAATTAAGAAACATGCCTTTTGGCCTGTAGCTGCAGTTGTGCTTAGAATTAAAACGCACTAGTGGTGTCTGGTAATACTGTTGGAGGTCCTTAGGCCGACCCAAGTCAACTTGTGATGTCATCGTAATTGAGTCGGCCGCCATATTGGATTTAATCAAAAACACGTACAAATTTTCGCAGGTCACAAATTTCAGCGGATCCTCACCAAAATTGGCAGAGACCATCTTCAGATCATGCCTTATAAGTGCGTTGCTTTTTGGAACAATTGACAGTAGCATTCGGCTGTAACAGCCAATCGAAACTTGCGGCGAAGCCGCCAAACAGGAAGTGAGCTCATATCTCAGCAACCCTTGCATGTATCAAAGCCAAACTTGGTGTATGGACTCGGGACCCAATCAGGGGGACGCTCAAGAAATCTGGTGACCTTTGACCTCTAGGGGGCGCTGTAATTAAGAAACATGCCTTTTGCCCTGTATCTGCTGTTGTGTTTGGAATTCAAATGTACTAGTGGTGTCTGGTAATACTGTTGGAGGTCCTTAGGCCGACCCAGGCCAACTTGTGATGTCATCGTAATTGATTCGGCCGCCATGTTAGATTTAATCAAAAACATCCAAAAGTTTTCACAGGTCGCAAATTTCATCTGATCTTCACCAACATTGGCACAGACCATCTTCAGACCATAACCTATTAATATATTGCTCTCTGGAACAATTGACAAAAGCATTCGCCCGTAACAGCCAATTGAAATTGGTGGCGAAGCCGCTAAACAGGAAGTGAGCTCATATCTCAGCAACCCTGCCATGTATCATAACCAAACTTACTACATATATTCATTACCCCATTAGGAGGACGCTCAAAAAATATGGTGACCTTTGACCTGTAAGGGGTGCTGCAATTAGCAATATTGCATTTTGATGTGTAGTTGCTGATGTGTTTTATCAGTCTTTTATTTTTTGATTTGAAACTGATGACATGCTCCATCCAGTTACTTCTAATGCGTGCGTGCAAAGGCAGGGCAGGGCAGGACGGGGTGGGATGGGCTGGGGTGATTAGGTGGGGGGGGGGGCTGGCTGGCGGAGGCGGTGGCAATACTCAGCCCTGTTTCAGCCCTGTTGATCCCGGGTGTCTGCTGATTTCTGTCTTGTCACCGTGGCTACTCCGGCCTATTCTGCTTGGCCCCCTCATTGCTGCTTGCAGCTATATTTGGGGGCCAAGCAGCGAAGCTGCGAAGGCACCCATTGTGTTTCTATCTTTTCCTATTATTATTATTATTACACATCTTTCCTCTGCCATTGAAGTCTATGGCAGCCCATAGAACCGTCTGGTGAAAAGTTGTGAAATTTGGCACACTAGTTAGGCAGTGCCCCATGATTAATTTCACCAAGTTTCAAGTCCGCACCCCGAGCGCTCTAGCGCCACCAACAGGCCAAAGTTGGACGTGCGTTCACGCACGTAACTTTTGACCCGTATGGCCGATTGTCAAAAATGAGGTATCGTTGGAATCCTTGGACCAAGCCGAGTTCAACGCACCCTATGACGTCATTTTCCGCCATGATGGATTTTCCGCCATTTTGGATTTTAGTGAAAGTGAAACTAATTTTTCACAGGTCACAAATTTTGTACGATCGTTACCAAACTTGACACACATGATCTTCAGACCAAGCCTCACAAAAGTTGTGGTGTTTTGTCTTCGGAACTTAAACCGTTCACCCGTAATATCCAATCGAAATATGCGGCGAAGCCGCCATACAGGAAGTGAGCTCATATCTCAGCAACCCATTCATCTATCATAACCAAACTTAGTAAATGGACTCATGACCCCATCAGGGGGACGCTCAAGAAATTTGGTGACCTTTGACCTCTAGGGGGAGCTGTAATTAAGAAACATGCCTTTTGGCCTGTAGCTGCTGTTGTGCTTAGAATTAAAACGCACTAGTGGTGTCTGATAATACTGTTGTAGGTCCTTAGGCCGACACAAGCCAACTTGTGATGTCATCGTATTTTATTCGGCCGCCATATTGGATTTAATCAAAAACATCAAAAAGTTTTCGCAGGTCAGAAATTTCAGCGGATCCTCACCAAAATTGGCAGAGACCATCTTCAGACCATGCCTTATCAGTGCGTTGCTTTCTGGAACAATTGACAGAAGCATTCGGCTGTAACAGCCAATCAAAATTTGCGGCGAAGCCGCCAAACAGGAAGTGAGCTCATATCTCAGCAACGCTTTCATGTATCAAAACCAAACTTAGTACATGTACCTCCGACCCCATCGGGAGGACGCTCAAGAAATTTGGTGACATTTGACCTCTAGGGGGCTCCGTAATTGACAAAAATGCATTTTGGCCAGTAGTTGCTGATGTGCATTATTTTGCAATGGAAGTCAATGGCAGCCCATAGAACCGTATGGTAAAAAGTTATACAATTTTGCACACTAATTGGGGACAGTCCAATAATTCATTTCACCAAGTTTCATGCCGGCACCTCAAGCGCTCTAGCGCCACCGACAGGCCAAAGTTGGATTTGTGTTCACGGACGTAACTTTTGACCTGTTGACCCGAATGGCAAAATGAGGTATCATTGGAATCCTTGGGCCAAGCAGAGTTCAACACACCCTATGACGTCAATTTTTGACCTCTCTGTTTAAATCACAGCAAGTGTGATCATATCTCAGTCAATCTTTTATTTTTGATGTGAAACTGATGACGGCAAGTTCCATCCAGTTCATTCTAAAGCGTGCGTGCAAGGGTGGGGCGGGGTGGGATGGGCAGGGGCGGTTGCGGTGGTGGGCTGGCTGGGGGAGGGGGTGGCGACACTCAGCCCTGGTTCAGCTCCACAAAATCAGTTATGTTTTGATGTGAAACTTGACCTTGTAACTCAGCCAATCTTGGGTTGTATGGCATGGAACTTGCTGTGACTGCTTAACCCTTTCGTGCCCGTGCCGAACATTCCATTTTTGGTGCTGGATGACCTCCTCACACAAAAAACCTTATTTCTTGAGTATAATACATACCATCAATGGGATATACATACCATTGTAATCAGAAGGATCAGTTCTATGAAATGATGTAAAATACATATGGTAATGTTGATATAGTAATGAACAGTATTTATAAATCCTCTCCAAATGTATATCCGGAATTTGTCAAAATTTAATTTCATTCACATAAAAATGAATTTTCATCATATTTCTCTACAAGATAGAGAAAAATATAGAGTGTATGAAATGTTCAGCAAGTTGTGGGCTATTTAACAAAAAAGACTGTATTGGAATATCATTAACCTTTCAAAAGTTATTATAATTTTAGTGATCAGTGTAAAAAAATGCAGGAAATGGGATTTAGAATGTTGACAGAATTCACATTCACTTTCTCACCAACAACATAAAAGTATGCATAAAAACTAATAATCAAGTCAGAAACAATGGTTTAGATGTATTTGGTCTATAAGAATAAACCATTTATTTGTATATAAGCAAATGCTACAGTCAATAAGAATGACATTAAAAAAAAAACATACTGTACCTTACCAGTAATACAGGAAGTAAGTATACTGTATTCATTGAAGACCATTTCGGAAAAGAGACATAAAATACATTTGATTCAACAAATACAACTTCCTTATATAAATCAGTATAATATGAAAATTATATACATATATAAAATGTATTATTATTCATGAAAAGCTAGGAATACAATCAACATCACTCAAAACTCAATGTGTTCTAAACATTTGAAAGTGGATTACATACTTAGAACAAGCCTGTAGAGAATAAACACATACACACATATACACACAAACTCATACCAACACACACACACTTACAGAGGAGGATAGGGAAAGGTGGGGTGGGGAACCTGAAGGTTGAACACAGAAGAGCTATGACTCATTACTAAACGCATCCCCTTTTGCAGAATGCCAAATCTGACAGCAATTTGTTTATCAATAAATCAAATTCGCCTACCGTTACACTCCAGGGCCATACAAGCTACTTTAGTTTTATTATGTACGTTTTTTATAACAAGCTCCTGCTGTACAGGAATATGTACTTGATGGAAAGACGACAGAGTAGTAGTTGGAGCAGCTGAAGGTGAGGCTGAAATTTCGGAAATGCCTACCAGCTGTTGTGATAGATTTCCTCCAAATTCTTTCTGGTTGTAGCTACCAAACCTAGGTTCAACACCAGATTCTGCATTGCATTGTCAAACTTGAAATAACAAGAAGCTACTGAAAACGGCAATGTCAATGGATTAAAAGTGCTTTCTGGTATTCTGCGTTTTTTGGAGTACAAAATATGTATTCATCATTTGGTCAATGTCCCCTGATCCCTGCCAAGACTTGGTTCCCCAGTAGCAATGGATATTAGGGAGGGAAGTGAACCCCATGTAAATGATCAATCCCAGAAACCTGTGAAACTCTTCTGGGGTCTTTGTCCCATGCCCCTGCACTGTTTGCATACGACGGCCTACTAAGCACAAGCTCCCATTCCTTCCGGTTGGTAAAACCACATATGCCTGGGACAACAATGTGAATAAAAAAGAACATAACAAGTCTATTTCACACAGTGTTTTAGTCTGCACCATCCTACGCACGGCACATAAATCTATACCTTCTTCCTCCATCCCCTCATGGTCTTCAGCATTGTGAGCGCAAGCTCATGAGCAGTCAGCTACCTCTTCAGGCTTGCGAGAAGGTCTGTGTAGGTCTTGTCATCCTCCATCTGAAACAAGAGCGAAATCATACAAATACCTTTATTAATGTAAAAAATAAAATCACAAAACTACAGATTTGTGCATGTATGCACACAAAAGAAGAGGTAGCCTAAACTATTGAAGCATCCTCAGAATATACTCGAAATATTTCTAAGTAGGCCTATGAAAAGTCATTGTATTACACATGGGTTTAGCTACCCTAAATCTGATTGCCTGGCTGGCATCAAGATAAAGACAGATTACATTTCACCTAGTAACAAACTGCTGAAATGCAATAATGACATTTCTGACAGAATATGTGATTTCACATCATGTTTTCTATAACTAACGTTACATATTGAGAGGAGTTGTGCTTCATCTATTTCAAGTCATGCCATCTTAGAAAATGTTGAGACAAGCACGTCTGATGTTTGTCATTTAGAAGTTAGCAAGCTAAAATAGTTCACTACAGACTGCACTACAGATAACAACCGGAGGAAAGGCAATAAGTTAATCACATTTCTGACAGAATATGTGATTTCACATCTTATTTTCTACAACTACATACTGAGAGTAAAAATATCGCCCAACTTATTTCATGTCAGAACGTAACGCAACTTGAAACGCGGCGCCCATTGATTTATTCAGCTTTGGTTTGCTATACTGTCTTGCCAATATAATGCTTACCTAACAAGCAAATTGGTACTAGAAAACAAACTTACCTACAGGTTATATATACTAACAGGTTTTTAAATGAAACTGTCAAACGAAAATAACGGACATCAAAAGCAAACGATAATATTGCAAGCAGTTCAGAATTATACAGTTAGCTAAAGTTACGTGATGATGCACTAGCCCCCCCCGCTAAGCCATAATGTTGACGCTGATGAGAAAGCATATTACTGTCAAATAACATGATTTAAGGACTTCAAATTAAGATAAACCATAACTAGAACCGATGTAAAAACAATATTACCTCAGTTTATCCAGCTGTGTGGTTTCCAGTCGAGGTAAACTCCAACTTAAGTGCAGGTGGCATCCAGCTGTCCACGTCAAATGCAGGACTCAAGTGAAAATATTTTTTCAAGACTCATCTTCAAGTATCCAAAACATTTCGCGCCATAAACCCCTTAACCAATCATATCAAATTGAAGCTTATGTTGTCAGCATTACGGGAAAGATTTCAGAAATAAAATCAGTCATTGGACAGCTGAGATATTAGAAGATTGGCCATCGTTACTTTTGTAACGAAATTAGAACGGTCGGGCTCGTAAGGGTTAAGGCTATATGCCTGATGCAACGGCATTGACTTACATGGCAAATCTGGCCTGCTGAACTGCCTGCTTGGCCCCCACATTGCTGCTTGCAGCTATATTTGGGGGCCAAGCAGCGAAGCTGCGAGGCAACCCATAGTGATTCTACGTATTCTTATTAGGGGTCCGAGCAGCGTAGCTGCAGGAACCCTATTGTTTCTGTACCGTTCATTTTTTGGCCAAAATTCTGTAAAAATCATACTGCAGCCTAAACCGTAACTCCAAAACTCTTGAAATTTTCAGGTATGGTTACCAGTACCCCCTTCTACCCATAACCCAAAATTTGGGGTACTGCACCCAAAGGTGGCGCTATTGAAAAAAAAAGTTAATTATGCTTATTTCTCCTTACCAGATTCACCTAGACTCAAAATTCTTTCATAATATTAATCTCTAAACTCAGATGCATCTTTTTGGCCCTGGTCTTATGGTCTACAAATGTTTACTTTTTCCACAATTTCATGGAAAAGCCAAACATTATAAAAAGTTTCACACTCTTCAAAAATAATCGAATCTTCACCAAAATTCTCACAGACAATGTTTAGACCAAGCCTCACAAAAGTTATCGCTCAGAATTTTGATATTTTGTTCCATTTCAGAGATATAGGCCAATAAAGTTAGACCACTTAGGCCTTTTTTCCTAGATCACCTATATTCCTATAAACCGTAAGTCCTAGAAACTTGACATTTTCAAGTATTGTTACCAGTACCCCCCACTACCCATAACCCAAATTTGGGGTACTGCACCCAAAGGTGGCGCTCTTGTCAAAAACGCTTATTTCTCCTTACCAGATTCACCTAGACTCAAAATTCTTTCATCATATTAATCTCTACATTCAGATGCATCTTTTTCACCCTGGTCTTATGCTCTAAAAATGTTTACTTTTGCCACAATTTCAGAGAAAAGCCAAACATCATAAAAAGTTTCACAGGCTTCAAAAATTATCAAATCTTCACCAAAATTCTCACAGACAATGTATAGACAAAGCCTCACAAAAGTTATCAAAAGAATTTGGATACGTTGTTCCATTTCAGAGATATAGGCCAATAAAGTTCGACCACTCAGCCCATTTCTCCTATATCACCTATATTCCTATATGAGTAATTTTTTTTTCTTGGATAACAACCATACAACCATCATTAGGTGGATACCATTAACAGTGCACATTTTCAGATATGTACTCTTTTTTATAAAGCCCTTAATTCTATTGTCAAATGTATGCTAGGAATTTTCTTGATGTTGTGTGTTTGCCAACACACATTTTCACCATTTGAATGTGACTGCTCAATGTGTATGATTGTCAGTGGCTGAGTGGGATAATGCCTAGTGCTGGTGTTTGTTAGGTTGAGAGTTCGAATCCTGCTAGAGCTTTAGGCTCAAGATGCACATGCTATTGGTTATTGAAGATTCACACTATTGAACAGCACCTGAATGACATCAGGCAATCAACATTCACACTCATCAGTTGCCAAGAATCAGAATGCCGAGACACTCTATGACATTCAGGGGAACTTCTTTGTTTACTATTTTTCCTTCATCATTAAGTCTATCATATTTATATTTAATCTATTAGTGTTCATCTCTACAAATGTCTAATCGCCCCTCCATGCTTGGAGTTTTTCTTGTGTGTTTACCAGCACACATTTTCACCATTTGAATGTGACTGCTCAATGTGTATGATTGTCAGTGGCTGAGTGGGATAATGCCTAGTGCTGGTGTTTGTTAGGTTGAGAGTTCGAATCCTGCTAGAGCTTTAGGCTCAAGATGCACATGCTATTGGTTATTGAAGATTCACACTATTGAACAGCACCTGAATGACATCAGACAATTAACATTCACACTCATTAGTTGCCAAGAATCAGAATGCCGACACACTCTATGACATATAGGGGAACTTCTTTGTTTACTATTTTTCCTTCATCATTAAGTCTATCATATTTATATTTCATCCATTACTGTTCTTCTCTATAAATGTCTAATTGCCCCAGAATATCCAAAAGTTTTCAGGTGTACTCTTTCAGGAAAGCCCTTCATTTTATTGTCAAATGTATACTTGGAGTTTTTCTTGTGTGTTTACCAACACATATTTTCACCATTTGAATGTGACTGCTGAATGTGTATGATTGTCAGTGGCTGAGTGGGATAATGCCTAGTGCTGGTGTTTGTTAGGTTGAGAGTTCGAATCCTGCTAGAGCTTTAGGCTCAAGATGCACATGCTATTGGTTATTGAAGATTCACACTATTGAACAGCACCTGAATGACATCAGACAATTAACATTCACACTCATTAGTTGCCAAGAATCAGAATGCCGACACACTCTATGACATATAGGGGAACTTCTTTGTTTACTATTTTTCCTTCATCATTAAGTCTATCATATTTATATTTCATCCATTACTGTTCTTCTCTATAAATGTCTAATTGCCCCAGAATATCCAAAAGTTTTCAGGTGTACTCTTTCAGGAAAGCCCTTCATTTTATTGTCAAATGTGTACTTGGAGTTTTTCTTGTGTGTTTACCAACACACATTTTCACCATTTGAATGTGACTGCTGAATGTGTATGATTGTCAGTGGCAGAGTGGGATAATACCTAGTGCTGGTGTTTGTTAGGTTGAGAGTTCGAATCCTGCTAGAGCTTTAGGCTCAAGATGCACATGCTATTGGTTATTGAAGATTCACACTATTGAACAGCACCTGAATGACATCAGACAATTAACATTCACACTCATTAGTTGCCAAGAATCAGAATGCCGACACACTCTATGACATATAGGGGAACTTCTTTGTTTACTATTTGTTCTTCATCATTAAGTCTATCATATTTATATTTCATCCATTACTGTTCTTCTCTATAAATGTCTAATTGCCCCAGAATATCCAAAAGTTTTCAGGTGTATTTTTTCAGGAAAGCCCTTCATTTTATTGTCAAATGTGTACTTGGAGTTTTTCTTGTGTGTTTACCAACACACATTTTCACCATTTGAATGTGACTGCTGAATGTGTATGATTGTCAGTGGCAGAGTGGGATAATGCCTAGTGCTGGTGTTTGTTAGGTTGAGAGTTCGAATCCTGCTAGAGCTTTAGGCTCAAGATGCACATGCTATTGGTTATTGAAGATTCACACTATTGAACAGCACCTGAATGACATCAGACAATTAACATTCACACTCATTAGTTGCCAAGAATCAGAATGCCGACACACTCTATGACATATAGGGGAACTTCTTTGTTTACTATTTTTCCTTCATCATTAAGTCTATCATATTTATATTTCATCCATTACTGTTCTTCTCTACAAATGTCTAATCGCCCCTCCATGCTTGGAGTTTTTCTTGTGTGTTTACCAATACACATTTTCACCATGTGAATGTGACTGGCCAACATGTAGGATTGACAGTGGCTCAGTGGGATAATGCCTTGTACTGGTGATCCTTAGGTTGAGAGTTCAAATCCCACTTGAAGCATTAGTGGGTTGTGGATGTTAGCATACTACAATAGAATGCTGTTGGGTTGTGGAGGATAACACACTATAACATTACAGCTACTTGTCAATATGGACTTGTAGTGCAAGGCAAGTATTACTGTATAATTATAAGCTGTAGCCTATAATTATTTGTTATTCTTATAATATTTGTCATTTCTTATACTTATTTAGTCGGCTCTTCCACTTGACAGAACAACTCTATATCGGTTAAGGATGTCACGCATGAAACAATGCTGCAGAAACATGAAAATACGACTTTGAGTTTAGTAGGCTATAATTTTCAGTTCCTGTTTATCTATTGCACAATGGGTAATAATTTAAAGGAATCATGTTGCAGTCTTGTAAATAGTGACCCTGCAAGATCCCTAGTCATTGCAAAATCATAGTCTGTGACTTAAAACTCTACTACTTGTCTTTAGATGTGAGAGGGTCTGAGACTGTAGTCTTTCAAAAATCTTTTCCAAATCTTTGCAAATCTTTCCAAAGTTTACCCGCTGGGAAACCCTGTAGCTCCGGAGCAGGGGCTCAGACCAGGATAAATTGTTTGCTCGCCCTCAGTTCGCTCTTTTGTTCATCTCAACCCAGCACTCCAGTGTGTCCTGCTCTGTGTGCGTCTTTGAGTTAACGTAAGTCATCACTTTAATCACCCTCACTATGACTTTTTTGATGTTTATCAGTTTGTAGAGTAGCTCTGCCATCATGTGTAAAGTTAAGGTCTTTGTTTGTTGGTTTGGTGTGTTGGAGTCCCATGTGAGAGATGATTAGGTGATGTTGGTTGACTTGGGATGTCAAGTATTGTTTAGTTGTACCTTATATAGCCTTATGATTTCAGTTTATTGTTCAAATGTCAATTGGTTTGTTTGTGAGTTGGGATCTGTACTGATTTACCCCATTTCACTGATTACTCCATTTTCTGTTTGTTTCCTTTTTGATGCAGCACACATACAAGTAAAGAACAAAAGAACAGATGAATTGAAACTCAAATAAAGTTAACTTGTGTTGCACCGAAACCTGCCATCTTCGTGTCATCACTCCATACCATTGAGCCTTCTGAGTCACACCATTGAACAGCACCTGAATGACATCAGGCAATTAACATTCACACTCATTACACACTGCTGGTGTTTGTTAGGTTGAGAGTTCGAATCCTGCTAGAGCTTGAAGCTCAAGATGCACATGCTATTGGTTATTGAAGATTGACACCATTGAACAGCACCTGAATGACATCAGGCAATTAACATTCACACTCATTAGTTGCCAAGAATCAGAATGCCGACACACTCTATGACATATAGGGGAACTTCTTTGTTTACTATTTTTCCTTCATCATTAAGTCTATCATATTTATATTTCATCCATTACTGTTCTCTATAAATGTCTAATTGCCCCAGAATATCCAAAAGTTTTCAGGTGTACTCTTTCAGGAAAGCCCTTCATTTTATTGTCAAATGTATACTTGGAGTTTTTCTTGTGTGTTTACCAACACACATTTTCACCATGTGAATGTGACTGCCTAATATGTCGGATTGTTAGTGGCTCAGAGGGATAATGCCTAGTGCTGGTGTTTGTTAGGTTGAGAGTTTGAATCCTGCTAGAGCTTTAGGCTCAAGATGCACATGCTATTGGTTATTGAAGAGTCACACCATTGAACAGCACCTGAATGACATCAGGCAATCAACATTCACACTCATTAGTTGCCAAGAATCAGAATGCCGACACACTCGAAGACATATAGGGGAACTTCTTTGTTTACTATTTTTCCTTCATCATTAAGTCTATCATATTTATATTTCATCCATTACTGTTCTTCTCTACAAATGTCTAATTGTCCCAGAATTTCCAAACGTTTTCAGGTGTTCTCTTTCAGGAAAGCCCTTCATTTTATTGTCAAATGTATACTTGGAGTTTTTCTTGTGTGTTTACCAATACACATTTTCAGCATGTGAATGTGACTGGCAAAGATGTAGGATTGACAGTGGCTTAGTGGGATAATGCCTTGTACTGGTCATCCTTATGTTGAGTGTTCAAATCCCACCTGAAGCATTAGTGTTAAAATACTGTTGGGTTGTGGAGGTTAGCATACTAGAATAGAATGCTGTTGGGTTGTGGAGGTTAGCACACTATAACATTACAGCATTACAGCTACTTGTCAATATGGACTTGTAGTGCAAGGCAAGTATAACTGTATAATTATACGCTGTTTATCTTATTGACTCCGACACAGAACCCACCACCACAAATACAATTCAATTCTGTGGGAAACACTGCCTTCCATTATCAAACCCTTCATCTTATCCACAACAAATAAATAGTCCTGTAGAATCAAGTATTGTTAGAATACTGTTGGGTTGTGGAGGTTAGCACACTATAATGTTACAGCACAGGGTAATCCTAATTTTATGCATCAAATTTATTCCAATCCAACTCAAAAGTGTTGAACGACACAAAGTGAAGGTTTTATCCAGATCAAAACCAAGAATAGATTATGTGATCTAATCCAATTTCAGGATCCTTGTTTCCGTTTGAACAACCCATTTTCAAGATTTGATCCAATCCGATAGCTGAAATCCGGTAACTGAAATCCGATAACCGAAATCCGATCACGTTTCTTTTGAACAATTGTGCCCAAACAATCAAAGCATATGTAAAACTAAAAAGCTATGCCATCATGTTCGTTTTGCTCGGACCCCGTAAATCACCGCTTGCGGTTATATTTAGGGGTCCGAGCAGCGTAGCTGCAGGAACCCTATTGTTTCTGTACCGTTCATTTTTTGGCCAAAATTCTGTAAAAGTCATACTGTTGACTAAACCGTAACTCCAAAACTCTTGAAATTTTCAGGTATGGTTACCAGTACCCCCCTCTACCCATAACCCAAAATTTGGGGTACTGCACCCAAAGGTGGCGCTATTGAAAAAAAAAGTTAATTATGCTTATTTCTCCTTACCAGATTCACCTAGACTCAAAATTCTTTCAGAATATTAATCTCTAAACTCAGATGCATCTTTTTGGCCCTGGTCTTATGGTCTACAAATGTTTACTTTTTCCACAATTTCATGGAAAAGCCAAACATTATAAAAAGTTTCACACTCTTCAAAAATAATCAAATCTTCACCAAAATTCTCACAGACAATGTTTAGACCAAGCCTCACAAAAGTTATCGCTCAGAATTTTGATATTTTGTTCCATTTCAGAGATATAGGCCAATAAAGTTAGACCACTTAGGCCTTTTTTCCTAGATCACCTATATTCCTATAAACCGTAAGTCCTAGAAACTTGACATTTTCAAGTATTGTTACCAGTACCCCCCACTACCCATAACCCAAATTTGGGGTACTGCACCCAAAGGTGGCGCTCTTGTCAAAAACGCTTATTTCTCCTTACCAGATTGACCTAGACTCAAAATTCTTTCATCATATTAATCTCTACATTCAGATGCATCTTTTTCACCCTGGTCTTATGCTCTAAAAATGTTTACTTTTGCCACAATTTCAGAGAAAAGCCAAACATCATAAAAAGTTTCACAGGCTTCAAAAATTATCAAATCTTCCCCAAAATTCTCACAGACAATGTTTAGACAAAGCCTCACAAAAGTTATCAAAATCATTTGGATATGTTGTTCCATTTCAGAGATATAGGCCAATAAAGTTCGACCACTCAGCCCATTTATCCTATATCACCTATATTCCTATATGAGTATTTTTTTTTCCTTGGGATAACAAGCATACAATCATCATTGGGTGGTTACCATTAACAGTGAACATTTTCAGATCTGTACTCTTTTTTATAAAGCCCTTAATTCTATTGTCAAATGTATGCTAGGAATTTTCTTGATGTTGTGCGTTTGCCAACACACATTTTCACCATGTGAACGTGACTGCTCAATGTGTATGATTGTCAGTGGCTGAGTGGGATAATGCCTAGTGCGGGTGTTTGTTAGGTTGAGAGTTCGAATCCTGCTAGAGCTTTAGGCTCAAGATGCACATGCTATTGGTTATTGAAGATTCACACCATTGAACAGCACCTGAATGACATCAGGCAATTAACATTCACACTCATTAGTTGCCAAGAATCAGAATGCCGACACACTCTATGACATATAGGGGAACTTGTTTGTTTACTATTTTTCCTTCATCATTAAGTCTATCATATTTATATTTCATCCATTACTGTTCTTCTCTATAAATGTCTAATTGCCCCAGAATATCCAAAAGTTTTCAGGTGTACTTTTTCAGGAAAGCCCTTCATTTTATTGTCAAATGTATACTTGGAGTTTTTCTTGTGTGTTTACCAACACACATTTTCACCATGTGAATGTGACTGCTCAATGTGTATGATTGTCAGTGGCTGAGTGGGATAATGCCTAGTGCTGGTGTTTGTTAGGTTGAGAGTTCGAATCCTGCTAGAGCTTTAGGCTCAAGATGCACATGCTATTGGTTATTGAAGATTCACACCATTGAACAGCACCTGAATGACATCAGGCAATTAACATTCACACTCATTAGTTGCCAAGAATCAGAATGCCGACACACTCTATGATATATAGGGGAACTTCTTTGTTTACTATTTTTCCTTCATCACTAAGTCTATCATATTTATATTTCATCCATTACTGTTCTTCTCTATAAATGTCTAATTGCCCCAGAATATCCAAAAGTTTTCAGGTGTACTTTTTCAGGAAAGCCCTTCATTTTATTGTCAAATGTATACTTGGAGTTTTTCTTGTGTGTTTACCAACACACATTTTCACCATGTGAATGTGACTGCTCAACGTGTATGATTGTCAGTGGCTGAGTGGGATAATGCCTAGTGCTGGTGTTTCTTAGGTTGAGAGTTCGAATCCTGCTAGAGCTTTAGGCTCAAGATGCACATGCTATTGGTTATTGAAGATTCACACCATTGACCAGCACCTGAATGACATCAGGCAATTAACATTCACACTCATTAGTTGCCAAGAATCAGAATGCCGACACACTCTATGACATATAGGGGAACTTCTTTGTTTACTATTTTTCCTTCATCACTAAGTCTATCATATTTATATTTCATCCATTACTGTTCTTCTCTATAAATGTCTAATTGCCCCAGAATATCCAAAAGTTTTCAGGTGTACTTTTTCAGGAAAGCCCTTAATTTTATTGTCAAATGTATACTTGGAGTTTTTCTTGTGTGTTTACCAACACACATTTTCACAATGTGAATGTGACTGCCTAATATGTTGGATTGTCAGTGGCTCAGAGGGATAATGCCTAGTGCTGGTGTTTGTTAGGTTGAGAGTTCAAATCCTGCTAGAACTTTAGGTTCAAGATGCACATGCTATTGGTTATTGTAGATTCACACCATTGAACAACACCTGAATGACATCAGGCAATTAACATTCACACTCATTAGTTGCCAAAAATCAGAATGCCGACACACTCTATGACATATAGGGGAACTTGTTTGTTTACTATTTTTCCTTCATCATTAAGTCTATCAAATTTATATTTCATCCATTACTGTTCTTCTCTATAAATGTCTAATTGCCCCAGAATATCCAAAAGTTTTCAGGTGTACTTTTTCAGGAAAGCCCTTCATTTTATTGTCAAATGTATACTTGGAGTTTTTCTTGTGTGTTTACCAACACACATTTTCACCATGTGAATGCTCAATGTGTATGATTGTCAGTGGCTGAGTGGGATAATGCCTAGTGCTGGTGTTTGTTAGGTTGAGAGTTCAAATCCTGCTAGAGCTTTAGGCTCAAGATGCACATGCTATTGGTTATTGAAGATTCACACCATTGAACAGCACCTGAATGACATCAGGCAATTAACATTCACACTCATTAGTTGCCAAGAATCAGAATGCCGACACACTCTATGACATATAGGAGAACTTCTTTGTTTACTATTTTTCCTTCATCACTAAGTCTATCATATTTTTATTTCATCCATTACTGTTCTTCTCTATAAATGTCTAATTGCCCCAGAATATCCAAACGTTTTCAGGTGTACTTTTTCAGGAAAGCCCTTCATTTTATTGTCAAATGTATACTTGGAGTTTTTCTTGTGTGTTTACCAACACACATTTTCACAATGTGAATGTGACTGCCTAATATGTTGGATTGTCAGTGGCTCAGAGGGATAATGCCTAGTGCTGGTGTTTGTTAGGTTGAGAGTTCAAATCCTGCTAGAGCTTTAGGTTCAAGATGCACATGCTATTGGTTATTGTAGATTCACACCATTGAACAACACCTGAATGACTTCAGGCAATTAACATTGACACTCATTAGTTGCCAAGAATCAGAATGCCGACACACTCTATGACATATAGGGGAACTTGTTTGTTTACTATTTTTCCTTCATCATTAAGTCTATCAAATTTATATTTCATCCATTACTGTTCTTCTCTATAAATGTCTAATTCCCCCAGAATATCCAAACGTTTTCAGGTGTACTTTTTCAGGAAAGCCCTTCATTTTATTGTCAAATGTATACTTGGAGTTTTTCTTGTGTGTTTACCAACACACATTTTCACAATGTGAATGTGACTGCCTAATATGTTGGATTGTCAGTGGCTCAGAGGGATAATGCCTAGTGCTGGTGTTTGTTAGGTTGAGAGTTCGAATCCTGCTAGAGCTTTAGGCTCAAGATGCACATGCTATTGGTTATTGTAGATTCACACCATTGAACAACACCTGAATGACTTCAGGCAATTAACATTGACACTCATTAGTTGCCAAGAATCAGAATGCCGACACACTCTATGACATATAGGGGAACTTGTTTGTTTACTATTTTTCCTTCATCATTAAGTCTATCAAATTTATATTTCATCCATTACTGTTCTTCTCTATAAATGTCTAATTCCCCCAGAATATCCAAAAGTTTTCAGGTGTACTTTTTCAGGAAAGCCCTTCATTTTATTGTCAAATGTATACTTGGAGTTTTTCTTGTGTGTTTACCAACACACATTTTCACCATGTGAATGTGACTGCTCAATGTGTATGATTGTCAGTGGCTGAGTGGGATAATGCCTTGTGCTGGTGTTTGTTAGGTTGAGGGTTCGAATCCCCGGTAGTGCTTTAGGCTCTAGCTCGAATACTATTGGTTATTGAAGATTCACACCATTGAACAGCACCTGAATGACATCAGGCAATCAACATTCACACTCATCAGTTGCCAAGAATCAGAATGCCGAGACACTCTATGACATTCAGGGGAACTTCTTTGTTTACTATTTTTCCTTCATCATTAAGTCTATCATATTTATATTTAATCTATTAGTGTTCATCTCTACAAATGTCTAATCGCCCCTCCATGCTTGGAGTTTTTCTTGTGTGTTTACCAATACACATTTTCACCATGTGAATGTGACTGGCCAACATGTAGGATTGACAGTGGCTCAGTGGGATAATGCCTTGTACTGGTGATCCTTAGGTTGAGAGTTCAAATCCCACTTGAAGCATTAGTGGGTTGTGGATGTTAGCATACTACAATAGAATGCTGTTGGGTTGTGGAGGATAACACACTATAACATTACAGCTACTTGTCAATATGGACTTGTAGTGCAAGGCAAGTATTACTGTATAATTATAAGCTGTAGCCTATAATTATTTGTCATTTCTTATACATATTTAGTCGTCTCTTCCACTTGACAGAACAACTCTATATCGGTTGTCACGCATGAAACAATGCTGCAGAAACACGAAAATACGACTTTGAGTTTAGTAGGCTATAATTTTCAGTTCCTGTTTATCTATTGCACAATGGGTAATAATTTAAAGGAATCATGTTGCAGTCTTGTAAATAGTGACCCTGCAAGATCCCTAGTCATTGCAAAATCATAGTCTGTGACTTAAAACTCTACTACTTGTCTTTAGATGTGAGAGGGTCTGAGACTGTAGTCTTTCAAAAATCTTTTCCAAATCTTTGCAAATCTTTCCAAAGTTTACCTGCTGGGAAACCCTGTAGCTCCGGAGCAGGGGCTCAGACCAGGATAAATTGTTTGCTCGCCCTCAGTTCGCTCTTTTGTTCATCTCAACCCAGCACTCCAGTGTGTCCTGCTCTGTGTGCGTCTTTGAGTTAACGTAAGTCATCACTTTAATCATCACTTTAATGACCCTCACTATGACTTTTGTGATGTTTATCAGTTTGTAGAGTAGCTCTGCCATCATGTGTAAAGTTAAGGTCTTTGTTTGTTGGTTTGGTGTGTTGGAGTCCCATGTGAGAGATGATTAGGTGATGTTGGTTGACTTGGGATGTCAAGTATTGTTTAGTTGTACCTTATATAGCCATATGATTTCAGTTTATTGTTCAAATGTCAATTGGTTTGTTTGTGAGTTGGGATCTGTACTGATTTACCCCATTTCACTGATTACTCCATTTTCTGTTTGTTTCCTCTTTGATGCAGCACACATACAAGTAAAGAACAAAAGAACAGATTAATTGAAACTCAAATAAAGTTAACTTGTGTTGCACCGAAACCTGCCATCTCCGTGTCATCACTCCATACCATTGAGCCTTCTGAGTCACACCATTGAACAGCACCTGAATGACATCAGGCAATTAACATTCACACTCATTACACACTGCTGGTGTTTGTTAGGTTGAGAGTTCGAATCCTGCTAGAGCTTGAAGTTTAAGATGCACATGCTATTGGTTATTGAAGATTGACACCATTGAACAGCACCTGAATGACATCAGGCAATTACCATTCACACTCATTAGTTGCCAAGAATCAGAATGCCGACACACTCTGACATATAGGGGAACTTCTTTGTTTACTATTTTTCCTTCATCATTAAGTCTATCATATTTATATTTCATCCATTACTGTTCTTCTCTATAAATGTCTAATTGCCCCAGAATATCCAAAAGTTTTCAGGTGTACTCTTTCAGGAAAGCCCTTCATTTTATTGTCAAATGTATACTTGGAGTTTTTCTTGTGTGTTTACCAACACACATTTTCACCATGTGAATGTGACTGCCTAATCTGTTGGATTGTTAGTGGCTCAGAGGGATAATGCCTAGTGCTGGTGTTTGTTAGGTTGAGAGTTCGAATCCTGCTAGAGCTTTAGGCTCAAGATGCACATGCTATTGGTTATTGAAGAGTCACACCATTGAACAGCACCTGAATGACATCAGGCAATTAACATTCACACTCATTAGTTGCCAAGAATCAGAATGCCGACACACTCGAAGACATATAGGGGAACTTCTTTCATTAAGTCTATCATATTTATATTTCATCCATTACTGTTCTTCTCTACAAATGTCTAATTGTCCCAGAATTTCCAAACGTTTTCAGGTGTTCTCTTTCAGGAAAGCCCTTCATTTTATTGTCAAATGTATACTTGGAGTTTTTCTTGTGTTTACCAATACACATTTTCACCATGTGAATGTGACTGGCAAAAATGTAGGATTGACAGTGGCTTAGTGGGATAATGCCTTGTACTGGTCATCCTTATGTTGAGAGTTCAAATCCCACCTGAAGCATTAGTGTTAAAATACTGTTGGGTTGTGGAGGTTAGCATACTAGAATAGAATGCTGTTGGGTTGTGGAGGTTAGCACACTATAACATTACAGCATTACAGCTACTTGTCAATATGGACTTGTAGTGCAAGGCAAGTATAACTATAATTATACGCTGTTTATCTTATTGACTCCGACACAGAACCCACCACCACAAATACAATTCAATTCTGTGGGAAACACTGCCTTCCATTATCAAACCCTTCATCTTATCCACAACAAATAAATAGTCCTGTAGAATCAAGTATCGTTAGAATACTGTTGGGTTGTGGAGGTTAGCACACTATAATGTTACAGCACAGGGTAATCCTAATTTTATGCATCAAATTTATTCCAATCCAACTCAAAAGTTTTGAACGACACAAAGTGAAGATTTTATCCAGATCAAAACCAAGAATAGATTGTGATCTAATCCAATTTCAGGATCCTTGTTTCCCTTTGAATAACCCATTTTCAAAATTTGATCCAATCCGATAGCTGAAATCCGGTAACTGAAATCCGATAACCGAAATCCGATCGATCACGTTTCTTTTGAACAATTGTGCCCAAACAATCAAAGCATATGTAAAACTAAAAAGCTATGCCATCATGTTCGTTTTGCTCGGACCCCGTAAATCACCGCTTGCGGTTATATTTATTATTATTATTATAACGAAACGCTAATTTGCCATTAAACCATACAGTAAAAAGTTGGGATATTCGGCACATTGATTCGGTTCAGTCATATCTTTAATTTATCAAAGTTTCAAGTCTGCACTTTGAGTGCTCTAGCGCCACCAACATTTCAAATTTTTTATTACATCTATGCACATAACGTTTGAATGGTACACCACATTTTGAACATTAAGGTATATTTGGAATCCTTGGATGAGACCGAACTCAACGCAGATGTCAATTTATGGGGTAAACGTAATTGATCAGGCTGCCATATTGGATTTAATCAAAAACACCTAAAAGGCATCAAAGTTCGCAAAGTTTGTCCGATTTTCACGAAACTTGACGCAGATGATCTTCAGACTATGACTCACAAATGTTATTGCTTTTCGGAGCCATATTCAAAACCCATCGCCCGTCGTGACCAATCAAGTTTGGCGGCGAAGCCGCCAAACAGGAATTGAAGTGATCTCAGCAAGGCTTTCGCGTATCAACACCAAACTCAGTACAGGGTCTCAGGACCCAATTAGGAGGAGGCTCAATAAATTTGGTGACTTTTGACCTATAGGTGGCGCTATAATTACCAAAATTACGTTTTAGCCTGTAACGGGTCATGTGTTTGGAATTAAAGCATATTAGTGATATCTGTTAATACCTTGAGAGGTCCTTAGGCCGCCACATGCCAACATGTGACGTCAACATAAATGATCCAACCGCCATATTGGATGTCATCAAAAACACTTAAAAGGCATCAAAGGTCACAAAGTTTCTCCGATTTTCACGAAACTTGACGCAGATGATCGTCAGACCATGTCTCATAAATGCATTGCTTTCTGGAACCATATTCAAAACCTGTTGCCCGTGACAACCAATCAAGTTTGGCGGCGAAGCCGCCAAACAGGAAGTGAAGTGATATCTCAGCAATGCTTTCACATATCAAAACCAAACTAGGTATATAGGTTCAGGACTCAATCAGGAGGACACTCAAGAAATGTGGTAAATTTTGACCACTATGTGGCGCTATAATCACAGGAAGTGGGCTCATATTTCTGCAATGCTTTCACGTATCGAAACCAAACTTGGCTCATTGACTCGGGACCACATCCTGAGGACATACAATAATTTTAGCGACCTTTGACCACTAGGGGTGCTATAATTTGCAACACTTTCTCGTATCAACACCAAACTTGGTATATGGACTCGTGACTACAACCTGAGGACGCACAATAAATGTGGTGACTTTTGACCACTAGGGGTGCTATAATTATCAACACTTTCTCGTATCGACACCAAACTTGGTATGTGGACTTGTGACTACAACCTGACTATGCACAATACATTTGGTGATGTTTGAGGTATGCATATGTATGGGGGGTTATTGGGGTGTGTGGGAGAGGAAGTTTATCTGTGTATATGTGTGTGTGTGGGACGGGTGGTTAATTGGGTGTGTGTATAATGTAGCAACATTGGGTTGCCATGACAACTCCTGCTCAACTGCTTGGCCCCCACATTGCTGCTTGCAGCTATATTTATTATTATTATTCCGCCATGGAAGTCTATGGCAGCCCATAGAACCGTCTGGTGAAAAGTTGTGAATTTTGGCACACTGATTGGGGACAGTCCAATAATTAATCTCACCAAGTTTCATGCCGGCACCTCCAGCGCTCTAGCGCCACCAACAGGCCAAAGTTGGACTTGCGTTCACGCACGTAACTTCTGACCCGTATGGCCGATTTTCAAAAATGAGGTATCGTTGGAATCCTTGGACCAAGCCGAGTTCAACGCACTCTATGACGTCATTTTCCGCCATGATGGATTTTCCGCCATATTGGATTTTAGTGAAAGTGAAACTAAAACTTCACAGGTCACAAATTTTGTCCGATCGACACCAAACTTGACATACATGATCTTCAGACCAAGCCTCACAAAAGTTGTGGTGTTTTGTCTCCGGAACTAAAACCGTTCATCCATAATATCCAATCGAAATTTGCGGCGAAGCCGCCAAACAGGAAGTGAGCTGATATCTCAGCAACCCATTGATCTATTATAACCAAACTAAGTACATGGACTCAGGACCCAATCAGGGGGACGCTCAAGAAATCTGGTGACCTTTGACCTCTAGGGGGCGCTGTAATTAAGAAACATGCCTTTTGGCCTGTAGCTGCAGTTGTGCTTAGAATTAAAACGCACTAGTGGTGTCTGGTAATACTGTTGGAGGTCCTTAGGCCGACCCAAGCCAATTTGTGATGTCATCGTAATTGATTCGGCCGCCATATTGGATTTAATCAAAAACACGTACAAGTTTTCGCAGGTCACAAATTTCAGCCTATCCTCACCAAAATTGTCAGAGACCATCTTCAGACCATGCCTGATGAGTGCATTGCTTTCTGGAACAATTGACAAAAGCATTGGTCTGTAACAGCCTATCGAAATTTGCGGCGAAGCCGCCAAACAGGAAGTGAGCTCATATCTCAGCAACGTTTTCATGTATCAAAACCAAACTTAGTACATGTACCTTAGACCCCATCGGGAGGACGCTCAAGAAATTTGGTGACTTTTGACCTCCAGGGGGCTCTGTAATTGGCAAAAATGCATTTTGGCCAGTAGTTGCTGATGTGCATTATTCTGCAATGGAAGTCAATGGCAGCCCATAGAACAGTCTGGTAAAAAGTGCATTTTGCACACTGTTTGGGGACAGTCCAATAATTTATTTCACGTTTTCATGAAGGCACCTCAAGCGCTCTAGCGCCAACAACAGGCCAAAGTTGGCGTGTGTTCACGGACGTAACTTTTGACCTGTTGACCCGAGTGTCAAAATGAGGCATCATTGGAATCCTTGGGCCAAGCAGAGTTCAACACACCCTATGACGTACATTTTTGACCTCTATGTTTAAATCACAGCAAGAGTGATCATATCTCAGTCTATCTTTTATTTTTGATGTGAAACTGATGACAGCAAGTTCCATCCAGTTCATTCTAATGCGTGGGTGGGGCGGGGTGGGACGGGCAGGGGCGATTGCAGCGGTGGGTTGGTTGGGGGAGGGGGCGGCAACACTCAGCCAAGTTTAATTTATTTTTTTTAGTTTTTTTTTATGTTGACCCGAAATCCCTGAAACCCAGGAATATCACGTTGTTGGGCAGTGAATGCATGTAGGCTTAACTAGATTGTGGTGGATCAATCATATTGCCTTCTTAAATCGTAAAATATTCTGTGGTCTCAGTTCACTGTTGAATGGGCCTAGCCTACCCTATGCTTGCTCAAAATATATGCTTTGTCTAGTAGAGGTGCTTCAAATTGGCGCTTAAAATGGCCTGTCTCAGAATATAGAAGAGGTCCAGGGCAATTCCGCGCAAAACTGTCACATCCATATTTAGTTGGCGTTACGGACGTGACAGTTTTGCGTGGTATTGCCCCCGTATCGTTATATAAAGCTCTCTTCTCGCTCTCTAGCTTTCTCCTCTTTGAGCAATCGATGATTTGAAAATAACTTACTTATCGTTAACTTAGATATCCATCTGATTGTTTCTCGTCCCGTCTCCTCTCCTCGCTCGTTTCAGGCTATCAGTCTCTTCTCCATAGTAGGCTACTACTTTACTCACTGACTCGACTTTATCAGAATTCACAGATTTCACTGGCTGAGTAGCAGCAAGCGAAATGATGGTTCCTGAAGCTCCTGAAGTAAATGCTGTTATCCTAACCAACGAAACATTTAGCGCAGCTTTGAAATCTTACGTGAAAATCTAAATTAGGCTATTATGGTCTGGGTCCGGATAGGATCACGTCACTGTCCGGACTCGGACCGCGGTCCGCCATTTGGTGATGGCTGCCCTAGACTAACGAGCTATCTTGGTAAATTAGGTAGGCTGGCTTTTGGTTTTCGCGTTTGACTTTGGCATTCGCGGAATTTGCGTTTGTGGGTCGCAGGGTGAACCCTCGGGTGTAACAAGTGGAGAGCTCGCCGGGATCAATGGTTTGTTCCTTGTAGTGTATTGTGGTAAGTAATTCGGTTACGAAGTGTGTTTTGTATAGCCGTGTTCGTTGTAAGGCTTTGTAAACATTTGTTAGCGATTTCATACTGGATTTCATACTGTGGCATTATTTGTGTGGCTTTACAAAAGCAACGTAGGCGTTTTGTTTGCTTTCGCTCTGCAGTTTGTGAAGTGTTGGTGGTAACCAACAGATTTGTGTAATTTGCTCTGGTGAAATTGTTCTGTTATATGGTCTGCGTTTAGAGGTGCCTGTTTGGAGTAGGCCTAATTATTTTGTTTGCCAAGTCTGATACACTGTGAGACTTCTGTGTTTAAATGGTAAGCTTTGTAGCGCCATCTGGTGCGTGAGTGATATTATTGTGTTGGTGACAGGCTAATTAAGATGTTTGTTTGCCTGCATTATACGCTTGAGATACCTAACGTCCTTTTGTTTGTTCAGTCAATGGTACTGGGACATTCTGTGCATTGACGAGTGTAATATATTCTGTGTGGAGCAACTTTGGCAACTAGGTAGTTGTATTTCGAATAAATTTTGGTTTGGCCTGACATTTTGACTACTTTTGAATTAACTTTTGATAACGTCTTGCCTCCTGGTAAAAATGGAGTTTAATGCTGGGGAGTTTATGGCAGAGGAGGTAACTCGATGTCGGCTCATAAAGCTCACTAAGCCACAGATAGTGCAGCTTTTTGATTTCATGGAGATTGAGCATACAGAGGACATGAAGAAAATCAGGCTTGTGGATAAATTAGCTTTGCAGCTTGGGCTAACAGATGAGCGCACTAGAGAAATACGCAGAGAGAAAGACAGGCTGTATGAAGAAGAACAGCGTGAGAAAAGAGAGCGTGATTTACAACTTGAACTGCAGGTAGCTAGCACAAAGCTGGAACAGACAAAGAGAGAGAGCCAAGATAATCAGCGTCAGCGGGATCATGAGGGCCGCTTTGATATCGGTAGGTGTTTGAAGATCATGCCACGGTTTTGTGCAGAATCTCCAGAGATTTTTTTCGAGACATTTGAGCGCATTGCAACTGAGAGGTCTTGGCCTCAGGCGGAATGGGTGACGTTGGTTAGAAGAGAATTCACAGGTAAGGCGCAGGAAGCGTACATTGCTCTCGGGTTTGCAGATAGTGGTGAATATGGGGTGGTTAAAAAAGCTGTACTCAGGGCTTATGAACGGGTTCCTGAAGCTTATCGGCTGGAATTCCGTACCTTAAAGTTAAAGTCTGAGCAGACATGTGTCAATCTTGCTAGACAGCAGGAGCTGGCGTTCGACAAGTGGCTGCGGGCTTGTGAGGTTCACACGTTTCAGGACCTGAGACAATTGCTTCTTTTAGAGCAGTTTAAATCGAGTGTGCCTCGTCATATAGAGGTGCATTTGAATGAACAGTAAGTGACTGAGCCGAGAAAGGCTGCTGAGATGGTTGACAATTATGTCTTGGTTCACCAAGATCCTTGGAAAGGTAGGTCGTCAGGAATGGTGAGGAAACAGGGATTCGAGAGTAAGAAGGAGATGGATCAGCCAAGTCAGATCAGAGCTGGTGCTAGCAGTAGGCCAGTCCCTAGTTCCAAGCCTTTTCGTCAATCCACCCAGTCAGGTGAGATCATTTGTCACTACTGTAAGAAACCTGGTCACATGAAGTCTCGTTGCCGGTTGCTGGAAAAGAGGGGCCGTTATGATGATGTTCAACGACCTGTAGCTTGTGTGATTGCTGAGAACGATAACATTAATGTCTCTGATGAACCGCCATCCCCAGTGAATACACCCATAGGAGTAACATCTGAGGTCTATAAAGGCTTTGTCTCTCAGGGTTCAGTGGCGCCCTCGGAAGGAGAACCTGAGGTACCAGTGAGTGTGTTACGGGACACAGGGGCAGCTCAGTCCCTTTTGTTAGCTGGGCTAATGTCTTGGACAGATAAAACTTCCCTGAAAGCCTCTGTCCTGCTTAAAGGTCTGGGAGGTGAGTATGGTGCTGTCCCTTTACACAGAGTGTTTTTGAAATCCAATCTAGTCACTGGCTATGTTACCGTGGGTGTAGTACAGTCCCTACCCATAGATGGTGTTGGTTTGCTCTTAGGTAATGACTTGGCTGGCAGCCAAGTGTGTCTGACTCCTGTAGTAAGTTTGGAGCCTTGTGAGTCGACAGAGCCCTGGAAAGAGAGTGTCCTGGGTTTTTCCCAGCGTGTGTTGTTACCCGCTCTCAGGCGAAGAAAACACTGAGTGAAACACATGCAGAAGTAGAGCCAGTAGCTTTGTCTGATACATTCCTTGCGGCATTGGATGGTCTGCCTGATGCTCAGCAGTATAGCCGGGAAGCGCTTATTGCTGGTCAGAAGGAGGACCCTGTGTTAGCATCAATAAGAGAGAGTGCTGTTAGCTCCGAAGAAAGCAGAGATATGGCTGAGGGGTTTTACATACGGGACGATGTGTTGATGCGAAAGTGGAGGCCTTCTGATCGACCAGCCAATGAGGTCTGGAGTGCGGTAGAGCAGGTGGTGCTGCCCGAGAGTTTCCGTTCTGAGGTTTTGCGTTTGGCCCATGAAACACCTTTGGCTGGCCATTTGGGCATTCGGAAAACCCAGGCAAAAATCCTCCGACATTTTTTCTGGCCTCGGTTGCATCAGGATGTGGTGGCTGTGTGCAGGTCTTGTCATTCGTGTCAAATGGTGGGGAAGCCCAATCAGAAAATTCCCCGTGCAACTTGGTGTCCTCTTCCAGTTGTTGACGAACCTTTCTCACGGGTCCTTATTGACTGTGTTGGGCCATTACCAAAGATGAAAAAAGGTAACCAGTATTTGTTAACCATCATAGATGTTACTACTCGCTTTCCCGAGGCTTTGCCTCTGAGAGGTATTAAGGCAAAGGCTATTCTTGACTCTTTAATTGGTTTCTTCTCTCGTTTTGGCCTCCCAAGGCAAATTCAGTCTGACCGGGGCACTAATTTCGTGTCCAGTGTGTTTCAGGAGGTGATGTGTGACCTAGGTATTTAACAGATTACTTCGTCAGCTTACCATCCTCAGTCTCAGGGGGCAATTGAGCGGTACCATCAAACTCTGAAGACTGCGATTAAGACATACTCTGTTCAACACCCTGGGGATTGGGATGTGGCTCTCCCTTTCCTGTTGTTTGCACTCCGAGATGCGGTGAACGAGTCTACCGGGTTTACTCCCTTTGAATTGGTCTTCGGTCATGAGGTCAGAGGTCCATTGAAAATGATCAAAGAGCGGCTAGTGAAGCAGTCTAGTGAGGGGACTGTTTTGCAGTACGTAGCTATGTTCCGAGACCGGCTGTCGAGCGAATTTTTAAACCTGGGGACAGAGCACTGATGCTTCTGCCCATGAGGGGAGACAGTTTGAGCACTTGTTTTTGTGGTCCATACACGATCGAGAAGAGGGTGGGGGACCGAAATTATGTCGTTAGCACTCCGGACCGGAGAACCAAGTCACGGTTATGTCATGTCAACTTACTGAAGGCGTATGTGGGTAGAGGAGATTCCGTTCCCATAGCTTGTGTGTTTGCTAAAGACGAGTCTGGTTACACCGAAGATGGCACTGAGGCTGTTGAACCTGTCAGTGCGCACCTTAGCAATTCCGAGGCTTTGCGAACATTTGATAAACATCTCGGTCACCTGAGTGAGAGTCAGCAATCTGACCTGAGAGTTTTGGTTGGGGACTATCCTGGCTTGTTTCGTGACGTGCCTGGTCGCACAAATCTGGCAGTGCACGATGTAGACACTGGTGAGGCCCTGCCTATAAAGCAACACCCTTATAGGTTGGGTCCAGCCAAACTCAAGCGCGTACAGGAAGAACTTGAATATATAACTAGGATTGGAGTGGTCCAGCCTAGTCATAGCGAGTGGAGTTCACCTGTGGTACTGGTCCCGAAAGCAGATGGTACAACACGGTTCTGCATTGATTACCGGAAGGTTAATCAGGTCACAAAGGCAGATGCGTTTCCCATCCCGCGTCTAGAAGACTGTATTGACCGTATTGGTAGGGCCCAGTATGTGTCCAAATTAGATCTCTTGAAGGGCTACTGGCAAGTGCCTCTAACACCTCGAGCCCAACAGGTGTCAGCCTTTGTCACTCCTTTCGGCCTCTATCAGTGTCAAGTACTCCCATTTGGGATGAAAAATGCGCCAGCTTCCTTCCAGAGGGCAATGAATATGGTCACGGCAGGGCTGACCAATGTGGTCACTTATATCGATGACCTGGTGGCATTCAGTGAGTCATGGGTTGAGCATATGGGACATTTGAGAGAGCTGTTTGAGGTTGCAGCAGGCCCAGTTACTAGTGAACTTGCCGAAGTGTGAGATCGGCAGGGGTCAGGTGACCTACTTGGGACATCAGGTGGGGCAGGGTTTGGTGCTTCCTAGACAGGCCAAGATCCAGGCTATCTTGGATCTTCCTGTCCCAAGGACTCGCAGAGAGCTTATGAGAGTGCTTGGGATGTGTGGTTTTTATAGAAGGTTTGTCCCGAATTTTGCTGCAGTCACTGAGCCATTAACAAATTTGCTCCGCAAGGATGTGAAGTTCAGGTGGTCTGACACATGCCAGTTGGCATTTGACAGGGTTAAGGCTATTCTGTCTTGTGAGCCAGTGTTGAGGGCGCCCGACTTTGCCACCCCCTTTAAACTTGCAGTAGATGCGTGCGAGGTGGGAGTCGGTGCCGTTTTGCTGCAAGTAGATGATCAGGGTTTTGATAGACCGGTTGCATATTTCTCAAAGAAGCTCAATAAACATCAGCGAGCATACTCTACGATTGAGAAGGAAGCGCTAGCACTGGTGTTAGTGCTGCGTCACTTTGAGGTTTATGTCTCAAGCTCAGGTGGGGAGTTGTTGGTACTTACAGACCACAATCCCCTGACCTTTGTTGCAAAGTTTAAGACTTCCAATGCTCGAGTCTTCCGGTGGAGTCTTGTGCTTCAACCCTACAGTCTAGTTGTTCAGCATATAGCTGGCAAGGATAACATCATTGCAGACACCCTGTCACGAGCCTAGAAATACTGGAGAGATTATGACTTTATAAGTTTGACCCTGTGTTAGGGATTGCAGAACTGGAAATGATAGTTTTAATATGATCAATTGGAAGAATAGTGTGTGTGTGTGTATATATATATATATATAATCTCCAATAGATAATTTTGTTAGATGGTGCCATGGTTAAAAAAAAAAAAAAAAGAGAAAAGGTTGTAACTTTAAAAAAAAAAAAGTTTTTTTTTGTCTGAGGGGGGAAGGAATGTTACGGTCAGGTCGAGGGATAACACACACTGATTAATGGCTGCCTTAGGACCAGCTGACTGCTGGGCGTGGCAGGCGCGATGTTTTAAAAATTGATTACAGGTGGATACCTGGAGGAGCGCGAAAACGCCAGTCTTGCGCAGGAATTTGCAAGTGTGCACGCTACTCGCCAACGCTGACCAGGATTACCTGTTTCTCCGACGTCCCTCCAGACTATTGTGGTTTTTGTTTATGCTTATACAACGTTTTCGCCTGGCACCAGGACTTTACTAATCGAAACTTGAACTCCCAAAACCGAACAACCGCAAGAGAGCTGGCCGCTCTCGGGAAAGAGCAAGACCTGTGCTGGCCCGGTACGCACGCTCGCCTGGGAAGTCGGTAAGCTGGTTCCTCTTGCAGTCTTTAGTCTTTACATACCATCTTCACCCACACCACTGATATAGACTCCCAACTCAAGTTACCACATACACGCAGGGCAAGTTGCACTGCGGGCTTAATTTAGCTAGCTATTGTTTAAACCCCCTAGACTAACGAGCTATCTTGGTAAATTAGGTAGGCTGGCTTTTGGTTTTCGCGTTTGACTTTGGCATTCGCGGAATTTGCGTTTGTGGGTCGCAGGGTGAACCCTCGGGTGTAACACCTATCTTTAAATTAAGTTTGAAATAAAGTTAACACGTTTTCTGAAAATTTTGTTCCATGTGCCCTTTTTTTAAATTTGAGCCCCTGCCCCTTCAAAGGTCTCTGCACGCCCCTGTTTTTCACTATTGAACACCATACCTGCTTCTGCAGCCCGTTCCATCAGGTTGATCAGGTGTTTGTCATGCTCCTCTTTTTTTTTTCCGCATACCGCTATATCGTCGGCTATGCTGACCACACCGTGGAGCCCCTGGAGGATCTGGTCCATCTTGGCCTGGAACCAATCTTGGGATACACACAGTCCAAATGGAAGACGTCTCCAGCAGTATCTGCCAAATGGAGTGCGAAACGTTGTTAGGAGCTGAGAATCCTCGTCAAGATGTATCGACCAGGATCCTGCTTTTGCGTCGAGCTTACTTAAAATCTTTGCCTCAGCAAATGTTGGATTCAATTCCTCAACGGTGGGTATCTTGTGTGGGCATCTTTTCAGGCTGGCGTTTAACTTTTGTGGATCTAGGCAAATACATAATGATCCATCTTTCTTTGTGCTGAACGCAAGGCTAGAGCACCAATCAGTGTGTTGTTCTACTTTCCGTAGTACACCTTGTTCCACGAGTTTGTTGAGCTCATCTTGAAGCTTGTCTTTGATGTGGATGCTGCATTTCCGTGGATCTATGAATGGTTCGACATCATCCTTCAGGAAAAGTTTGGCAGTTCCCTTGAAGTTCCCCATGTTATCAAACTGGTTTGGATATGCTCTCTTGAGGTCATCACAGGTAAGTATTTTCAGTTGTTTCACTGGTTTTGTGATTTTCTTGTTGTCATCTGGTTTTCGTTTGATTGTGTCGACGTGCACAGTCACAAGTTTCAGCAGTTCACTTGTGGGTAATCCAACGACAGCTGGCCCTGGTACGTCCACTTTGTAGAACTTTGCGTTGACCCAACTGGACTCCTTGTACTGGCATGGAATGTTGTTGGTTCCGAGGCACGGGATCTCATGACCACTGTAAGCAGACAGCTTTAGGTTGTTTTTTTTAGTCTTACAGTATGTATGCATGTGCGTTGTTTCCATACATTTGTCTGAATGTGCACAGTGGAAAGGTGTTCCCAGATGCCCTTCTGCTTCCCAGATGCTCTTGACCACAGTGTAGCATTGTATCCATTTTAATATCGGCTTATCGGTGGAAAAAATGACCGATAGGCCTACCTATTATTATAAAAATGCTAAATATCGGCCCTAATAATCGGCCAGGCCGATAATTGGTCGACCCCTAAACACGATACATTTGAAGTCTCTTGCCACACTCTTGCCTGGGTCACTTGCCACAAAAAGACTTATAGTGACCTTAAGAATTGATTGCACAATCTTGCCTCCAGTTGCTTTCTAATTTGTTTTTTTTTATTTTGCGAACAAGTCTTACCTAATGACATTGCCCCACAGATAACATCAGAAGAAAGTAAGAATAGCCATCCCATCTTAGTCATTAGTAATGTGGTGAGATTACATTTTGGGCTGGTAGATTTACAAATGATTGGCACCACTTCTGGGCTGGATTCTCATACAATTCTATATATATTTTTACGTGGAGAAGGTTGGCCTCAGACACTGGAAACAGACACAGTGTGTGTGTGTGTGTATGTGTGTATGTGTATGCATGTGCGTGTGTGTGTGTGTGTGCTTGTGTGTGTGAGTGAGTGTGCGTGTGTGTGTGTGAGTGTGTGAAACCACAAATACTAGATGAAGTCCGCTGTAGTTGCAAAAAAGACTACAGCACAAAGAGATGCACATGCAAAAAACATGGACTCCCTTGCACTGCCATTTGCGGAGAATGTTGTGGTACTAGCTGCACAAACTCACAATTGCCTGATTTATCAGATGAATATGACCCAGAGCGGAAGAACTAAGCAAAGAACAAACTAGGAACTGATATAGGGAGCCACAGAGAAGGGGTCAAGGATCCACGCTGGATTAAAAAAAAATAAAAAAAATAACATAAATAAATAAATAAATAAAACACACAAAAAAACCCTCCCCTATTGTTGCTACCTTGTCGTGGGGAGGCGTGTATGGGGAGGCGTGTATGCGGAGGCGTGTATGCCTCTGTGACCCTGAAGACTATACCGGCGGGGGTTATACAGTTTTCAGGTTAGAGGCCAGTCTAAAATTAATTTTACAATGTGTGAGTGCTGTATGACTGCTGGCTATCTATATATTTTGTCCTATGTCATCTGCCTAGGGACTGCAGATGAAAAGTAGTTATTTTTACTAATTCTGGCATATTTACATGGTGTTTTATACAATGTTCATTAATATGCATGGTCCCTTTTTAAAAAAAAAATTATATATACAATATATAAAAAAAAACTTGTAATACAAAAAAGGTTAATTTTCATGTATAGTTTTACTATGTAAAGTTTTATTGTGGTAGGAGTAAAGGAAAAAAATAGATTTGGGTGTATTTTGGGCATATTCGAT
Organism: Alosa pseudoharengus; assembly: GCF_046254945.1. Lineage (NCBI taxonomy): Eukaryota > Metazoa > Chordata > Actinopteri > Clupeiformes > Clupeidae > Alosa > Alosa pseudoharengus. Next base: position 29,714,701 of record NW_027468587.1, read on the forward strand.
TAGTGTATAGCTCATTTGCATATTAAACTTAATTTTCAAAGAAACTTGTAATACAAAAAAATACTTTTCATGGATATGTTCATTCTGTAAAGTTTCATTTTGATAGGAGTAAAGGAAAAAAATAGCCCCATTGGGGTGCATTGTTGCCTGGCCTTATTGGCACACATCTCAGATTGATGAGAATTTAACATAATTCCTCAACTAGGATTTCTTAGGACTTTTAGTATGTTGTTCTGGAAACCCCATAGAAATGATTTATGCTGAAAAAAAAATATTTTACAATTAGTTGGTCGTAAAACGCTACTTTGCCTGGACTAGTAGCCATACTCAATTCTAGTCAGAATATGAGTCTGATACTGCTCCATTGGGACGTAATTATGGAGCGTGTTTCAACCGATACAGGGGGGGAATGTCTCTGCACTCAACTGGATAGACCTAACCAATCAGAGCAACGAAATAGCTTACCGTGTTGCTCACCTGTCCATCATCGTAAAGCCTAATTTGATTGGTCCGCCCGATCTAGGGCGAGCATAGTTGCTCCACAATGGAGCAATGCCAGACCGAACTTCCCGAACTCAAATGTTGTGGGCGGGACTAAGTTCGGCTAGCACCCAGGGTAAGGGTTATGGTGCACATTCATGCATTTACCTTGGCATTATTTCGACAACCGTTCCGTTCAGTTCCATTATTTTTAGCTAAGATTCTTTATATGACAAAGCTCTGCGTAAAACCTTCTTCAACAAATCTGTGGTGGCCAATTCATCTGTGGAGATGATTCTTCATTGTCCCTGATCCACTCTTTCACAGTTTGAGATGATTCCTGGCAGGGGCGGACCTGGATACTTTGAGGCCCAAGGCAAAAGATCCCGAGGCCCTTCCGAGCCCCCCCCCACACACACACACCACAACCCTAAAACTAAAACACACTTTTTTCTGTAATAATGGGACGCTGAGGCATACTCAAATACAACAAATATTTATTGCCATAGATGACAATCAAAAAACATTAGTAAAAACCTTTGAAAGTATTACAATTATGGATTATTGAATTATGAATTATGAATGGTGTGTGTGTGTGAGAGAGATGAGAGAGAGTAGGCTAGGGGTTTGGAGTCTCTGTGTGTGAATATACTCTTTGTATGAGAGTCTGTCTGTTTAGGCTATGTGTAGAAGAGAGGGAGAGAGAGTGAGAGTGAGTGTGTGCGTGCGAACTAAGTGAGGTGTTCGATCTTCCAAAAAGCCGACATCCAAAACAATAAACAGCGTCTGCACTGACCGAATAAACTAGCCATTTTCTGTTTATTTTTTCTCAATTTTTCATGGTCATGTAATAATGTTCAACCGTGAATCTTCTGGGTGGTTTATCTGCATTTTTGGGGAATTCAAAGTTCTTAATTTGCACAGGGCCTTTTTTTTTACGATTTCAACTCGCTCTGCATCTACGGTGTCTGGCCATAAGGCAGGGTCGTCACTGATAACTGTAGCCTAGTGCTAGGTATTGTGTTAGGGCTACTCACGTACTGGTTTCGTTTGCACCCAAAGCTTCTGCTACTGAAATGGTGTCCGTAGCAGCACCAACAGCAACAGTGCGGACTTCGGCAGTGACGGTGATCCCTCATGACTGTTTCACTTATCATTCATCATCATCATCATCATCAGAAGAATATGTAGGCCTAGGCTAGTAGCCTACAAGAGCTATCCAAATTACTTTCTTCCGTGGAAGAATTCTTCGACTGGAAGAAGTTGGATAATTTAGGCAATTTCTTTCTAAATTCTTCCTCCTCGCTTTTTCTTTTTCTTTTATCACTTCCACTCTGGAAACGTTTCATGGCTGCTGTCAATCGCTCAACTCCACACCTCACCAAGACCTCCTTCATAGCTAGTTGCTGCTATGGTGACAGAAAGAGAAAGCGGACCTGTAGTGGGCAGTGTGCTGTAAGTATGTTGGGGATGTGTGTTGGAGAAGCTTCCTGATGAAATAATGTGCTGTGTATGTAGGGGAGGGGAGAGGGGGGGGGGCAGTGTACTGCAATTATGGACTTACTATTGCAAGCAGAGTGACTCGCGGGAGACATCACGGGAGATATCGCAGAATTTTGTTTGCAATAAATACAGCATAACTTTCATTCTTACTCATTAAAATGAGTAGCCTGGAAAATCCAGACCCTGATAATCTAGAAAGATTAAGGGTCTGGCAAAGAACAATGTAATGGCCCAACTCGAGGAGCGGCAGCAAGCATGCATTTAAAAATCTCACTGCACGCAATTGGATAACACTATACCACGTTTACTCTGAATTATTTCGGACTTCGACGAAATCGGATAACACTACGACCAATGTGTACTGTCCTCCAACGTTGCAGTTTAGCTGGTTTCCCGGAATATTGGGGTAAAAGTAACGTGCATCATTGCTCTTTGCCAGAGTGTCTTGCAGAGACAATTCCATTGTGCTCTCGCGAGAACTCTGGATTTCCAGGGTATACTGTAAAATGAGCATGATGACTGACAAAATAAATTCTTATGATGTAGTTTAAATAAACCACTGTTGTCATACAGTTAACAGACCTGCATTGTAGCACATAAATTCAATATCAAGTGTTTTCCCTATACTGTAAAACAGACCGTAGGTTAAAAACATGTAACATGAAAACATATAAGGAGACAGCATGGGCGGATTATGAACTTTCGGGCCCCTGGGCCCAGATGTATTAAGGCCCCCCCACTAATTGTCAGAGGGGGGGGGGGGGGGGGTTGGGGGTCCTCCCCCAGGAAATGTTTAATTTGTTTGATGTGATTTCCTGTATTCTGGTGCATTTTGGGGATGGCCAATACTAGATTCAATCAGATTCATAGCCTACATCCTGATTTGTTGATATTGAGGCAATGATTCCATGCAAAGGCTTGGGCTTCAGGGCCCCCTGACCCCTTGGGCCCGGTAGGCCCGTGCAGTAATCCATCCCTGGGAGACAGTAGGCTAGAGCATAGATAAAAACATAAACATATAAAACAGACAGTGGATGTTACAGCTAGTGCATGACCAAGGTGCCTGTGCGTTATGTGCAAGTAATTCTACAGTTTGTTCAACAGAGTGATTGCCGCTGGGACAAAACGGTTAGCCTCCGTCCAGAAGGGAGATACTGGAATTCCCTATTCAAAGGGTGTAGACCAGGGGTCGGCAACCCGCGGCTCTTTGATCCCTCTGATGTGGCTCAGCAATCAATAAAAATAATTTTTGCATGGGACCCACTTCCTTCACGGTGTTTGAAAAGCAAATGAAGCAGAGTGAGAGTGGCATCTTCTACTCCCCTACGTGACCTGTAGGGAAATTGCATGGGATCCAATGCATGTTCAGTGATCCTTAAAATCTGTGACCTTATCACTTTTTCAAAATTCTTCATTAAAATTGACGTAAGAGCGACAGGTCTAAAGTCATTAAGAATTTTAGAACTGCTACATTTGGGGACTGGGACCACTACAGCATCCTTCCAGATTTTTGGTACATGTTGTGTCTGCAGGGATTTATTAAAAATGTATTGCACATGTTTTAATTAAACGCCCACAAATGTTATCGGGTCCATGACTTTTATTAATCTTTGTCCTACTAAAGACATTTGACATCCTTACATGTGATGTTGAAGTGCTGATTATCCTTGAATTTGTTTTGGAGTTCTTGGGCCTCCTGGCTGAAATCAAATGTGTCAAAACGGGTATACAGTAGAAAGGGTTGAAAGCATTGGCCAGCTCACCATCATATTCAAAACCCTCTAGATAGACATGGCTACTTTTACCCTGATTCTGGATGCCCGCTATGGTTTTCATGCAGGTCCAGGCCGAGCCAAGGTTGTTTTTAGCCATCCTTTGTTCTAGTTTAGACTTATATCTTTGTTTTGCCTTAGATATCTCAGCTTTAAGCTCCTTGGTGGCTACATGTAGATCAGAGACAGTTCCCTGCTGTATAATGAGCTCGCCTTTTTTTCTGTATGCTATCCTTTATAGACCTATTCACCCATGGTTTATTATTAGGGTATATCTTTACTTGTTTACAGGGAATAATCATATCTTTACAAAATGCCATATATGAACAAACAACATCAGTCATTTCATCCAAGTCCTTGCAGGATTCTTTAAAAATATCCAGTCTGTGTAGTCGTAAAAATTTTGAGTGAAATTCCTAGGCCAATTCAGATCTTTTAAATGGGCATGTGCTCTTTAACCCACTATTGCCACATTTATCATTTAGCTGATTTGTAGAACCACATATGTAATGTTAGTGTTGTAATGTCACAATCACAAGACAAGACAAGACCCAGACATTTACCAACACTAGACAATGCCCATGATGTGTGTGTTCCATTCGAAAAGATACGCATCACTATCCTAACAATATCATTCAGGCGTGGAGCTGTGTAATGTGCTTTCCCCTGAATAAGATATTATCAGATCCTGTTTTAACCTGTTTACATTTGTTTAATGTTTACATATCGTAATAGCTGAACAAGTCTATATACTTAAAAGCAGAACTTTGTCATAGTTTCAGTGAAATCCATTGGGTTCGAGTCGAAGGTATATGGGCATAATTTCTTAGATTCTAAATATGCTTGAATGCTCCTGTCTTTTCATTGAAACCCTTAACTGCATGTCTGTTCTAATGAATGAGGTCACAGAATGATATAATTTAAAGTTGAAGTGAAGTGTTAACATTGAAGTGTTTCAAGGAGGAAGAATTGAGAGATATTTTGTGTTGTTTCAGCCATGTTTCATTCATATCCTGTGAATGCCATATGTTCACTGGACAGCTTGGATGTGTGTCTGAAAACAGACTTACATAAAAATCTACTTAAAAATTAAGAGACCACTGCACATTTTTCTGATGTCATCCAACGGTTGCTGAGTGGCATTTGAATGAGTTGACGGTCATATTCAAAATTAAGAAGACCACTGCAAATTTGAATATGAACGTAATTTGAATGTCACTCAGCAACCGCAAGATGACATCAGAAAAATGTGCAGTGGTCTCTTAATTTTTTTCCAGAGCTGTAGTTTCCACAAAATACACCTCAAAGAATAATTTGGTCACATCAAGCAAAGCATTGAAAGCAACTTGTTTCAGTAACAAAGGCATCTTGTCATAATAATAAATGTTGGATTAACATATTTGTAAACAGTTCCTGTAAGGACTTATTATTTATCGATCAACATTTTATCATAATCCCATGCACAAAATAACACTTTTAATTTTTTTTAAACAACTTTCAAAGTAATTATTAGTAAGTATTCATTAAATAACTTTATTTTGAGGCTAACATCATGTTTCACCTGATGTTTTCATCCTTGTCTGATTTCAGCAGTGAGCGGGTGTCCTGTTGGTCAAGAATTTATTACCACTTTCTTGACAAACTATATGAAACGTTCTGTAAAACTTGAGCTTACTATTACTGCTCATGAAAAAACAGCCACAGTGAATGTATGGTCTCCATTTTTCACACAGAAAGTGACAGTGGCTAAAGGAAGCACAACAAAAATCAATTTACCAGCCGAAGCAGAATTGTCAGATGCAGGGCCGTCAAACAAAATTGTCCGCATCTCGTCTGACAACGACATCACTGTGGTGACATCAAATATGAAAAGTAACACTGGAGACAGTAGTGTCATCCTCCCAACATCCAACCTGGGCAGGAAGTATGTAGTGTTCACACCAGATCCTAAAGTTTTATCTGCTCTTGTTGCTCTCGTAAATGGTGACAAAAAGAACAAGGTGGAAATTCTGCCTCTTTTCAATATGAAGGTTAATGAGGACAATTGGGAGACTGGAAAAAAGTTACCCTCAAACTAAAGCCTAATGAAGTCTATCAGTTTATGAGCCGCCAGTCATTCACTGGCACCGTGATCACATCTACACTGCCTCTGGCTGTTCTGGTGGGAGACCAGTGTGCTAGACTAGAAGGATCCTGTGCACACGTATATGAGCAGCTACTCCCAGTGGAAAGGCTTTCTGATCACTACTTAGTTCCGGCAAATGCTTAATCGCAACAAAGTAGACTATTGTGGCAGATTTTTTTTGAAGATGTCATGTGTTGCCAGGCAGCAGCCGAGAGATATACAGTATGTAGTAAAGTTCATGAAGAGTTCATGTGCAGCCAGGTGGCCAGGCAGAAGCTGGGAGAGGATGTCATGCATGTGCGCGAACGTGACACAGGCCTACTGGGGATTATTTAATAATTTTTGTGGCAGCTCAGTGAGCTCATCTACCTATATGATTTATTGAATATACATTGATTGGATGAAAAAGGGTATGCCGATTTCATAGGGGGCAGACACTGGGCCAGGGTTGGCCATAAGTAAAAAGGAGGTGTTTTTGACCACATACAAAAACTTTCCCCCAAAAGGAAAATCCTCAGAACGTGCGCACCTTCTCCCCAAGGTCTGGGTCGTGGAGTCTCCGCTGCAGAGGACATCCATCATTCGCAACTCCTGCCTGGCGACACTTAGTCTCTGTGCATTTTTCAGAGCTGTACCCAGGAGGACTTGTGAATAAAAGGCCACAAGCGGCCACTTCTCATCTCAGACCGTTCTCCGCTGGTTTATGTTCAGAGTGCTAAGTTAGAGTTAAAAGTTAGTGATTTTTTCCACGACATATTTGGAGGTTCCTACCGAGATTTTGTGAAGGACGGGGAAGCGGTTTGCCCCAGAGGAGGCCTTCCTAATGACAAAGGCGCGCCAAGGTGAGCATATTTGCTTTAGTTTAAAATACTATTTGTCATTTGGGGTTGGCCGAATCTTGGGACAGGCATATTCACCTGATCCTCATAAAATAATTTTAAAAAAGAGAACACTGGGGTAAGAAGTTGCTGACAAATAAAAAAAAAAATAAAAAAAATATATATATAGTAGAATAGATTATCGAATTGATGCGATCTTCGATAAAATATATTTTTATTTTTAGATATTTATATTTTTACCGGATTGATGCGATCTCCGGGAGTAGAATAGATTATCGAATTGATGCGATCTTCGATAAAATATATTTTTATTTTTATATATTTATATGTTTACCGGATTGATGCGATCTCCGGGAGTAGAATAGATTTATCGAATTGATGCGATCTTCGATAAGATTTTTTTTTCATTTTTATATATTTGTATTTTTACCGGATTGATGCGATCTCCGAGAGTAGAATAGATTATCAAATTGATGCAATTTTCGATAAAATATATTTTTATTTTTATAGATTTATATTTTACTGGATTGATGCGATCTCCGGGAGTAGAATAGATTTATCGAATTGATGCGATCTTTGATAAAAAAAAATTCATTTTTATATATTTGTATTTTTACCGAATTGATGCGATCTTCGATAAGAATTTCTGGTAACACTTTATTTTAATGTGTCGCTGTTACAGTGTACCTACCTAATTAGGTACACTGCCCTACAAAGGCAAAAGGCAGTAACTGACCAGAGTGTCAAACTGAGAAAAATGACTTTAAAGTTTTTTGTTTTGTCTACACAAATCTATTATAGGTAGAGCAATGAAAATCTGGTGAATTGTTGCCCTGATGAAGAAATGTGTGTATATAAAAAAAACTTGTGCTCAAAGTTGACCTTTGACCCTTATTTGTCAGATACTGTACTCTGCCTTTGTATTATGTACTAAAAATAAGGAGTCATGCAAAGGCAAAAGGCAGTAACTGACATATAATCAATATTTGCTACCAAAGGCAGAGTATGGTAACTGTACTTGTACGTCGAAGAACAAAGCCAAAGAACAGTAACTGCAGTTGTGGCTCTCTGCCATGGTTGCTTGTATGGTTTTGGGAGTTACGGTGAACACAACCCTCTATTTTTTTTTAAAAACAGTCAAATTGAGTATAGATATTTATCCACATGATAAAGGAAGTCTTTAATATCCCAAAAATGACATTAACTCATTTTCGACCAAAAATGCAGTTACTGCCTTTTGGCTTTGTAGGGCAGTACAGTGGTACAACCTGTGTAACAACATGTACTATCAGGTACTATCATTGTACTTGCATTATGTATTTGTGGGTACCTACATATAGTTGTTACATTGTAATACTGAGTGCTTTTACAAAACTTTGCCAATTTGCCTAAATTTTCATCAGAGGCAAAGAGCTGACCTGAGACCTGCTGGATGGGGTAAATCTGGTCATGATAGATTTGATATACAAAGCATTCTTAGCTCCAGTCAAGGCCTCATTGTCTTCAGTGTACATGTAACAGCTGTGCTGCTACAACCTTGTTACTCTTTTGCACCCAACATGTCCAAAAGGGCCTTCATGAAATGCGTTGCGAGACTGTTCATACATATTTTAACGGGCAAAGTTGAAGAGCTACTGTCCGTTATTGTTTGTGCAAATAATATGCTGATTCATTTTCCCTTGCATTTTGCAACCATGAGGTCCATGGTTAAGCTCAATCTTTTGATGCAATCTTTTGATTTTCACCCAGCCTAGTCCATGGTAGGCGCCCGATAGAAATGTTGTTTAATTTTGCGATGGAGATATCCACGCACTGGCGCCACCCTGCGACGTGTTCGCCCCCCGGTTTTAGAGCTATTCTAAATGCAAAAATGCATAGAGGGAGTTATGACAAAACCGTGACTGTTAACAAACTATAAGCTATATAAGGTAGGCCCTATGCTAGGCCTATTACACAACACAAATTGTCACTAGGCTATGCTGGCGACCCAAATAAAATCTCCTTTGGAACCAATGGCTTACACCTTACAGTATCAAGCTGCCACCTCTTGGCGAAAAGTTAATAGTTTTGCATATCAGTAGTAATACATTTCACGTAGCTGTGAATCACGGAAAGGGCGAATGAAGTGGACACTTCTAAATGGAACCCAACCCACTGTATAGTAGCTCAAGGTCTGTGGCTAAAGCAGCCATAATGAAAGCGTTATGTTTGGATACTTCACACACACGTGTTTTTTAATCGCATAGACTACAACTACCAAGCTGGAATCAAAGCACATCGACTCCCCTCTCACACCCTAAACACGCACTTCGAACAAACAAAAAGCGCCTCAGTCTCACGGAATAGTCATAGGCAAAACTGTATCTGACCGGTGTAACGTTGGTACTAAATCATCCATCGCAAAGAATGATTTTTGTAGCACGTGCAACAAATATGTGTAGGTACAGCCCTGCCCTGAATACATCTCAACGTGCTCTCTAAAACATCTGGTTTAAATGAAGATGTAGATCATCACGGGTGCGTTAATAAATCTACATTGCGGCGAGTTGACACAAATTATTCACTTTGACGAATTTATGTAGTTTCAGTTACTTTACTTTGAGCCATGCTCTTCCTTACTTGAATCACCTTTGAAAATAGAGGATTGAAGTAGCCTATATGGGTGTTTGGGAATGAACGTTGACTCAGATGCTTTTTGAGACCTTGAGCAGAAATGTCCCAGCCCGGTGTTTAGGGTGCATCATAGACAGGTTATCTTTCAGGTAGCCTATATATTTTCCATTAAAAAACCATCACGTAGCGAACGTGTTGTGGCTAACTCACTTAGCTCCTGTTAGTAGCCTAGGTTATGGTCATAAGCAAATGAGATGACAGTCGAAAGATACAATTAGTGCTGTTATCGATTTGCTTGGTAGCCTATATGGTTTTCTACAAATACATCAATAATCAAATTGGCCTCCATCACTCAACCATGCTAACGGTAACATTATTTTACCTACGTTCTGCTATTGATAGGATTAACGTAGCCTACCTGCAGTAAAAAACAAGCATGTCCGATAAACATTCTCAGATTTATTTCGGCTTCAAGAGGAAATGGGAATTACATGTCATGCAGAAATCATCCTACCCTTAGACGTTCTCTGCGGTAAACTACTGTAGCCTAGCCTACAGTCTTGTCCTTGTAGGAAGCGTAGTGTCTTTCCAACCCACTTTAGATTAACTTCCAACAAAATTACGTCTCACTGCAACGATGCGCCATCTAGTGGACAAACGACTACTATCGCCAATACTGGAAATGCAGCCATGATGATGATGATGAATATTTATTTTGGCTTTCTTTTAATCCTACTGAATTTGTAATTATGTATCGGCCGTTCTAATACCGATAGTATGTGGGTGCCTGTTTGTGTGTGTGCATGTGTATATGTGTGCGCCACCATCTACAGGCCAATGAGTGTACAGTCACTAAATGTACACATAACTTAATTTTTTAGACCCCCCCATGGATGAAATTCTACGAAACTTGGCATACCCCCAGAGAATGTCAGGTTAATCATACACATAAAATGTGGTGCAGTTCTGAACGTCTTTACTGAAGAGAGGGGCGATTAAAGCAGAATGATATTGCATTTTCATTTTTTACCGGGGGGGTGCAAATCACAAATGAGTGATTATGGGCTAGGTTGATGTGGGCCCTTGAGACCAACATACCATAAAAATGTCTTCATCCTCGGTGCCACGGTTCAGGTAGTTATTTAGGAAAAACTGCATTTTTTGGGTTTCGGGGGGCCCAGCGCGGAGGGGGAGTGGCCCCCGGGGACCAAACGAAATTTTTCCGTAAAAGTCTAGTGGGGCTACATACCCACCAAATTTCATGTGCCCCGGTGTTTCGGTGCCCCGGGTATCGTTGACCAAAATTTCAGGAAGTAGATGACGGGAAAAAGAAAAAAAAAAAAACTTTGACAATTCCTATATGACCGCTTCGCTAGCTTCGCTAGCGGCGGTCATAATAAGTAGTGAGAACTGATGAAAAGAATTGAATGTTGAGATGAATGAATGTGTGAGGGTACCTGCGTGAATGAAATTATGAATGTGTGAGGGAAAAAAGGAACTTTGGGGGCTGTTTGCTCAATGCTTTGACAATTCCTATATGACCGCTTCGCTAGCTTCGCTAGCGGCGGTCATAATAAGTAGTGAGAACTGATGAAAAGAATTGAATGTTGAGATGAATGAATGTGTGAGGGTACCTGCGTGAATGAAATTATGAATGTGTGAGGGAAAAAAGGAACTTTGACTCAACGACGGATGACTGAGATACATTAGCGCTGACCCTGTTGCTTCTAGCAATGGCCATGATTCAAACTTAGAGCACATACTGTAGAAGCAGTGGAGGAAGGGCTTGACTTTGACTTGATTTATGACCTTCCTGAAGGGAGCAGAGCGGGAGTGGGCACAAAAGCAAGAAGTGCAGATTGCAGTGGCGACTCAGACTGAGTGTTTTGATGTGTTTGCTCAATGCATGAGGAGTTGCCGCGGCCCGATCTTGCCACAGGGGCCAGGGATCTGTAGCCTGGAAACCAGACTCTCTGACTTCGCAGAGAGTATGGCCTAGATCCATAGGCATTCGTTTATTTCCGGGTGGGAGGGCACAGTTTGAGGTTTAAAATCACTGGAGTTCCTTTGAACCAATCACTAACAACCGGCGTTTCGTCATAACAGAGAAGTTTCTCTGCAGCACGCCCATAACAAGCAAGCGTGCATCTTATCAGCAAACAATCACACGTTTCATCTGCGTAACTCTCGCCAAAATGCATCATATAGTGTTTTGTGAATGTACCCAAGTCAAACTTTCATATAAATGCATAAGTACGTCCAAAGCGCCACTTTTAAGCTTGTATGCGTTGTCGTTTTCGCGTGAAATGACCTTTTTAATGGGATTCCTACTTATTTGATACAATCGCGTCAAAATCGCTATTTTTTAAATACTATGAAGGCTCGACACAACATGAAACTTTGATCAAAGTATCATCAGTGTCTCTACACATGAACTCGAGCATTGAGAACATTGTTGGTGTACACAGAGTTTACTAAAAGAGAGGTTTTGAACAACTCACTTGTTTTTTCTGCTCGCTGCCATTTTGCCATCTTGCAAGGAGTGAGTTGTCCAAAATCTTTCTTTTTAGTAAACTATGTGTACACGAACAATGTTGTTGTGTTCACTGCTTAATTAAAACTACAGGAAGTAGGTATACAGGATGTTTACAAATGATGTAGTTATGTTTCCGTACATGCTGCCATGTTCTACTGATGCCATGCTTCGTGACTGAGTAAAGTATCGTCCGTTATACTCTGCCTACGCCGTCATTCCTTACATAAAACACTACAAAATTGGCGACGAGATTCATCTTCTACTTCTCCGGAGATGACGGCTGCAAACGTGCCTTTTCCGAGTTTTTTTCTTCCATGCCCCGGTGAGCCTGCTGTGCCGTTTAAAACATGGCTACAAATCTTCGAGAACTACTTGCTAGTTATCAACGCGACTGGAGAAGATTGGCCAGTTGCCAGAAAAAGAGTTGTCCTACTACACTGCCTCGGTTCAGAGGGACAAAGACTTTTCACTTCCCAACACAGGTACCAATTATGACACAGCTGTGAATGTGCTTAAGGAGTACTTTAACCCGAAGACTAATACAGTGGCGGAGCGCCATGCTTTTCGTAAACGTTCTCAGGCTCCCCACGAGTCAATACTCCAATATGTCGCAGCTCTGCGTGAATTAGTGTCAACTTGTGATTTTGGCGATCGTGCAGACGAAATGATTCGTGATCAGCTGATAGAAAATGTGTGCAACCCAAGGATACGTGAAAGACTGTTGTTTGACCCTGATCTTACACTACAGAGAGCTGTGACTTTGGCTACTCAAATTGAGTCTGCTGCAGACCAAGCCAAGGCAATAACAGACACACGTGTTGCCCCAGTACAGGCAGTGCAGCATACATTCAAACGAAAGGGGAGAGGGAAACATGTGAATGCTGCTAGTTCCAATGCACCTGTTAACCAAGGTAAAAGAAAATGTTATCGCTGTGGATCTGATGCCCACTTAGCTAATGCAACAAACTGCCCAGCAGCAACAGCAACATGTAGGCAATGCAAAAAGACTGGTCACTTTTCAAAAGTTTGTCGCTCCACACAGCCTCACACACGTGAAGTACGTCAAGTTGAACTTCCGGAAGTTTTAGTGCTATACACAGAGCATGCTGCATGTGCAACAACTAAAATTACATGTACTGTGGAGATTACTGCACATCACTCACAGCCCTGCATGGTGGACCTAGTCGTCAACACTGGCTCTTCTGTTTCCATCCTGCCCCAAAGCCTCTATGCACGCCATTTCAACCACATCCAGTTGACAGTACCCAAGGTCAGGCTGGTGAATTACTCTAAAACATACATCCCTGTCCTTGGCTGCTTGTCTGCGAATGTTTCTCTAAATGGCCGCACAGCCCAGTGTACCTTCTTCATTGTGAACAATGGGACTCCACTGCTAGGGAGAGACCTCATGACTGCGCTACAGGTGCGCATAGCGCACAACAAGGTCCTGCCTCCTGATTCCTCTACTCATCCTGCACCAGTATTGGAGTGTACTACTACCCCTACACCTCTTTTCGGCTGTGCTAAGAACTTTGTCCATTTGGTGAAAATTGATGATGCAGTTACACCAGTTCGCCAAAAGCTCCGTCGCCTGCCATTGTCAGTTCAAAATGCAGTGACGGAGGAACTGAACCATCTGCAAATCGCAGGTGTAATTGAGCGGATTGATGCATCAGCATGGGTGTCACCAATTGTTGTCACACAGAAAAAGTCAGGCAAAATTCGCATGTGTGTTGACCTGCGAGAACCCAACAAAGCGGTCATTGTGGATGCTTTTCCATTGCCCCATATGGATGAACTGCTGTCCAACTTGAAGGGTGCCACCGTATTTTCTACAATTGACCTGACAAGTGCTTACTACCAAATGCCTCTGCATGAAAACAGTCGTGATCTTACAGCATTCATTACCCACGATGGGTTGTTTCGTTTCTGTCGTGTACCATACGGACTAGCTTCAGCACCTGCTGCATTTCAGAAAATGATGAGCATGGGGTACAAAAAATGGCCTCGCAGGGGTACAAAACTACCTGGACGACATCATAATACATGGATGCGACATGCCTGCCCACGACAAGGCCCTGGAAGCTGTTCTACACCGGCTGAAATCTGCTGGCCTGCAGCTTAATGAAGAGAAGTGCCGTTTCCGCCGGCACAGCCTGCCTTTCTTAGGGCATATCGTCTCAGCCGATGGCCTTCAACCTGACTCAGAGCGTATACAGGCTATTGCCAATGCTCCTGCGCCTTCTGATGCCTCAACTCTCCGCTCCTTCCTTGGACTACTTTCATGGTACTCAAAATTCTTGCCAAACCACGCTACTGTGGTGGAACCGATGCGCGCATGTCTTAGAACTACTGACAGTGCGTTTCAGTGGTCTGACGAAGCACAGACTAGTTTCTCGACTGTTAAACAAATGTTACTGGATAGCCAGGCCCTAGCATTGTTTGATCCCACACTGCATACCATAGTGTCCACAGATGCATCAGATTACGGATTAGGTGGCGTACTGTCACAGGTGGGCTCAGACAAGGTTGAAAGGACTGTGGCGTTTGCATCTCGAACTCTATCTGCCGCTGAGCGTAAATATGCTACAGTGGAAAAGGAAGCCTTAGCTTGCGTGTGGGCTGTTGAACGGTGGCGTACATACCTGTGGGGGCGCCGCTTTACCCTACGGACAGACCACCAGGCGCTGTCGACTTTGCTGACCACAAAGGGCGTCGGGCGTGCTGGTCTACGTGTTGCAAGATGGTCTGCTCGTCTCATGTCCTTCAACTATCATCTACCGTCCAGGCTCCGAAAATGCCCCTGCTGATTGTATGTCTCGTTTGCCTTTACCTGCTGCTCCAGCTGCTAATGGATCCCTTGCTCCTGCTGACGACAGTGACCCTGAATTTGTTGCCCTCCTCTCTACTGCTCATAAGATTCTGTCCGCTGCTGACCTTGACGGCGCTTGCGCTACATGTCCTGAGCTCACAAAACTCCGCACACAGATCACAGGCGGGTGGCCTCCTTCACCTCAAGGCCTGGAACCCGAGCTGCTGCCGTACTACAAACTCCGCCTTGAACTGTCTGTTAAAGACCTCTTCATCTTTCGTGGCTCACGGCTGATTGTACCCATAGCTTTACGTCCTGACTTGATATCAATTGCACACGAGTCTCATCAAGGGGTGGTTCGGACAAAGCAACGACTTCGTGACCTCTACTGGTGGCCGAAGATGGACGCTGAGGTGCTCAGTGCCATCCGTTCCTGTCTTTGGTGCCAGTTGAATGACAAAACCGCCAAACCACGCCCAGTTCCACTACAACCAGTTCCTTTGCCAGATGGTCCATGGCAGAAGGTCGCCATGGACATCGTTGGGGCCTTTGATTCAGCCACTCCAGACTGCAGGTATGCAATTACATTAACTGACCATGTGTACCATACGGACTAGCTTCAGCACCTGCTGCATTTCAGAAAATGATGAGCATGGGGTACAAAAAATGGCCTCGCAGGGGTACAAAACTACCTGGACGACATCATAATACATGGATGCGACATGCCTGCCCACGACAAGGCCCTGGAAGCTGTTCTACACCGGCTGAAATCTGCTGGCCTGCAGCTTAATGAAGAGAAGTGCCGTTTCCGCCGGCACAGCCTGCCTTTCTTAGGGCATATCGTCTCAGCCGATGGCCTTCAACCTGACTCAGAGCGTATACAGGCTATTGCCAATGCTCCTGCGCCTTCTGATGCCTCAACTCTCCGCTCCTTCCTTGGACTACTTTCATGGTACTCAAAATTCTTGCCAAACCACGCTACTGTGGTGGAACCGATGCGCGCATGTCTTAGAACTACTGACAGTGCGTTTCAGTGGTCTGACGAAGCACAGACTAGTTTCTCGACTGTTAAACAAATGTTACTGGATAGCCAGGCCCTAGCATTGTTTGATCCCACACTGCATACCATAGTGTCCACAGATGCATCAGATTACGGATTAGGTGGCGTACTGTCACAGGTGGGCTCAGACAAGGTTGAAAGGACTGTGGCGTTTGCATCTCGAACTCTATCTGCCGCTGAGCGTAAATATGCTACAGTGGAAAAGGAAGCCTTAGCTTGCGTGTGGGCTGTTGAACGGTGGCGTACATACCTGTGGGGGCGCCGCTTTACCCTACGGACAGACCACCAGGCGCTGTCGACTTTGCTGACCACAAAGGGCGTCGGGCGTGCTGGTCTACGTGTTGCAAGATGGTCTGCTCGTCTCATGTCCTTCAACTATCATCTACCGTCCAGGCTCCGAAAATGCCCCTGCTGATTGTATGTCTCGTTTGCCTTTACCTGCTGCTCCAGCTGCTAATGGATCCCTTGCTCCTGCTGACGACAGTGACCCTGAATTTGTTGCCCTCCTCTCTACTGCTCATAAGATTCTGTCCGCTGCTGACCTTGACGGCGCTTGCGCTACATGTCCTGAGCTCACAAAACTCCGCACACAGATCACAGGCGGGTGGCCTCCTTCACCTCAAGGCCTGGAACCCGAGCTGCTGCCGTACTACAAACTCCGCCTTGAACTGTCTGTTAAAGACCTCTTCATCTTTCGTGGCTCACGGCTGATTGTACCCATAGCTTTACGTCCTGACTTGATATCAATTGCACACGAGTCTCATCAAGGGGTGGTTCGGACAAAGCAACGACTTCGTGACCTCTACTGGTGGCCGAAGATGGACGCTGAGGTGCTCAGTGCCATCCGTTCCTGTCTTTGGTGCCAGTTGAATGACAAAACCGCCAAACCACGCCCAGTTCCACTACAACCAGTTCCTTTGCCAGATGGTCCATGGCAGAAGGTCGCCATGGACATCGTTGGGGCCTTTGATTCAGCCACTCCAGACTGCAGGTATGCAATTACATTAACTGACTACTACAGTAAATGGCCGGAGGTTGCCTTTACTCGGAGCATTACTACTGACGCAGTGATTACATTCCTGTCATCCGTGTTCAGTCGGCACGGCAACCCGCTGAGCATTGTGACAGATAATGGTGTTCAGTTCACCTCTGCCGCCTTTGCTGGTTTCTTAGAAGACAAATTCGCCATCACATATCCTCTCTCTATTATCCGGCGGCCAATGGAGCCATAGAGAGATTTAACAGAGTGCTCAAACAGACCATCCAGTTGGCTATTCAGCAACACCAGCCATGGAAACCAGCTGTAACTGACTTTTTGCATGTATACCGTGCCACACCGCACGCAACAACTGGTACCCTTTGAGCTACTCCATGGACGACCAATGCGCACAAGGCTGACACTGTTACCTCCTGCTCCTATATGCACACAGACTGACATGGACATACGCCACAGAGTCAGCCAATGGCAACACAAAATGAAGGCGTATACTGATGCAAAACGAGGTGCTTGTCCTCCTTCTTTCCAAAAAGGGGACAGAGTGCGCGTGAAAAACCCTCTTCATGTTCCCAAGGGACATAGGAAGTTCAGTGATCCTCTAACAATTAGTGAGAAGGTTGGTGAGGGCACATACATACTGAGTAATGGTAACACCTGGAATGCCTCCCACCTTACTGCATTCCAAAACACCACAGATACACCTACACACACTGATGTGGGTACTAAACCACCAGACATTACAACCACGTCCAGGCCCATGCGAGATTCTCGCCAGCCTACCTGGCTGAAGGACTATGTTACTTGAAAATGCTGTTACACTGTCATACTTATGATGTACATAATTGCACTTATATGGTCTTGAACGTTTAAATTGATGTAGTTGGTCATACTTGAGTTAACTGTGTTGCACAGTAATGTTTCAGTCAGAAGGGCTAGTTCATTCTGCATTCCCATGTGTATTTCTTCAGACAGATGTTTTATTTTATTTCTGTGTTCAAAATAAGCTGATGGAATCTGATTAATCTGATGTGAGAAAATGTACATGAGTTCTTATCTGTGGTTGATGAAACTGAGGTTGCATACCATTTTAGTGATCGATAAGCAGTATTGAAGACTGTTCATGCCAATGGATTACATGATCTTATATTCCATGTGTATACAGTTAAACATGTATGTTTGTGTAAGGAAACTGAGCCTTTTCTTAGAAGGGGGAAAATGTTGTGTTCACTGCTTAATTAAAACTACAGGAAGTAGGTATACAGGATGTTTACAAATGATGTAGTTATGTTTCGCGTACATGCTGCCATGTTCTACTGATGCCATGCTTCGTGACTGAGTAAAGTATCGTCCGTTATACTCTGCCTACGCCGTCATTCCTTACATAAAACACTACAAATGTTTTTAATGCTCGAGTTCATATGTAGAGACACTGATGATGCTTCGATCAAAGTTTCAAGTTATGTCGAGCCTTCTTAGTGTTTGAAAAATAGCGATTTTGACCCGACCATGTAGCCTACTAAACTACAGTTTGACTCGTAGCCTATTTCAAGTGACAAAATCTATGACTAAAGTTTAGCTGACGATATAACATCCTACTCCACTGTGACTTCGTTCATGACACTCCTGTTAATAGGCTTAAGTATTACTTACATTTGCTCAAAGATTTCATAAGTATAAGTCATTTTCGCTCCCTACGTTGATGTATTCCAAGCGATCTGCTTCAGGGGCGGGGACATAGTAATTGAAACACCATGCCTGGGTACATAATTACTCTCAGGGACGCCCACTGTTCGCTGGTTGGTCGGCTGCCCAACTGCCGAAGTAAACGAGCGTGAATCAACCTATTCCAGACGGAGTACTGTAGGGAAAATAAATCGACCGGAAGTACGTAGACAGGCCAAGGCCAGGCTAAGGGATCTGGGGGAAATGGATCAAGATGTAGCCAATGCATTCTGATTTGGGTGATTGGGGAAAGTGTAGTTGTGTATTGTGCCGATTCGATCTGTTTTGCTATTGCCACAGACCACTGTGTAGTGTGTAATTATATTCTGGTCTTACATTTTTGTACATTGATAACACATGAATTAGGGCTGTCAATTTTGTGAAAAAATCCTGTTCGATTTTTGAGACATAAGTGTTCATTGAATCGATTGTAAAATCGATTTTTCATGTCTAAAGACGTTTCCATTTTCAACGCAAATATAGGCCAATTCACAAACAACTAAAAGGCATTAGGACGAACGTAAAGAGGGCGCTTGTAGACACAAGCCAGCAATATTTCTGATGATTTATTGGCATGAAGTTTCGTGCCTGCAGTACTGCTGCAGGCTTCAACGTCTGTGTCTGTGTTTACGATTAGAAATTTCAAACAAATTTCGCCTAAGTAGAACTCGTTTGCACAGTTTGCATAGCCTACCGCTTTTGTTCTTCTCCATAGTTTGATATACCAAAAATCCGAAGTACTTCCACATCGAACTCCTCCTATCACTCGTCTCTCTCATGTCGCACAGGTTGATCGCGTTGTCCTCCATTTTTTGGCAAAACACGAGCAGCACAGCAGCTGATTGAAACAGCTGTTTCCGGTGCGTAAAATTGGTGGGAATTTTCTTTTTAGCTTTCGCAATGCTTACTGCACTTCGGAATTATTTTATATTCTTATATTCTTGTTTGTGAATTTTGTTACATCTATCCTTTTTATTTGTTTAATTCGTTTAAAATTAATAGTGTACATATTTGGTTAAAATCGATTCCTTATTTTAGTTTTCGAAACTTGTGTTGTTTGGTCCAATCGATTGTGCAATCGATTTTCGAACGTAAAGTGACAGCCCTAACATGAATACTGGCATTTGACCCTTGTAAGGTGTTCGGGTCTACTGGACCCAAGTGTAGTGGTTGTGGGTATCGTGTGACGTGGCTGTGTCCTCCTCCTGGCTGGGCCTGCTGTGTGGATGGGTGTCTGTGTCAGTGTGTGTGCTTGAGTGTGGGTGTCTGGGTGCGGAAATGTTGTCTTTCTGTACCTACTATTCCCACACAGGGTTACAAAAATTGTTGCGTTTTAAGCATTTTTACCTGTTCTGATGACAGATAAATGAAGAACAAAAAAGAATATAGAAGAACAAGGAGATGCAATTTTGTGAGAATAAGGATTGTTTTTCCTTGGGAACACATGCCACGGTCAGTATAATTAAGGGCTGAGTGGTGCGGGTCATTTGTCCGGGTCATCTCTCAGACACATTAATCACTGGGTGCAGGGCCATGTTTTGAAGGAATCACAGACACCTCAATCACATGTTTAGTAAAACACAGCAGAAAGATATCTTAGGCGGAAAACACCACAGAACAGAATTCATGAGCCGAATGCCACTGGACAGACAGAAAACCCTCAGAACAGAACAAAATGAGTCAGTGACATTCGGACAGATAGAAACCCCACAGAACAGAATTCATGAGCCGAATGCCACTGGACAGACAGAAACCCTCAGAACAGAACAAAATGAGTCAGTGACATTCGGACAGATAGAAACCCCTCTGAACAGACTTATAATTCACAAGCCACCCGACAGGTAGGAAATCTTCAAAAAACAAAGTTAAATATAGCTGCAAGCAGCAATGAGGGGGCCAAGCAGGCCAGCTCAGCAGGCCAGATTTGCCATGTAAGTCAATGCCGTTGCATCAGACATATAGCCTTAAGCAGTCACAGCAAGTTCCATGCCATACAACCCAAGATTGGCTGAGTTACAAGGTCAAGTTTCACATCAAAACATAACTGATTTTGTGGGGCTGAACCAGGGCTGAGTGTCGCCGCCCCCTCACCCAGCCAACCCACCGCCGCAATCGCCCGTGCCCGTCCCACCCTGCCCCACTCTTGCACGCACGCTTTAGAATTAAAGCAACACCAAAGAACTTTTCATCTGTCGCACGCACTATTTGTTTATCCAGCACCGGCTTTGCAAATAACAATGTCCACAGACAAGGTAGAATAAGTTGCATGATTTTATGAAAGTACGATGTATTGCGACATCAGATGCATGTGAAATTTGTAGTTTCTCATGTCTCATTCCATCGAACTACAGATCCGCTACCCGATGCATCAAACTTACATAGTGCGGTAATAGCCGATAGAGGGCCGCGAAGCGAATGCAGAAAGTGCCGTTCACCCTGTTACGAGTTGATGAACCACTGAAACGATTTTGGAAACATTATTTTAAGGTACAAAAAACTCTTTGGTGTTGCTTTAACTGGATGGAACTCGCTGTCATCAGTTTCACATCAAAAATAAAAGATCGATTGAAATATTATCATGCTTGCTGTGATTTCAATGCCCCCATAGAGGTCAAAGGTCACCAAATTATTTGTGCATCATCAGGATGAACCAGAGCCATATAAAGGTAGAGTTGCGACAACTCCATTGACGCTAATGTTCCATTTTTTTTCAACAATGGTGGCTAATGGAAGCCTCAAATAGTTCCCGAAAGTTAACAATTTATAATAGCAGCAGTGCAGTTACAGACTGTTTGTAGCCAACATTTCAGACTCAGATTTACATTATTGTCTCATCCGAATAATAATAATAATAATAATAATAATAATAATAACAGTAACAACAGTAATAGTAGTAAAGTAATAGTATTAATAACCTAATTATAATAATAAACTATTTATGTATACTATGACAGCTTTTCTGCTGCTCAGTTTTTATCAGTTCCTTATCAAATAAATTAAAAGAGGCTAAAGCCCAATAAATGTGCCACAGATAATAACCTAATATAAGATAAACCTTGCCTATACCATTTCAATAAGGCAGCACTAGGCAACACCACGAACGAGCTGTCATTAAGTTTTTGCGTTTGTAGCCTACAACTTTTATGACGTGACGTGTCTTGGGCATTTAGCTTCATCTTCATCATGTCAACATAGTTGTAATGTTATGCGCAATGCTCATCTAGGCTATGGATTTAAGTGGTTTAATTTTAAAAAGGGCAGCAAAACAATTCCTCCATAACTGTGGATTTAATCGTTTGATATGTGGATAACTTTCAGTGGACTAAACACATAAAAGGTAAGATTTTGTTATCACAAAGCTAGCTGGTTCGTTAAAATTTAATATGGCTAAGCATATTTACAGCCAACTTTGTACTTGCAACAGTGAAACTGAGTTTGTTGTTAACATTGTTGGTAACGTAAACGTTTCTTCAGTTAGGAGCAGGACTGTTTTTTTTTTTAATTTTGCATTCATTTTCATTGGCAAAAGCTGGCCTAATATGCATGAGAGAACCTAGATTTGAGGGAGCTGCAGCTGTTAGCATCAGCACGGTCAAACCAAGCTTGCGCTGATGATGCATGATCACTGATCAAATTGCTATTTTCTGACACGATGCACACCATTCCCAGGTGCTCACCTGTCTGAATCTCAAGCTCTTTAGCCTAGCATCTTAATGCTGTTCACAGCACGGTGAATGACAAACGATGACAAAATGCTGTTCATGTTTATGAGTTCATAGCCTGGTTATTTATCAAAGGACTTACATGTCACGTTTTATATTTTATTATGATCACTCGCATTACCATGGGGTTACTTAATAGGTAGGCCTAATGCTACGGTTAACTTAGAATGCCCACCATTACACTGGAGATGTTAAAAAACTTTTAAACTTTTTTTATTCTCCCGCGACGATAGGCTAGGCTTGGCTAGGTAATTCGCTCATTAGCTCAGATCAGTGACTACCAGAGGAAACGCCGGCTAGAAAACTCAAACAAGTAATGTTAGACTAGCTGTGTTACAGTTTGTAATTGCAAAATCAAAATTTCACAGGAGCTCCATGCGCTTTTGTAGTCTACACGCAGTCTCAAAAACACTGTTTACAGCTTTTCGAGTCACTGTACGAGGTCATTTATTTTATATAGCGATAATTTAGATACACTTATGGGGTGGGTGCAATTGCGTTTTCTAAAGAATCTCCCGTCTTGATTTTGTACAGAAATTAATATTAAGTGACACGTAAAAGGGCGGAAAAAAAGGTCACCTTATATAGCAGGCTAAGATATAAGGTCTGGAATTTAATTTAATATTGTTGTAATGGTAGGATAACTACATAGTTTACACAATAATTACACTGTGTTATAAATATTGTATATCAATGCATATATTGACTGTCAATTACCCAAAATCGTGGCTCTGTCTATTGAACAGTAGCCTATTTAATGCATTCTAATCCATTGTCAATCACTTCCGGTAAAACGGAATTTTGAACACCCATTGTCGCAACTCTACCTTTATATGGCTCTGGGATGAACCAGACGGTTCTATGGGCTACCATTGACCTCCATTGCAGAATAATGCAGCAACTACAGGCCAAAATACATTTTTGCGAATTACAGAGCCCCCTAGAGGTCAAAGGTCACCAAATTTCTTGAGCGTCCTCCTGGTGGGTCCTGAGGACCATGTACTAAGTTTGGTTTTGATACATGAAAGCGTTGCTGAGATATGAGCTCACTTCCTGTTTGCGGCTTTCGCCGCAAATTTCGATTGGCTGTTACAGGCGAACGCTTCTGTCAATTGTTCCAGAAAAAAATACACTGATAAGGCATGGTCTGAAGATGGTCTCTGCCAATTTTGGTGAGGATCAGCTGAAATTTGTGACATGCGAATACTTATTCATGTTTTTCATTAAATCCAATATGGCGGCCGAATCAATTACGATCAATAAGTTGGCTTGGGTCGGCCTAAGGACTTCCAACAGTATTACCAGACACCACTAGTGCGTTTTAATTCTAAGCACAACAGCAGCTACAGGCCAAAAGGCATGTTTCTTAATTACAGCGCCCCCTAGAGGTCAAAGGTCACCAGATTTCTTTCTGTTTTGTGGCTTCGCCGCAAATTTTGATTGGCTGTTACGGGCGAACGGTAATACTTACGAAGACGAAAAGTGATTACTTTTGTGAGGCTTGGTCAGAAGATGATCTATGTAAAATTTGGTGGGAATCAGAGAAAGTATGTGACCCCTGATACATTTTAAGTGTTTTTGATGAAATCCAAAATGGCGGAAAATCCATCATGGCGGAAAACGACGTCATAGGGTGCGTTGAACTTGGCTTGGTCCAAGGATTCCAACGATACCTGACTTTTGAAAATCGGACCTACGGGTCAAAAGTTACGTGAGTGAACACACTTCCAACTTTGGCCTGTTGGTGGCGCTAGAGGGTTCGAGTTGCTGACATGAAACTTGGTGACATGAATCATGGGACCGTCCCCAATTAGTGTGCCAAATTTCCCAACTTTTTACCAGACGGTTCTATGGGCTGCCATTGACTTCCATTGCATATAATAATAATAATAGGAAAACGTAGAAACACAATGAGGTCCTCGCAGCTTCGCTGCTTGGCCCCCAAAAACGTGTGAGTTTGTAGATTTTTTAGTCCTCGAAGAACAGGCAAAGATGAATTGAGTCAGGTTATTGAATAACAGCAAAAAAAAGAAAAAAATGATGATGAAAATAATGATGACAGGAAAAATCCTAATAATCATAAAACTACCTAACGGAATGTATCAATTAACTAGATGTACCGCAGAGCGGTACAAAATATGACCGCCGCCCAGAAATCACGCTGAAAGGCCTATATGATTCTAACTGTCTCACTAAATTGCATTATCCACACTCAATTCTCACTGGTATCTGCTAGACAACAAGTACCAAAACATGATTAGTTCATAGATTTCACATGTAAAATGAATTTTATACAACCCCACCTCCATCTTGCCTGTTCATAATTCTGAGAAATTCTTGATTGTTTGTGTTATGTTTATGTTATGTGTGTGGGTGTGTGTGTGTGAGAGTGTGTGTGTGTGTGTGGGTGTGTGTGTGTGTGTGTGCGTGCTTGTGTGTGTGCCTGCGTATGTGCCCGTACATATGTCTACTGTGTGAGTATGTGTCATACGTATGATTACTGTGAATGTATGTGTGTGTGTGTGTGTGTGTGTATCTGTTTGTGCACATGTGTGCACATGAAATGGGTTAACATGACACCTGGAGGCAAACATACGGAAAAAAATGGTCATCCTAGGCCCTACAGTTCTCAAGATATTCACAGAGAACTGTGTCTGCCCTACCCTCCTTTCGGGGGGTCCAGTCCAGCGGGGGGGGCTACAGATCAAAACGAAAAATGACGGTTCCATGCTATCCATGTGGGGGTACATGCCCACCAAGTTTTGTGTACCCCAGTCTTTCAGTGTCCCGGGAATCCTTGTTGGTGTACGTCACTAAATGTACACATAAATTATTTTATTGTAAGGCCCCCCATGAACGAAAGTACACAAAACTTGGCATGCATTCGGAGGGTGTCATAATGATCCTACACTTTTAATTTCGTGCAGTTTTGACCTTGTCAGCCAGAGATATTGTGATGAAAACACCTAATTTTTTGCTTTTTAATTTTTAACTAGGTGGCGCTATACATGAAATAAGTGGTAATGGGATGGGTTGACATGCCCCCTTAAGACCAACATACATAAAAAAGGTGGACCTCCTAGGCCCTACGGTTCTCGAGATATTCACAGAAAACTGTCTCCGGCCACCTACAGGCCAGTTGGTGTATAGTAACATAACTTAATTTTATTGTGTGGCCCCCCATGAATGGAATTTCACAAAATTTGGCGTGCATACAGAGGGTGTCATAATGATCCTACACTTCCAATTTCGTGCAGTTTTGACTATGTTAGGTCACAGATACCTTCAATTACAACACCTCATTTTTACTTTTTTGTGTTTAACTAGGTGGCGCTATACATGAAATGAGTGGTTATGGAATGGGTTGACATGGCCCCTTGAGATCAACATACAAAAAAAAAATGGTCCTCCTAAACCCTACGGTTTTCGAGATATTCACAGAAAACTGTGTCTGCCCTACCCTCCTTTCGGGGGGTCCAGTCCAGCGGGGGGGCTACAGATCAAAACGAAAAACGATGGTTCCATGCTATCCATGTGGGGTTACATGCCCACCAAGTTTCGTGTACCCCGGTCTTTCAATGTCCCGGGACTCATTGACGGAAATTTGGGCATGTGAAAAAGAAGAAAAAAAAGAAGAAAAAAAAAAATTTCTGACTAAACCTATATCCGCTGCGCGGCAGTCATAATAATGAAAGATTTAGAGACGGGAACCAGTTTCAGCTCGCTAATGAATTTTCATAGCTTATTGAACTTGTATGAACATATGCACAACTAACACATTTCAAGTTTCTATGCAGAACTCTCGATGATGATCCATGGGAGCCAGTCACCACAGCTAAAGGCGCCAAGACAGCAGCAGGAGGGGGCCAGACAACAAGCATTAATCAATGAGCTACTAGGAGGTGACAGCCCGCCCTCTGATCCCATGCATGTACAAGACCACTGCCCCTAAGGGAACAGCCACGTGGCACATCAGGAAATGCGCCCATGTGCACACAATAGGAATACACATGCATCCACGTGGGCTACGCCATGAATAAAAACTACACCCTAGTGGTGTGATGTGGTACTGCCACAAGGGAACTATAAACTAGAGTTTAGATTCTCTGCCCGAGCCCGAATTTGACCCGACCCGGCCCGCCGATATTTCCAGCCACTATCCTCGGGCCGGGCCGGGTCCTTGATCAAGCATTTTTTTTTTTTTAAATCATTAGCCTAGGCTACTTGGGTGGGGAGCTAAAGCTATGCCATAGTCAGACTCAGAAATATTATAGCCTATATTTATCAAATTAGGCCTAAGTAACAAGTGTATACAACTTTATACAAGTTAGGCTCAGAGTTACAAAATGTCATTTGTAATGTCATCTGCGCAACACGTGTCATGCGCAGCTTCTCTACTCGCACGCATCACACTGGGCCTGCTGTGCTGTAGGCCTATTGTGTAGCTTAAGTGCAACGTGAAGCTTGAAGATGTAAAGAAAAAAAAATGAAAACAGGAGAAATAACTTCGAGCAAGTTTGGAGAAAAGTCGGAGGTATGCATTTGTCAGGTATACTTTGTTGCGTGCATTAAGTGCGCACGATGTTCACCTATGACAGCAAAAAGACTTTAAGATGAACATGAAGCAGGCTTGCCATGACAGAAATAATGAGAGCCAGCCTTCAATGTCCTCTTTTGTCACTTCTCCAAGCATACACCTGAGAGCGAGGCAAGCCCTCACAGAGAAATGCGTTGAGTTTTGCTGCAGGGACATAATTTTACGTTGTAAGTGAAGTTTCTTCATTTGGATTAATTTGCAATCCATTCCATTCTGAATAAACAAACATAGTTTAGCCTACATTCTTCATCCTCCGTTGCATTATTCATTAATTATTCTAAACGGATTTCTGTAGCTCAAACAGCTCGGAATTGTAGTTGAGAACGTCAGTTATAATGGCCCACGTATTTAAAAAATGTCGGGTTTAAATCGGGCTCGGGCTCATAATTACAGTTAATGTGTCGGGCCGGGTCGGGCTCAAAACTGGAGTTTAGGATTCAAAGACTATTTGTTGTACAACAGCAAGTGTGCATCGCCAGTAGTATATGCTTGAAAGTGAGCACACACAGAAGCTACCAAAAATGATATCAGAACAATGCAGTCCAGTGGGAAGGGTCATAAAAATGTATCCTGAACGTCAAGCAATAATCGAAAACATAAATCATAAATGGGTTCTCCGGACTCAAAAAGATGCTACACCATGGCCCAAGGAAGGAACTTTTGATAGTCGTATGCTGGTTCAAATGGAAGAGAAACTTAAGAATTACAAGAAAAATGAGCAAGGAATGGGTAGACAACGGAAAAGGAGGCTTGAGCTGGATACACTAAGGCTATTCGCTGCAACAGCCAATGCCAACTGCAAGGATAAGGACATAAGAAAGGACAAGGAACAGGAATTGGAATCGGAAGCACAACATCTGACAAAAGAAAAAACACCCGGAGCCCCCAGTGTGGAGGAGATGAGACCCCCTCCGTACGTGAAAGTTGAGAAATTGTATAACAGTCTCCCTGAGGCAGCACACACTTCTAAACACAATAAACAAACGGATGGACAATTTCTAAGTCTTGCAGGAATCATTCTAGATGGAAAAGAGAGAGTTGGCAGAGGAAATAGCCAGAATTAGGAGAAGAGGACGGGAAGAAGCCCCAGTGACTCACCGACGGCCACCCCGGCGCCGTGCGTTTTCACCTCCACCATCATCTTCATCATCACCTTCACCACCCCGTAATGTTTTCCACACCAGAACACCACGAACAGGAAAAACATCTGACCCGGATGAAGTTGAAAGAGACCGCATAAGATACATGGAAAATTTCAGAAAAGCCATGAGAGCAGCAGAAGCTAATGCCGCAGAACACATTGCAATAAAAGGAGCCTCTAACCCACAAACAAGAAGAGCATCTAACATGGATGAAGTGGAAAGAGACCGCATAAGATACATGGAAAACTTCAGAAAAGCCATGAGAGGAGCAGAGACTAACGCTGCAGCACATATCAATATGAAGGGGGCCTCCGACACAAAAGAGTTCCAAGACACAACTGAAAACCAACAGCCAACAGTAGCCAGGTCTCACTCTGAGCCAACACTCTTTCCACCAATGCCCCCACCACCAACACCTCAGGAGACAAAGGGGGGAGCCAGGCCTAAAACACAGCAGCTATGTGAACAGTCTGACCAAGGACATACAAGGAGTCCCTTCAGCTGGGCAACCACCACCTGTCCACGGTCCAACTCACAGGCATCTCTAGAGAAGCACCTGTTGCACGCTGCACACCAACCAGTTTCAAGGAGAAGCTCTCTCACCCTGCAGGGAACAGGGAGATATGCGGATGACACCCAAGGCCCTGTCGCACCCAGGAAGGGAGCCTCTTTATCCCCCAAAGTCCGTAGAACTCCCACTAAATTGGATGAACAAGACTTCTGGAGAGAAAGACGAGAAGAAGAATCTAGAATTATAAAGAGAATACACACACTAAGAGAAACAGAGGAAACCACTGACCGGAAGGCTTTGGCGGAACTGCTGCTGAACTGGATAAACACCGAATTAGCACTCACCTGGCAGGAGGTGGGTGAACACATATCTGAAGAGTTTATTGCCCGCAGAGCAACATACAGCCCCATCCTAATGAATTATCGGAATTACATACTGGAACTGATGGAAGAAAACGACAGCCACCCACAGCGCACAGTGAGAATAGTGGAGGGCACACTGACAGGAGTGGATGAACTAGGAGCAGTGCCGGCGCTCCGCACACGCACATCACGCACTGCGCGTAGGGCACCAAGTGCCTAGGGGGGCACCAAAAAAATCTTGGTCGTGAAAAATCACAATAGGCTACTAGTATAAATAACAAATAAAACATGTCTAAACTATGTTAATATGCAAAAGCAATACAAATGTAATAGGCCTAGACTAAATTAGTCGAGAAAAAGGTGAATCTCCTGTGCGGCCCTCTCTCCAGTCTCCCTCTGGTGCCCCCCTCCCCCACCTCCCAGTGGTCTGTTCGATTACGCCTCAATCTTTAGACAGACACCTTTGACATAGCCTCAAGAGTCGGGGGAGGAAAAATAAGACACAGCCGGATGATACTCGCGCGGCACTTGCAGGTAAGACAATGTTTTAAATTAAAAAACAAAAATGTTAGTTTTGTAGCCCTTGCGTGTATGCATGTCTATGCTTTAAACTTTGTAACGTAAGCTCCTACTAGCCATGTTCATGTTCAAGTGTTAACGTTGATTGATGCTGGCTAGCTAGTTATTTTACCTTGTAGATATGGATATGGGTTATTGAATGCAATTCAACTCTCGGCTGTTTTCTGTTAACGTTAGCAA
Organism: Alosa pseudoharengus; assembly: GCF_046254945.1. Classification (NCBI taxonomy): domain Eukaryota; kingdom Metazoa; phylum Chordata; class Actinopteri; order Clupeiformes; family Clupeidae; genus Alosa; species Alosa pseudoharengus. Next base: position 29,744,253 of record NW_027468587.1, read on the forward strand.
TCGGTGCATAATCCTTCCTCAGGTTGCTAGCAATGGTATTTCTGATTATGCTTAAACTGGGCTTGCTATTTCTTTTAGCCATCAGATATAGTCAGATAACGTTAGCCTATTAGCCTAGTTTGCTTTGCATTTCAGGACGTTTTTTCGGCGTTTGTTATCAATTATGATCAAACGATCTGATTGTGTAGTGAAAAAGTAACGCTACAAGTCACACTTTCATAACGTAGGCCTAGATGAGTGGGAAAAGGCTCTTCTTAAGGTGAACTTTGGAAAAACCCTGTAACTGAACGTAATGTGATTTAGCCAAATTAGACAGCTTTAGATAAGTTTAGTTGTTGTTCTAGCAGCTATGTGGTTATTTTCAAGATGTTCATAGAGGGCGACATGTGTTGGTGGAACTGCAATTAGAAAAAAAAAAGCACAATCTCAGTGTTTGTAGATTTCCATATTCACAGAGTTGTCAAATTATGTACAGAATTATTATATTGTGCCTAGACCTCTTTTAAAGGTAAAATAGAGTTTTGAATTTTACATTTTCACATAGTGTCACATGTGACACATAGGCCTATAAACCTAAAAGACTAGACTAATGTGTGGAATATCTTTGTATGATGGTTCAATCAAAAATGCATTTTAGTAGAATCCCTGAATGTTTTGTCTTGTATTTCTGAATGCAGGGTCAATGCTAAGATACATGCAAGGAGCAACTCAAGGCCAGGAGGAAGAATTAGATCAACCATCAGTTCTAGTCCACAACACCAGCCACCAACCAGCTCTGCAGACTCTGCAACAGCACTCAGCCCTGACCAACAATCATCAAATAGCCCAGGTACAGATACAAGTCGACACACAACCGCATCTGCTTCTGAAGGCAGAGTGAGTCCTGTTACTGAGGGGCCATCAGCAAGTGACACTGCAGAGACATATCTGCCCCCTCCAACTGATCCAGCTCTATGGTCAGCTCACATTTTAGATGCTGATGTGTGGAAATTGTACGGAGAGGGCCTTTTAAATTCAGCTCTGATTTTGGAAATAAAGAGAACCTAACAAATTCTGAATGGTTGGTATTCCTTTGGTGGTGGTGGTGGTGGTGGTTGGTTGGTTGGGGGTTGGGGGGCACCACCAAGCATTTGTGCTTAGGGCACCCAAACGGCTAGCGCCGGCCCTGACTAGGAGAAGTCTGTCTGAAAATAGAGAGAGAACCAGCATTTCAAGCTGACCAGAGGAGAGTACATGAATATGAATTCAAGGCAGAGGAAGAATATGAAATTGAGGCTGAAGAAGATGAGGAACTGGAAGAAAACCACATAGATCAACAAGGACTTACTGCCAACGAGCCGCTGAAGCCCATACGCAGACATCAAGTGTCCTGACTGTGAAGGATGGTTCAAGGGCGAAACTGGACTGCGAGTTCACCAAAGGACATGCAAAGGACGACTACTGGCAGGTGCCACACTGGAATGCCCACTTATAGTCCCACCCGGCATGGTGAAAGCAGGCCTATGGGGAATTCATCGAGTAAAGACTCAGCGAAATCCAAAGAGGAGTGCGAAGGGGATTAAGTGAAATAGGAGGAGTAAGAAAGAGCCTGAATGAAACAAAAAAAGAATTAAAGAAGGTGGAAAAGGCAGAAAAAGAACGACAAAAGATTAAGGCACAGAAGAAGGACGAAGAAGATAATTCAGACACAGAAGAACAGGATCATGGCTCCCCTGATAATAAAACATCAACAGGCCCACTACCAACCATGGTCTCACTCAGATGTCAGTGGATTAATGGCAAGATTACCTGTGCTTCATGATGGCGCAGGCCTGTATATAGGTGAGCTCGAAAGAGAAATGACCGGAAAAACTCTAGCCTTAGGAGACATCAAATACATTTTGAGCATGTCCTTGGGAAAACACGAAACCACAACTGTGCTAGAAAGGGAGCACCTTGGATACATTATGGATGATAATGCTATGGATGGAGTACCATTTGATGGATACCGGACACGGATATGGAGAGCTCTGAGAGCTGCTTATCCTAATCAGTACAGCCCCACAGCAGTATGGATTGACAATTTACAAGAGAGTGAGAACCCAGCTGCCTTTGTGGAAAAAGCAGCACAGAAATGGCGATGTAAAATGGAGCAAGACCCTGAAGTGTCCCATGCCGCCCGATCACAATTCAGACAAGCAATCCTCGATGCGCTACCTCAACCTGTAAAACTACAATTGGAAAATGACTGGTGGCTTGCAGTGATGACCAAGGACGAGTTTAGACAAGCAGTGGCCCACTTTGTGAATCAGTATAGACAATCAGAAGAGAAGAAAAATCAACAAGATCAGTATGCTCAGCGAAAGCTCGTAGATGTTCAAATACAGGAGGCAACAAGATACTGAAACTTTTAGCAGACAAAGACTTATATACCAAGGGAAGAAGGGCATAGCACCAGAACATACAGAGTCTATTCCCAGAGCTCCACAACCTGCTACTAAAACTAATGATGTATTTTTTTTGGGGGGGGATTAATTGGATACAGAAGTGACTGAGTGGAGTGATACAAGCAAATAATTGCTCCCCTGCATGCTATGATTTCAAGACCGGATCTGACAATTTGAGAAACCCACTCACATGGACAGTGGACGACAAGGAGGCCATTCCCAAGGGCAACCGGACCATTCATGGTGATCCAGGCCATCCCAACAGCGGTGCTGATGCAGAAGAACCAGAGGTCTGAGGGGAAACCACACCCGACCAACAACCTCAGTCAGGATGCTCACACTGGGGGTGAGCCCGCTGGTCACTCAGACATCACTGCAGTCTTCTCAGCAAGGAGCTCCAACCGCCAGAAGCCATGGCAGTCACACCAGCTCCCACAACCACCACTCCTGATTAGTGGAAGGACTCAGGGTTCCAGGAGGCAGCAGAACATCCAAGGGAAGAACAACACATCAACGAGCAACGCCAGCAGGAACAGCAGCCCCACCAATCCCAGGAATCGGAGCCAGAACCAGAATCAAGCACAGCCTTTGCCTACCCGACGAACAGCACGCAGAGCCAGCTTAATGTGTTAAATGAAGTAGAAGGAAACACTCATTTAGTTGAAGGGAAGGTTGACCAAAGTAAGTATATGGAAATGCATGAGGTTTTTGCAAACACAATGGACTTCCTCACACAGGACATAAAATATGTATGTAATGAATGTCTACCACATAATGAATTTCTACCACCATCAACATAAAAAGGTCAAACTATTCAAGAAACTTATGACTGTTAGTGCAAATGATGATAAATGATACGGTAACATGTGAAGCTGGGTGGCCCACATATCACATTGATGAGGATATGATGTGATAGCTAGGAAAAATAATATTATTAATATAATAATCTTATTGATTAATAATCTATTATTGATACGCTATAGGCAGTATGGACGACACAATTCTGCAAGAAGCCTAGAAATGTGTAGGGATAAGTGGAAGGTTACATTTACATGTATGTTTTATATTAATCATAAATATAATTATTATTACTCACACAATTCTTTATGTTAATCATATGTACTCACATGCATGTTTTTCATTCAATCATATAGCCATAGCAGGAACTTAGTTTTTTGGAGGACTAGCCCTCACAGGCACAACCATCCACAATTGTTGGATAGACTTGCTTGCAAAATTTAGCTATATACTGTATCATTGTGGCCACATGCTCAGTTTCCCAAGTCTAAATTTGGAGATATTCTGCACCTCTCCTGTGTACCTCATCAGAACAGGACACTGTGTTGATTAAGGCTACTCGGCCCTATAACGGGTAAGATCCTTGTTTTTGGCCTGCATTGGGACGACCTAAGGCAGGGGGGTTGCCGCCACAGGTTCTGGATGGCTGTTAGCCAGGGAAGTTTGGTTTCAAGGCGGCCTGAAACCTCTTCCTATCTGAGTACTGATCTCAGAGTCTATGTGTTGTTCACATACCACAACAGTATCATGTGGGTCTACATGATTATGACAATGGGAACCAGAGGATGCAGAGCTGCACTCACAGCACTAAAATTTGAAATAGTCTTACTTTGGATAGTAATGACTAGGAAGGCAGAGCATGGAAGGCATATTTAACCATATCTAATCATTTTTAGTATGTCCTCTGTAAAACTAAGGACTATAACCATTACACATAAGGAAACAACATTACTTATGATAAACGAGAACAACCATTTTAGTAGGATTAGTAGCATTAGCTGTAATTGTAAGTGTCGTGAATCAACCAAAGACTGTCATGATTGGCTGGTATGGGCTCCTCCTATCATGGAGATGTAGATTTTAGTTCACCTGTCAATAGTGATAGTCTTCCGGTAGGGCGAGTGGAGTTACATTTTTAAACACCACTTTAGGGCAGGAACCGACTCGGAGTCCAGCCATTTGTCTTAAATATTTTGGTAAATGGTATCATTTATCAATTGCTGCTACACTAGTGTCACCAGTATGTATTTTAATTGTGTTGTTTGTCTTGTGTACCCTTGCAACTTATGTCAATCTATAGCATCAATTTGTATTCCTGCACTTACCTTAGCAATCCACAGGTATAGGAATTGTAAAGCCTTATATTTTATGTGGAAAAAAAAAGAAAGAAAAAGAAAGTGATTACTTTCGGCGAGTCTTTTGCAAGCCTCGAAGGGGGGAATATATTCATTATGTGATGCCTTATATTCATTATCTTATATTCATTATGCAATGCCTTAATATTCATTATGCACTGCCTTATATTTTATGTGTTAAAAAAAAAAAAAAACGTGATTACCTTCGGCGAGACTTTTGCAAGCCTCGAAGGGGGGAATTATGTGGTGAATTTTCATGAAGATCCCATGTGTTGTCAGGCAGAAGTCGAAGGATGGTGTTGTGCACATGCGCAGACACGACACAGGCCTACTGCAGATTATTTAATAATATTTGTGACAGCTTGGTGAGCTCATCCACCAATATAATTTATTGAGTGTATACTGATTGGCTACAAGGGGGTCTGCCATTTACATAGGGGGCAGACGCCCGGCCAGGGTTGGCCATATGAAAAAAGGAGGTGTTTTGATAACTTACAAAAACTTTCCCCAAGAGGAAAATCCTCAGAACGTGCGCACCTTCTCCCCAAGGCCTGGGTTGTGGAGTCTCCGCTGCAGAGGACATCCATCATTCGCAACTCCTGCCTGGCGACACTTAGTCTCTGTGCATTTTTTCAGAGCTGTACCCAGGAGGACTTGTGAATAAAAGGCCACAAGCGGCCACTTCTCATCTCAGACCGTTCTCCGCTGGTTTTTTGTTCAGAGTGCTAAGTTAGAGTTAAAAGTTAGTGATTTTTTCCACGACACTAACCACCAACACTGACGTTAACGGTAATTAGGCCAACAAAGTAGGCTAAGAAATCATAACGTAGGCTATGTTAACGTTACCGCTAGCTTCGTCATCGTCAAGGGGGTTAGATTGAAACACCCATTCTTGTTATGCTACTTGTTAAACTTTGTCTGCAATAATAAGCTTACGTACATTCATAATGATTTACATGCAATAACAGGTAAAGGTAAAGTTGCATGTTACTTACCGCAGTGTCTAAAACGAGACAGTTTCGCGCCGTCCTGCTGGTTTCAAACTGAACAGTTGCTCTGCTCGTGGCTCTTCCACATGTAATGGGCCGACAGTCACTTTACAGAATTGGGCCATGTACGTTTAGCGTCCGGCTGTCGCTAAATGTTTCATTTTTGCCGCTAACAGCCGCGATACTGATCATTGTTCGTTCCTGAAGTATCGGGCCACACACTGTATGAAATCCGTCTGCCGAGATTGATTCGAAAACTGGCAGTAGCCCATCAAACCCCAATCGGGCCAAATAAGACACTCAGTAGCCTAATCAGCCCAACTACTGTGTGTCAGTGTCGGCCCATTCAAGGGGACAGTGCCTCAGCCGACCTGAAACTCCGCCGACAGTGGCAGCACTCAGCCAGGATCGGGCCGACTGTGTTTACTGTGCTTCAGCCGACTCGGACCTCAGCCGAGACTGCCAGCACTCAGCCAGAATCGGGCCGACTATGCTTGCTATCTGGGATCATTCTGTTGTGTCCCGGAAGCATTTTTTATGGTCCCCGGGACGTCGGGACATCGTTAATTTCGAGCCCTGTGTGGACCACAACCTAAGCCTAAAAGCAAGAAAAGATTTCAGCACTTCAACAGCACAAATAATCATTGACAATTGGTGAACATGATGGCATCCTTTTATCAGTGCCAGCTGTACTATTGGTATTTGCATAGTTTCTGCAAGCCTTCTTTTTGTTATAGTTATAGCCTAGCTTTAAACGAAAACTGATACTGCTTCTTTAATACTGCAAATGATGCAAAGGTGCTTCTTTAATACTTGTTACGCCCCTCTGCACACCCACTGGCCCTGCAGTGACAGTGCAGCAGCCTTTGGGTGGTGCATGGGCAAAATCAGCATAATTGTGTACACCTGAAGCTGTGGATAAGAAGCTCCTGAGTTGACCTTCAGGGGTTGGCATATTTTTCACCACACCGGGAACGAGCAGTGCTCTTGGGTGTGTGGGAACCCCTAGATTTTAGAATGTATTGTAACGATTTGATAGCGACACACACAGTTGTCCAATCAAAAGGTTTAATAGCGGAAGCAGGAATCAGCCAACACTAAGACAAAGACAAGGTAAACGCAATTACACTCACTAAAACCGACATTACACAAACCAGCATTCACACACATTGCATTCTGGGAGGCTAGCACTCAGTCCAAAAGACGCCGACGTTACACAGCCCCCTCGCGAGCTATTGCCGTCCTCGGCAATATCTCCTCCCTAAGCCATTGCCATAACGTCGGTGTGGGCATTCACTCACTCAGTCCATCAGTCTGTGGTACCGCCAACAACACGTGGGGTGCACACGCCGCAGGAGCTCACTCAACGAGGAGCCACGCTGCTAGCAATCCAGTGCGGGCGTGCTAGCAGCCACGTGGCCGTCCCCGCTCGTCACCAGCTCCCTCTCAGCAGCCGCCCTCAGGCTGCACTTTCCGCGGCGTGTCACCGCGGCACTCCTCCTCTCCAGACGGGGCCCTAGGTGGCCTTACTACCGTAGACTGTGGCACCAAGCACCGGAACTCACGGGTCAACTGTAGCTGCACCTCCGTCGCTCCACTCCACAGTCGCACCGACCAGGATAGGCAGGCACCAGCTCCGCTGCAGCCGGACCACGCTGAGCTCTCAGGCCGTCAGCTACCGGTTTCGGCGTCCCTCCTCACGCTGCCTCCTCGCAGAGCTATCCTCCTCTGCTCCCGGCCAGCTCCACTCCGTCATGGTCGTGACAAAGGCTTGACCCCCCTCTTCTGCCTCGTGCTATCTCCCAACACAGCGAAACCTTTTTTTCTGGCGCCGGCCAACAGGCCAACTAGAACGGGTGCCCACACAGCACGGTGCCTCTCACACGCACCCAAAAGTTTTAAAGTTCAGAGTTCAGAGGGCCTTTCCGTCGAAGCTGCCCCACCGTCGTGAGTTCGCTGCCCTCAGCGGCTCCGCCAACCGTCCATCGTCTAGGAACCTCTTCCTCGCCGCACTCCCTCGGCTCTGCTCACGCGTCGCGGCTCGCCGTGGAGTCAGCGCCCAGGCCAGCGTCGTCTTCTCCGCGAACGCTTCTTCAGGCCCCTCTTCCGGCAAGAACTTCTCCAATGGCCGCAGGCAGCTCCAGACGATAGCTCCTCTCCTCCGTCGGCAGTAGCGATTGAAGGCCCCGAGCTTTTTAGTAGCCCTAACAAGGGCTCTCTCTGGATCCTCTTGCGTGGGCCTCCACCCAGTGGTATGGTCTTCCACTCCCCGCTTCTCCCGCTGGGCGGAGGCCATGTTCGAAAGTCGCTTCTGACACCAATGTAACGATTTGATAGCGACACACACAGTTGTCCAATCAAAAGGTTTATTCACTGAGAACGAGAGCAGGAATCAGCCAACACTAAGACACAAAGACAAGGTAAACGCAATTACACTCACTAAAACCGACATTACACAAACCAGCATTCACACACATTGCATTCTGGGAGGCTAGCACTCAGTCCAAAAGACGCCGACGTTACAGTATATTTATTTGTTGAAATAAATACTATACTTTTGATAAACTCTGATGTCCGTCTCCATACTATGTTGCGGCTAATGAGCCAGCCCTAACAATACTGCAAATGATGCAGAAGTGTGGCTACATCACTGTCACATGTATTTTTGCAAAAAGGCAAAAAGCAATACAAATACAATGGCTGGATTATCTGGGCTTACCTAAAAGCAAACCAAGTAACACACTTTCATACCACATGTTTCCATGACATAATGGGGCTGATGGTAGGCCTACATGGTGACCCTACATCATTCACTCAGAGAGACTGAGGAGGAGACTTTCCTCAAGCCATCCGCATCCTGAATACAGTGCCTATAAAAAGTATTCACCCCCCTTGGATATTTCCACTTTTACTGCTTTTAGAAATGGAATCTTGATCAATTAATAATATACAAAAAAAAACAACATATTTGATGTATAATTGAAAGATTTCTACAAAGTAATGCTAATTATGACCGCCTCTATCGTAGATGCACTTTTGGCTGCAATTAAAGCATGGAGTCTGCGTGGATAGGTCTCAATTAGGCTTGAATCTGGATACTGCAATTTTACTAAATTTTTCTCTGCCAGGTTGAAAGAGGATCGGGTGTGAACAGCCCTTTTTAAGTCCAGCCACAGATTTTCTACAGGATTGAGGTTTGACTCTGCCACTCCAGAACATTCATCTTGTTGTCTTTAAACCAGTTCTGTGTAGTTTCCTCTGAAGGCTTTGGCTCATTGTCTTGAATTAGTTCTCTTGCAGACTGAATCAGATTGTCCTCCAGGATTTCCTATATTTTGATGAATTCATTTTACTTTGACCTTTACAAGCCTTCCCGGACCCGCTGTCGAGAAGTATCCCCACACAATTATGCTACCACCTAAATTAGAGATTGTGCGTTTTTGGTGATGAGCAATGTTTGGTGTCCACCAAAAATAGCATCTAGTCTGATGGCCAAAAAGCTAAATTTTGGTCTCATCAGACAAACCTTCTTCCATTTGACCTTGGAGTCTCCCACATGTCTTTGGGCGAACTTTAGTCGAGATTAAAAAAGAGCTTTGCCACTCACACATAGAGCTTTGACTAGTGAATGACTCGGGCAAAAGTTGCTGCATAGTTTCTCCCATTTCAGCTGCTGAAGCTTTTAACTTCTTCAGAGCTGTCATAGGTGCCTTGGTGGCCTCCCCCACCATTGTTCTTCTTGAACGGCCTGCTCTAGGAAGATTTGCAAATTTGCCATATTCCCTACAGTACATTCCTGATTGATTTCACTGAACTCCAGGGGAACATTCTCATGTAACCTTTTCTTTTAGTTGTTCCGTGTGTTATTTTGTCTTCATGGTGGAATATAGCCTGTAATACTGATTGACCAGTGACTGGACCTTCTAGACGCAGGTGTGTTTACATTACTATTTTTTGTAAATGATTGTAAAAAAAAATAATTGACAAAGTGCCCACTTATTAAAGCAATAAAAGGGGAATATCCACTTTTTATAGGCACTGTGCATAAAACACTCTACATACATTACATGGACTCGCCACACTGCACTTTTTACCCCCTTCTATCTCAATCTATTTATTACATTCTTCTAAATCTTTATTAAATAGTTAGAGATAACTCTGCACAGTTGAGCAGTAAAATGCCATTTGACTACATATTTGAGGTATGTATGTGACAAATAAAATCCTTGTGTCCTTGTATTCAGAAAAAGTTAAATATTTATGGATGGATAGATGTCACCCACACAATATTTATTTAGCTTAATTTGGTTAAGGAACGACAAACAAAGGTGTTACCGTTTAAAATAATGTTCATATTAATAGAGGAAACAAAATTCTTTGCTAAGTTCCACCGAGAGTAGAAAGGGTGGGGTCAACTCATCTTATTCAAAACTTGTACAAACAAGAAACTGTACACTGGCAGTGTGCCAGTTTATGTGTGGTGACACGCAACTGAAGCCTTACATTCACATTGGGTCTGCTGCAACTTTTGGCCTATTATGTGGAGAGAATTACTTTTGTCACCAGTCAATTTTGTCCATGAAAGGACGTGCTCTCTTCAGTGTTTCGTGGACACAATGGCCCAATCGCAAAGTGAACCCTGAGGACTAAGGACTAAAGACTCACAGACTTAATTGATCTCAGGTGAAGTGAGTGAGTGTGTGAGGCCACATGAGCTCAGATAGGTAGGTAGATCACAGCACCCACTCGAAGACAGAGGACAAAAGTACGGAGCCCGGGAAGGGTCCGTACCCTTATATTTTTAGACCGCACTATTGCGTTCCCACGCAATACTTTTTCTTTCCCACGAAATACTTTTGCGTTCCCAGGAAATACTTTTGCATTCCCTCTGATGTTCATTCTCACTATATGGACAGAATTAAAACCACTTTTGCTTTGTTACAGTTGATTGCACTGTTGCAAAGCCTGCTTGTTGCTTGTTTGTCGTTTATATTGATATGGATGGTGATTACATTTTTTGTGGAGTTAGAATGAACATCAGCTATTAAGTACTCAAGGTCATGGGGTCAAAGGTCATGGTCACATGGGTTAATATATAATAATGCTGTCCCTTAATATTTTACCTATATTATCTATATTTTCTATAGATATATACAGGGCAAAACCTACAACAATCTGATTAAGGTCACTACCAAACTTTTCTCAGTTGATCCTACAGTACTTTTTCACGTGGAATCCATTTATGCTTGGGACATTTTTTGATATTGATTTGACATTGCTATTATTTAATCTGATTACTCTAGATCAGTGTTTTTCAACCTTTTTTGTGCCACGGCACACTTTTGACACTTAAAATGTCCCACGGCACACTAACATCCTGTGTGAAGAAAAAATAAACATACCATAGCCTAAAATTTCAAATGATGCACAGATATGGCCTTATTATGGCTTCTATGCAAGACCTGCTGAATAATACAAGCGCCCTCTGTTTCATTTGTAGGTGACTATATCTAATTTAATTGTTGTTATGAACTGGATATGTGATGATTCTGTGATATGGGGCCCCGTTGTACAATGCCTGCATACCACAAATAGTGCAATCATACAATCAATGAGAGCATGTGGTTATAAATTCTTTGATGCAACAGTTGCTTTTCTGGACCAGTGAGTGACATTTGGGTAATTTTCTGCGGCACACCTGATGATCTCTCACGGCACACTAGTGTGACCTGGCACAGTGGTTGAAAAACACTGGTCTAGATATGCATTGTATCATTATAAATGTATCAAATAATTTTCATACGACTTGTGAATTTATGAGAATTCCATCTCTCTTTATTTAAGAAATCCCAGAAACATTTCAATCAATCCATTATGGTATTTTGGCAGGGCTATGTAGCCTGACATAGCCATACTCAATTCTAGTCAGAATGTGAGTCTTCTCCCTGATCCACTCTTTCACAGTTTGAGGCAGATGATTCCTGGCATTGTCATTCTGGACTTTGAGACATCCTGAAAAATATTCCCGAATCCAAATGTTGTCCATGATATTCCATGCTATCCATGACTATCCATCAGGCTGGGTAGGGAGAGGATTGATGAGTTCACTCTCTGGTGTTCAATTGTTCTTTGGTTCACATGTCAATGAATGTGACATCATCCAGAATTGTTGATTCATCTGAGAAAATGTCCATGAAAGTAACCTTGTTGACACCAGACTACATATCTCAATTGAGATTAAGAGTGGGTCTCGAAAGACTACACTGACTTACGACTTCCAGGGCATAGCAAACAGTGAAATTAAACTGAAATTGGTGCATTAAACTCTTAAATAATGGTTTCAAAAGTGCAGCAATACAATCTTTTTTTGTAAAGGTTTTAAATGAGGTTGTTTATTCAGTTTCAAAGAAAAGACACGTCTGTATCTTAACCCTGGGGGTATTCCATCAACCTCCCTAAAGGCCAAACCTGGCTTATTTCGATAAGTCTCGCTAATTTTAGTGAGAATTCCGTTCCATTTATGAGGTTAACGTGAATCCCAGCTTGGTAACTATGGGAATTTATGCCACAAAACTAACCTGCTCCGTAGCAGGTTAACTTTCAAGCTAAATTAAGCTGTGTTGCAAAAAAAACAATCAGTCGGAAACGATGGTTCCGTCAACCTGTGCTTTCGTCACCTGTAGCCTACAACTTCAAAAATAGAAGTAGGCCTAGAAATGTTTTTTCCGACAGTGTCACCAAGCATGGATTTACACATCCACTTGCTCCAAAGAATTTATGAAGATTATGCGACTTAAAATGTTTTAACTTCACGTGCGTGTGGTTCTAGGGATTTTGCTACTCTGCATCACTTATGTTCGGTGGTGGTGTAACGTGCAGCGATACGGCATAGGAAAGGAATTATATTCTTGCGTGTTCGCAGGTTCGCTTCCCATATGAAGTATTAAAGGGACACCAGGCAAGCCTGATGCTTTTTATCTACGAAACTCCCCCTCACTCTGTCTGAAGCTCTTTTCCTTTTCTTTGCGTCTTCCGTCAAGGGTTTTCGATGCTTCTTCGCCGGCTCTGCCATTATACACACGTTTGCAACAATCTCTAGCGTTTCGTTAGCCTGCCTCTGTGCTGTAAACTGATTCTGCTTCGGTCGGCGGGTAGGATACACCGAACTTGCAAGTGGGATATTCTTCCTACAGGCAGTAGGGGCGGGCGAGAGAGCCTTCATTCGCCCCGTAATGAGTCATTTAACCATATACCGACTTACGAAGATGATTAATTAACACAAAAACGTTGCCTAGTGTCCCTTTAAGGCTACATTGTTATCACCTTGATAATGGCATTTTTAGTTATAATCTTTGATGAAAGACATGTCTACTGCTGATAAAGGGTCATGCACATTTGGTAGGCTGTTCAGTAACAGCTTTGCCAGTGGGCTATATTATATCTGATGCAAGCCAAAGGATAATTATTCTGTAGCCTAGGCAGCTAATAATTAAAACTGCTTCATGTGTCGACGATTGTTTATGAATGTCAAATCAACTGTGTGCTACACAGATTAAATACCAGGCATAAATTGAATTGAAAGCCATTGCATTTCAGATCATTTTATTTCAAACACTTTGGGACCTATGGGAGACAATAGGCTATTATGTTGATACTAATTTATTTTATGACCACACCTAGACAATAATTTGGAGTGAACTCTTTTAATATAAGAACGTAGGCAATTGATTTCAAACCATTAGCATTGTTGTATTAAATGTATGCTTTCATTATTCTCCAATTTCTGTAGGCAATCTATTTTTTTCTCTCGATGTTAAATTTGATGACTTTCAATGAAAATCCTGTAGATGGCGCTTGCCTACGAACAGAAATCATCTAGTATTGTCTTAATTTTACGACATATATCGTCTTTTCGCCAATCTACTGTTTTGGTCTACTTTTCTCGAGCAGAGATGAAGCTGAACTAAACCTCGCTTGAATAAATGAGGCCAAGATGCCGCTAACTTGAGTTAATGGAACGGCTTCAGCCCCAAGTGAAAGACTACGCTAGTTCAAGCCAGGCTATTTCTGTTAAGCGCCATCTTCATTAGCGAGGTTGATGGAATACCCCCCAGGGGCCTATTGCACAAAACTAGGATAAGGGATTAAGCCGGGATATCTTGGTTATCCTGGCTCAATTTATCCGTGATCCAGTTGCACAAAAGCGGGATAGGGGGCAGCAGGATATGTTATGGTATAAATTACCATGGCGATTTATTCTGTGGAGCTAGCCTGCTCCACACCAGGCTAAGTTCCAGGATCTATTTCATCTCATCCCTTATCTCAGTCAGCAGTCACCACAAACGGAAACCAATAGTTATTTCACTGCCCACTACACTTAAAGTGGTAAAGTGGCTATTGTAAAGCAATTTACAAAAGATTCACTGAACAAAAATGCTGATGTGGTACATGAAAATGTAGCTAATTTAGCAATTTAGCTGCAATCAAGCATTTTGGACGATATATTTGCACAAGCTGGCAGAATAGGCAACATGCCGATGTGCGTTTTATTTGGAGACTGTTTTGCGAGACAGAGACTGAGTTTGCTGCTGATATTCTGGGGATAGGCTACAACATAGCCAATGTAGGACTTTAGCCTTTTAATATATTTGCTGCATTGGATCAGTCTTTCTAGAACAGGCAAGAGCTTTCTAGCCTCACGTCAGCAGCGCTGCATCACCCATATACACAGGGTTGCCAACTCTCACGCATCTGGCGTGACACTCACGCTTTCAGCACCAATCTCACGCTCTCACGCACACTCAAGAAATGTCACGCCAAATCCATTCTTTTTTTTTTTGCAATTCGTTCATTTTTTGTTGATGACTAGACTAGACCACAGCATTGTTTCTAAATGACAGGATACGAGTTTAAGGCATACATATGTCTAAACCAACAGCAGGTAGGTCTAATATCCGCCTACAACGTTCTCAGCGCAGTTTTCTCTGATTGTTGATTCGCTGACTAGGCTATTTTAATCCGGTCCGCGACACCTTCACGGAACACGCTGCTATTTAGACATGAGGCAGACCGACATAAAGTGTGGCCGCCCATTCTTCTCTAGGAACTACTCGCGAAGTAGCCTCACAGATATCACATGAAATAACTTTTTCTCATCTTTTATAAGGTGCTATAGCCGCTATTTGCTGCGATAAACGGTTCGCGAGAAAAATAAATTAACTTTTAAGAAATAATCATATTAGGCTACTATAGCTCTGCGCTCATTTCAATTCCTATAGGAGGAATATCTCACAAACTTTTCGTTCCACACATGACAAACCGTAAACCAGAATAAACAGCAGACCTTACCGAACACAAAGGTGTAATGCAATCCCCTGTACAATAAGCCGTTCCAGAGTAATCCGGTTTTGAAATGGTAGCAAAATTCTATATGGTCTCCAATTTTGGGCTTTAAGTGTCTTAAAACTGAGCTGTGCTTAAATACCTACATATGTGTAAATATTAAAATCAGAGGATATATAGCTCATGGCTAAGAGTTTGTCGATGTAGCCATAATGATTTGTTTTCACAAAATGCATTTAAGTGTCTTAAAAAAAGTGTGCTTATATTGGTCAATGCATAATTTCATAACAGGCCAAATAGAAAATAAATGTTAAATATACTGTAGCCTAGACATAATATTAAAATCAGATGATGTAAGATAGTATAGAGTTAGATAAAGTTGGATGGCTCCAGGGCCCACTTCCCCGAAAGCATCTTAAGCCTAAGAGCGTCGTAAAGTCCCTCTTACGAACGTCTTAAGATTTGCCGACTGTTTCCCGAAACCATCGTAGCTTAAGAGCGTCGTGAAAACACTCGTAGATCTACGAGTGCTCCAGAGTACTCGTTACCGGCTAAGAGCGTCTTAACAGTACTTCTCACTGAGGTCACCAACAGGACATACAGAGGAATTACAACTTAGAATACATAATCCAATTTACGTTCCCATTCTTTATTGTGTTTTTCCTGTGATGAATCAGATTTTAGCGTGCAAAATAGCCTACATTTAATGGTCATAATAATGTGATGAAAAGCGGACAAAAATGCAATCAAGTTATGAAACGAGACGTTGCCAGAATAGTTTGACATTATCTTTGCTAAGTGAATATTTTATTAGGCCTATGAGGTAAAAAGCAGAGAAAGCAACATGTGGTTTAGTCTGTAGCCTACTGCATCAAAATCTAAGCCTACACATTTCCTCTCTTTCTTACTCGACTTCTTTCTTATCTTCAAACGTGTTCTTAAGTGACACCGCGAAAAATTATTGCATGGTGCAACAATCTAATCTTAAAATAATTACAATTATTTATGTCTCTGTGTGGTATATAACCTACTTGGGATGCTTACATGCAGATGTCAAATGTTTCTATTTTCGTATTGATGTGAATGAATGTGTAGATCCGAAGTTTAAATGGTAGGCCTATAGCTGTGACGTGCAGTCATCTGACATCACCGTCAAATCAGAGGATATTTCAGAACTATTAACGTGGACAGCTCCCCTTAAGAGCATCTTAAGAGCAGTGCACGCGCGTTCACGCTACGAGCATGTTCGGGAAACAGTCGGAAAAACCAAACGAACGATCGTAAGATGAATCGTAGAAAACCCTCTTAAGAGCGTGTCTCCGTCGTTATCGGGGAAGTGGGCCCAGAACTCACACCAGTGGATTGGGTCTTAAAGGAGCCACACCACTTTTATGACACTAGCTGTTCTGTTGACCTTTAGATTTGTTGCTACTGGGCATGAAGGGCAGGCCAATTATGAGTTCTGTCCAACATTTGATGGTAGGTTTAGAAGAAAAGTCAGCATATTTTAATCATATTGCAATACCAATAACCGTGATCATTTTGGTCATGATTTTTTCATCAAATGTTCATACTGTATCTCTAGTGGCTGGTAGACTTTGGAATCCACCAGCCACAATGGTAGGTGGAAAAAAATATTTTAGGCTATTTCCATCCCTGATACATACGTACACTCATACACACATTCATAAGTCTCAATCTGTCCATTTCTTTCCACAAAAAACGCCAGAAGTCATCATTTAAGGGGTTATTTTTCATTTTTTTTCTACTGAGCTACTACCTTTTTCAGGTGGGCAGAGGGGCCCTTTTCATGTCTGTGCCCAGGGGCCCAGTGGCTCATAATCCTTCCATGCCACAGGGTTAAAACACTGGTCTTGTTTTCAAGTGCAATCAATAATTTAATTGTAAATTTTGAAGAAACTTAAATCAGGGATTATACTGTACATAGCAAAAATGTCAGGGGACAGACATTTTTAAAATTAGGTTTAGGGAAAAATTTAACGCACACGCACTATGACTTCACAAAATCTCACTCCAGCCAAACACCCAAAGTTGGCAACCCTGTATACATTAAAACAACCAGGGGATGTTGGGCGGGTGCAGTTTTGAAAAATGGTCAAAAAACTTTGGTGCTGATGGATGGCGGATGGATGATAAGTTTTGCTATGCAGTTATGGTTGAAATAATAGCCCATCAGCGCATCTCTAGTGTGTGTGTGCCTCTCTCTCGCTCAGAGGGGAGGGGGAGGCCGATCAAGCATGGATTCTAAACTCTGTGGTGGATAGGATCTACAATTAGGTGTTAATTAATATTACTACGCTAGGTTGAAGTACTCCCAAGTGCTATTGCGCCACACATTGTAGTTCTCCTGTTTATTCGCTTGGAAAATCGCCACGTTTCATGTTGTTTGACCGTAGACATTTTAATCAACTACTCGTGTAACTGTATTTAAGTCGGGAAAACGTGGATGTTTTTGATTACTTCTACGTCTGGCTACGTCTGAGTCCGCTAGCATAGCAACATGCTAACACATTCGCGCCGCGCACCAGAGCGTTTGAGTGCACATACCGACACGGGAGAGGTATGACTCAACTCGTGAAAGTTAAGGTAAGAACATATATTACTTAGGGCTGTCAAAATAACTGATTAATTTCGATTAATTAATTTGAGAAAACTGAAGAAATAACTGAATTAAAAAAATTAGTGCAGATTAATCGATTCCGTATAACCTTTGACCACGAGCCGTTCTAGTCAGTAAAAATTAGACTGTAAAATGAAGGAGAGAGAAGAAAACGTGCTGCCTGGATCATTGATTGGAACATGTACTTAAAAAATGGCCTGATGGTGTTGATAAAAATAAAGTGTTGAAAATAAAGTCCTCTGCAATGTCTGCAGCAAGGAATTTGCATATCACCGGAGTTCATCAACTCTATAGTCGCACATCAATGCAAAGAAATAAGTGTTGACATTGAGGGGAGTGTTAATTTATTTTCATTGTGTCCCCTAGGTTATATCTGTGGCCTGAAATGCCTTGTATGTGAAAAAAAAACTTCTTCCCGAAGCACTGTTGAATTTATTTCCTCAGCATATTAGGTCATATCATAGATTATTACGGCCATTATTTGAACAGTGAAAATAATAATAAAAGAGTTTTTGAACTTTAATGTCACTAATGCTGATTATTCAATGATTCATTTGAATTCACAGCAAAAATTATATATGCGATTAATTTAGATTAATTAATCACAGAGTATGTAATTAATTAGATTAATTTCTTTAATCGATTGACAGCCCTAATATTACTACTGACATTGGGTGGCGTGTTCCTTTAAAAGCATTTAAAAATCTCACTGCACGCAATTGGATAACACTAGACCACGTTTACTCTGAATTATTTCGGACTTCGACGCAATCGGATAACACTACGACCAATGTGTAGCCTACTGTCCTCCAACGTTGCAGCGCTGTCTTCATCAGTTTAGCTGGTTTCCCGGAATGTTGGGGTAACAGTTACACGCATCATTGCTCTTTGCCAGAGTGTCTCGCAGAGACAATTCCATTGTGCTCTCACGAGAACTCTGGATTTCCAGGGTATAAAATGAGCATGATGTCTGACAAAATAAATTCTTATGATGTAGTTTAAATAAACCACTGTTGTCATACAGTTAACAGACCTGCATTGTTGCGCATAAATTCAATATCAAGTGTTTTCCCTATACTGTAAAACAGACCGTGGTTAAAAACATGTAGCCTAACATGAAAACATATAAGGAGACAGTAGACTAGAGCATAGATAAAAACATACGACATAAACATATAAAACAGACAGTAGATGTTACAGCTAGTGCATGACCAAGGTGCGTTATGTGCAAGTAATTCTACAGTTTGTTCAACAGAGTGATTGCCGCTGGGACAAAACTGTTAGCCTCCGTCCAGAAGGGAGATACTGGAATTCCCTATTCAAAGGGTGTAGACCAGGGGTCGGCAACCCGCGGCTCTTTGATCCCTCTGATGCGGCTCAGCAATCAATAAAAATAATTTTTGCATGGGACCCACTTCCTTCACGGTGTTTGAAAAGCAAATGAAGCAGAGTGAGAGTGGCATCTTCTACTCCCCTACGTGACCTGTAGGGAAATTGCATGGGATCCAATGCATGTTCAGTGATCCTTAAAATATGTGACCTTATCACTTTTTCAAAATTCTTCATTAAAATTGACGTAAGAGTGACAGGTCTAAAGTCATTAAGAATTTTAGAACTGCTACATTTGGGGACTGGGACCACTACAGCATCCTTCCAGATTTTTGGTACATGTTGTGTCTGCAGGGATTTATTAAACATGTATTGGAATATGTAACTCAGCTCTCTAGCACATGTTTTAATTAAACGCCCACAAATGTTATCGGGTCCATGACTTTTATTAATCTTTGTCCTACTAAAGACATTTTCGACATCCTTACACGTGATGTTGAAGTGCTGATTATCCTTGAATTTGTTTTGGAGTTCTTGGGCCTCCTGTCTGAAATCATATGTGTCAAAACAGGTTACAGTAGAAAGGGTTGAAAGCATTGGCCAGCTCACCATCAGATTCCAAACCCTCTAGATAGACATGGCTACTTTTACCCTGATTCTGGATGCCCGCTATGGTTTTCATGCAGGTCCAGGCCGAGCCGAGGTTATTTTCAGCCATCCTTTGTTCTAGTTTAGACTTAGATATCTCAGCTTTAAGCTCCTTGGTGGCTAGATGTAGATCAGAGACAGTTTCCTGCTTATGAGCTCGCCTTTTTTTCTGTATGCTATCCTTTATAGACCTATTCACCCATGGTTTATTATTAGGGTATATCTTTACTTGTTTACAGGGAATGATCATATCTCTACGAAATGCCATATATGAACAAACAACATCAGTCATTTCATCCAAGTCCTTGCAGGATTCTTTAAAAATATCCAGTCTGTGTAGTCGTAACACTCCTGAAAGCACATAACTGATTCCTCAGTCCATTCTTTTACTTCCCTGGTTTGCACTTTCTCCCTTCTCAAAACTGTTCGGTAAGTGGGGAGGAGTTGTATGCAATTATGGTCAGCAGAGCCCAGCGGGGGGAGTGGAATCGATTTATAAGCGTCCTTTACTGTGCCATAGTAGAACAGGTGACATACTGGAAGAAATCTCTCAATGTCTTTTTCAGGGAAACATGATTAAAGTCACCAAGGACATAGTTTTTGCACTATGTCAGAAATCACAGTGCAAGCGGTTGCCCTTGGTGATATATGTACACGACTGTGAAAGATTTGTGGAAACTCCCGTGGCAAATACTACTAACCATGTCACCTGCTCACTTAGTAAAATGTACCTGAGTGGGTTTTTGGGTGGTTGGTTTTAAGGTAAACATTTTGAGTGAAATTCCTAGGCCAATTCAGATCGTTTAAATGGGCATGCGCTCTTTAACCCACTATTTCCACATTTATCATTTAGCTAATTTGTAGAACCACATATGTAATGTTAGTGTTGTAATGTCACAATGACAAGACAAGACAAGACCCAGACATTTACCAACACTAGACAATGCCCATGATGTGTGTGTTCCATTCGAAAAGATACGCATCACTATCCTAACAATATCATTCAGGCGTGGAGCTGTGTAATGGGCTTTCCCCCTGAATAAGATATTATCAGATCCTGTTATAACCTGTTTACATTTGTTTCATGTTTACATATCGTAATAGCTGAGCAAGTCTACATACTTAAAAGCAGAACCTTGTCATTGTTTCAGTGAAATCCATTGGGTTCGAGTCGAAGGTATGGGCATAATTTCTTAGATTCTAAATATGCTTGAATGCTCCTGTCTTTTCATTGAAATCCTTAACTGCATGTCTGTTCTAATGAATGAGGTCACAGAATGATATAATTTAAAGTTGAAGTGAAGTGTTAAAATTGAAGTGTTTCAAGGAGGAAGAATTGAGAGATATTTTGTGTTGTTTCAGCCATGGACGCCAAAACACTCTTATTCTGCCTGACTGCAGTGATTGTCTCTGGTAAGACCATTATAACCAGTGATTGATGCCATTTTGAATTACTGGCTTCTAAAATAGTCACATATATCCTGTGAATGCCATATGTTCACTGGACAGCTTGGATGTGTGTCTGAAAACAGACTTACATAAAAATCTACTTAAAAATTAAGAGACCACTGCACATTTTTCTGATGTCATCCAACGGTTGCTGAGTGGCATTTGAATGAGTTGACGGTCATATTCAAAATTAAGAAGACCACTGCAAATTTGAATATGAACGTCATTTGAATGTCACTCAGCAACCGCAAGATGACATCAGAAAAATGTGCAGTGGTCTCTTAATTTTTTTCCAGAGCTGTAGTTTCCACAAAATACACCTCAAAGAATAATTTGGTCACATATCAAGCAAAGCATTGAAAGCAACTTGTTTCAGTAACAAAGGCATCTTGTCATAATAATAAATGTTGGACTTTATCGATCAACATTTTATCATAATCCCATGCACAAAATAACACTTTTCATTTTTTTAAACAACTTATAAAGTAATTATTAGTAAGTATGAGTAAGAGGCTAACATGTTTCACCTGATGTTTTCATCCTTGTCTGATTTCAGCAGTGAGCGGGTGTCCTGTTGGTCAAGAATTTATTACCACTTTCTTGACAAACTATATGAAACGTTCTGTAAAACTTGAGCTTACTATTACTGCTCATGAAAAAACAGCCACAGTGAATGTATGGTCTCCATTTTTCACACAGAAAGTGACAGTGGCTAAAGGAAGCACAACAAAAATCAATTTACCAGCCGAAGCAGAATTGTCAGATGCAGGGGGGCCTTCAAACAAAATTGTCCGCATTACGTCTGACAACGACATCACTGTGGTGACATCAAATATGAAAAGTAACACTGGAGACAGTAGTGTCATCCTCCCAACATCCAACCTGGGCAGGAAGTATGTAGTGTTCACACCAGATCCTAAAGTTTTATCTGCTCTTGTTGCTCTCGTAAATGGTGACAAAGAGAACAAGGTGGAAATTCTGCCTCTTTTCAATATGAAGGTTAATGAGGACAATTGGGAGACTGGAAAAAAAGTTACCCTCAAACTAAAGCCTAATGAAGTCTACCAGTTTATGAGCCGCCAGTCATTCACTGGCACCGTGATCACATCTACACTGCCTCTGGCTGTTCTGGTGGGAGACCAGTGTGCTAGACTAGAAGGATCCTGTGCACACGTATATGAGCAGCTACTCCCAGTGGAAAGGCTTTCTGATCACTACTTAGTTCCGGCAATGCTTAATCGCAACAAAGTAGACTATGCCTATGTTGTTGCAGCTGATGACAAGACAACTGTTACCATTTTTGGGAAACAAGAGAGAGCCCACACACTTCATGCTGGTCAAAAGCTGGAAATTCCTATAAGACAAGGTGAACCTGTTATTGTAAAAAGCAACAAGAAGGTTATGGTGATGTACTTTGGAAGCAACCCTCCATACGATGAGTTTCTAACTAACATCCTTCCCACCTCTGAGATGTCAAATACATGGTCAGTATACCCACACGAAACATTTGAAAACACAGCTGTCATTGTCTCGGAGGTTGAGGGCTCAACCACGATCAGCGGTGTGGCCAACTGGAGGCCTTTCCCCTCTGATGGTCGGTATGTGTGGGCCATGAAGTCTCTTGGAAAGCACAAAGATCCTGTGAGCATTTCTGGAAAGGCCCTCATGGTCGTTTATGTCTTTGGTGGTAAACAATACGATGGTTATGGTACAACTGGGGTGTGTACCTCAGGTAAGCTTTTATTTAAACTTTAATAAAATATAATAATGCAGTTAAGATTTCTTAACATAATAATATTTAAATAGTACAATGTGATTGTTTATGAATCTTAAGCATGAACTAAATTAACACTAAAATGATCTGAATACAGCCAAATGCTGAATTGCAAAATCCTCTCAATGTATAATTTTTGTAATAAAAAAATATCATATTTTTTTAGTTTTTGTACCAACTCCACCACCTGACCCTTGTGATGGTATCACATGTGGGGAGAAGGAGGAGTGCATGAGAGGTGACTGCGTTCACACATCAGAGGAGACCTGCTCGGCTCTGGGTGATCCCCATTACAGAACCTTTGATGGGAAACGCTACGACTTCCAAGGCACCTGCACCTACACCATGGCTGAGGTTCTGAAAAAAGAGGCAGGCCTTGTTCCCTTCACAGTCCTGGCCAAGAATAACCACAGAGGCAACAAATGGGTGGCGTATGTCAGGAAGGTCACAGTTACTGTGTACAATCACACCGTGACCATCAGAAAAAAAAGGGCCAGAGTCGAGGTAAGGAATAAAGGTTTTTTTTTTTTTTTGTCAAATAAAGATGGCTGGCTGACTGAGCAATGCATCAATCCCCTAAACATTTAAAACCCCACTATGAATTGATCTGATGACTTTCCAAAGAGCAGCTCAGGGAAATAATCAAGTGGCATATTCACGTAAAAATGTTTGGTCCAAATCAATGGCTATATTTTATTATTTTACACTTTTCTCAACCACTAGTTGCTTGCTGCCAGTCAGGGGGGAGGGGGAGGAGATACACCGCTCTACAGTATTTTGAAAGTGATTGCAGTACCAGTTTTGACCACAATCTTACATACGGTTTCTGCATTCCATTTGTAATATGCATCTCTATACAGTCTTGTATAGAGATGAATATTTTCGTAGTGCTACTTTAGATCAGAGCTAGGAAAGCACATCTTTTGTTTATTATGCATATGTATTTTTGTGCATTTAAAATGTTGCTGACTTTGTGAATCAAAATGAATAATCTAAAAGGTTTTAGTTTTGTTGATGTTCCAATACCCCACTTCTTCACCAGGTGGATGGTGAAATTGTTTACCTGCCTGTGAGTCTAGTGGGGGGAAAGCTCCAGGTAGTCCACAGAGGCAGGAATGCTGTTCTGACAACAAAGTTTGGGCTGAAAGTCACATACGACTGGAATATGATGCTGCGCATCACAGCACCAAGCAGCTACTTCCGTACACTAGGCGGATTGTGTGGGAATTACAATGGTGACCACAAGGATGAATGGACCAGCCGCTCTGGAAGTCGACTCTCCTCAGCCCTCAAGTTTGCAAAGAGCTGGAAAGTGCAGGATGGGGACTTGTTTTGCCATGACGACTGTCGTGGGAAATGCCCCAGTTGCTCGGCAGCCCAGAAAAATAAATTTAGTGGGGTAGAGTACTGTGGCCTCATCACTGACACCAACAGTGTATTTGCCAAATGCATAAGCAAAGTTGACCCTGGTATGTTCTTCGACAACTGTGTGTATGACACCTGCATCAATAACGGCATCAAAAGCTTCCTCTGTGACAACATTGAAAATTATGTGGATGAATGCATGGCTGCGGACATCAAGATCAATGGCTGGAGAACTCTTGCAAACTGTCGTAAGTGTGTTTAACCATGAGACCATGAGAAAATGATATAATTCCATGTTCTTAGTTTTTAAGCAGAAGAGTATTCAACATGTTATCTGATTGATGACATACTGTAGCCTACTAAACTCAATTGTATTTGTATATGTAAAGTCGGTGATGTGTTGTTCTGTTCTTTTCCCCATTGTTACTCACAGCCATGAACTGTCCTGCAAATAGCCACTATGAAGCATGTGGGCTAGCGTGCGCAGCCTCCTGTGCTGAGAGAAATGCCCCATCCATGTGTCAGGAGCCCTGCGTAGAGGGCTGCCAGTGTAACAAGGGCTTCGTGCTCAGTGGTGAAAAGTGTGTGCCAGAGAGCTCATGTGGCTGCACCAGTGAAGGGCGATATTACCCTCCAGGACAGACATTTTGGGCTGACAACACGTGCACTAAAAAATGCAAATGCACGTCTGGAACCCTGCAGTGCACTGTAACCAAGTGCAAGAGTTCTGAAGTGTGTTCTTTGAGGAATGGTGTGAGAGACTGTTACCCACTGTCTTATGGTACCTGCCGTGGCTCCGGTGACCCACACTACCGCTCGTTTGATGGCAAGAAATTTGACTTCCAAGGAACATGCACATACCTCTTGTCCAAAGTAATCAGCACTACAGATCCTTCTCTGGAACCTTTTGAGGTGCAGGTCCAGAATGAGAACAGAGGCCGAAACAAGGCAGTGGCATACACCAAGACATCCTTGATAAAAGTGTATGGACACACCATTGTTTTGAGCAGCGACAATCCCGGCAGAGTCATGGTAAGTTCTTTTATTTATGAAGCTGTAACTAATCTATAACTTTGACATCAAACTTCAACTTAAAAACCAACAATGCATACATTATTTTTGTTTGATTTCTGTGGTACACAGTTATGTATAACACAAAAGACAACACATTTTGTATGTGATGTTGTAAATTCTCTGTGAAAGAGCATCCTTAACTGACTTTAAATCCTATGTCTTCCTGTAAAGCTTAACAACACGTTTGTAAACCTGCCACTGGCATTGGAAAATGGACGACTGTCAATTTTCCGAAGAGGCCGGGCTGGAGTGGTCAAAACTGATTTTGGCCTGGAAATGCAGTTTGACTGGAGAAGCTACGTGTCAGTTACTGTCCCAAGCACCTACCATGGAGTGCTAGGTGGCCTGTGTGGAAACTTCAATGGCCATGGAAACGATGACATGCTCACACCCAACAAAACCCCTGCCAAAAATCCAACGGAGTTTGGTGAAAGCTGGAAAGTGAAGAATGATTCTCGGTGCAAAGACACATGTGAGGGCAAGACGTGCCATAAGTGTGACATCAACTCAAAGCAGAATGAGCCGTTCCGAAAACACTGCAGCATCCTCACAGACAAGACTGGTCCTTTCAAGGACTGTCACAGCAAAGAGGATCCAGAGCAGTACTATGAAGACTGTGTTTATGACATGTGCATGTATCAGGGCCACTCCTCTGCACTTTGCAACGCCCTCAGCACGTACACCTCCGTGTGCCAGGAGGCAAAAGCCGGGATCGACGTCTGGAGAACAGAGTCACTTTGTCGTGAGTACAACAATTTTTCAGGAGAGCAATTAAGGCCACGTAAACAATGTGTTTGATCCAACGGTGCTGCAGAGCACAACTGTTACACCCCACCTTACGTGGCCCTTTAGGGGTGAACAAAGACCCACCACTGACCCCACATCCTAATAAATAACAGTAACACCTTTTAAAATGTACCCAACCAGTGGGATTTATTACATGAAGATAAACCATTACAAAACACTACATAGACATGACACAAAGTCCAAATCAAAAGACAAGACAAAATCCCAGGCTGAGAGGCAGCAAGACAGCCAGCAGTCCCCACACCAAAAGCCTCTCCTCAGGAACTGGATCCTGGAGCCTTTAACTCAATCAGGTGCCAGGTGCTCCCAATCAAGGCAATTATCTGCGGCACACCTGAGCAGAGGTAGAGAGGGGAGAGAACAGGGACAAACAGCACTGGGAACACATGCAGCCGTAACAACAACAAGTTCCTCTTTATGATGTTATACTGCTTCTAACATGACTGATTATATACTGGGGAAGATCACGCAGTAACAGAGTTACAATCCCACTAGATTTTTTGGCATCACTTAGCAATTAATGAACCAAAATGTAAGAACAATATGTCAGTATGTACCTACATGTACTTCAATGGTAACACAAAATGGTCTAATGAAATGAAATCTTTATATGATTTGTATGTGTCTTTATATGACAGAAAGTGCTCGGTAACGGAGTAACCATTACCATAAAAGTCAACATCATCAAACATGCAGTTCTCAAATATAATCCACCTACAAGCCGATGGGTGTACAGTCACTAGATGTACAAGTACAAATTAATTTATTTCATGGCCCCCCATGGACAGAATTTCACGAAACTTGGCATGCACCCAAAGGCTTTTAGCGTGGCAATACACATCAAATTTGGTGCTGTTACAGAAAGAATTCTGTAACTTTGCTGTAACTAATTATTTTCATTTCTGGGCTTAATGCAATTGAGGGAGGGGGGGGCTTTTCAGGGTAACAGAGTACAGAGTAATGGAGTTACAGACCAGACTATTTTAAAACTTTGATCTAGGGCACATAGGAACATACTTAACATACCTGTTTTATAAATGTTAACTAATTGGTAATCATACCAAATGTGTTTTGTAGAGATGTACAAAGTTTTATTTTTTACTCTGGATGTTAACATGGGCGCAATCTTCCCCTACTACTTATAATAACTCACTTTGACATGATGTAAAGCAATCCAAGTTGTCATCTTCTCTGTTGTCAGCACACTCATTTCACACAGAGATGTGTATGGTTTCTTTTTGGCAGCGCTGGCTTGCAAAGCAAACAGCCACTACGAGGCTTGCCCGTCCAGCTGTTCTGCGATGTGTCCCGGAACTGATGAGCCAGAAGGCTGCGAAAACACTCCCTGCAGTGAGGGCTGCGAGTGCGATGACGCCTTTGTGCTGAGTGACGAACAGTGTGTGCCACAGGAGCAGTGTGGTTGTGCGCACAAGGGCCGCTACTACCAGCAAGACCAGGTGTTCTTCCTCGACGACCAGTGCAAGGGCCGTTGTGTGTGTGGAAACGACGGCAGGGTGCAGTGCCAAAGCGATTTCTCCTGTGGGCCCAATGAAGTGTGCCGTATCCAGGACGGGACTGAAGGCTGCTTCCCCACCACCACAGCCACCTGCTCCGTATCTGGGACAGGACACTATCACTCCTTTGACAACAGGGACTTCAGCGTTCCTGGCAACTGTGTGTACAAAATGGCAGAGGTCACCCAAGACAATGATGGTAAAAGGGTTCCCTTCAGTGTGGTAGTCCATCAGGAATCTGCAACCAATGATCCAACGGTTACCCGTAGTGTCCAAATAGAAGTCAATGATAACAACATCGTCATGCTTCCTGGAAGAATCTGGGAAGTAACGGTAATTGAGTCATCTTCTGCATATTTCTAACTGTCCTCTGTTCTATTTTTCCTCTTTGATTCCTGAGAACTTACTTTTATTTATGTTTTTTTTATGCTAGAGTTAGGTACATACAATGGTTCATTTCTGTCAAAGCCTTGTGAGCATTTCACATCCATATTGAATTCAGAAAGTCCTAAATGACAATGAGCTAATTTTTGTTCTATTGCGTTCCCCTCCTTTCATTGTTTTGCCATTACTCTCCCTCTCCAATGACAGCTGGATGGCATCCGAGTGAATCTCCCTCTCCAACTGGACGACAGGAAGGTGCAAGTCTATCACAATGGACACGTCATCGTTCTGCAGACTAACTTTGGCTTAGAGGTGACATATGACACCATCTCCATGGTCAGAGTGGACATGCCATCCTCTTACAAAGGCGTGCTGTTGGGCCTCTGTGGCAACTACAACGACAACCCAGCTGATGATTTCGTCTTACCCGGAGGTGCCCAGGCCTCCTCGGCAGAAGCGTTTGCTGAGGGCTGGGTTGTGGATCAGAAGGGTGTGAAATGTCAGACAGGCTGTGGGTCCCAGTGTCCTACTCCATCACCGCAGGGCAAAGAGTTGTGCGACATCTTGAAAGACAAAAAGAGTCCATTTTCAAAGTGCCACGCAACTGTGCCACCACAGGAGTACTTTGACAAATGTGTGAAAGACGTTTCGGAGCAAGGGGGCAGTAAAGATGTCCTTTGCCAACACTTGCAGAACTACGTTGCTGTCTGCCAGGAATCTGGGGGTTCAGTTGACAGCTGGCGAAACAAGACACTTTGTCGTGAGTGTTTCTAATAAAATGTACTGTATATATGTTGTGCACTGTATTTGCTATTTCCATTTGAGCTAGATGTCACAGTAAACGTAACTCCTAGATAGATAGATAGATAGATAGATAGATACTTTATTGATCCCCAGAGGAAATTCAAGACTCAAAACTCCTGCTGCTAGCACTGGAATATTTTAATGATCCCTTTCACTCTTATACTGTTGAAATCATCAGAGTTCTGGGTAGACTGAATTTCATTTTCTGATAGATAGATATATATACTTTATTGATTCCCAAGGGGAAATTCAAGAAATTTTCTGTCATGACCCAGCTCTTTAGAATAGTACCTCCTGTCCTACCAAAAACTTGACATGTAAATATAGCACTTAGCACTTGACTATCCTCCTTCTAGAACTGTCACTTGGTTCTATGTGAGTAGTACTTATTGCTGCTCTAACATGTCCCTGACTGTCACACTTTACCTTGATTGTTTCCCCTTTTTTGTAAGTCTCTTTGGATAAAAGCATCAGCTAAATGACTAAATGGAGATGTACATTTTGTTTTCTTTTCCAATTCTCTCTGTCGTAGCTATGACGTGCCCAAAGAACAGTCAGTATGAGCTCTGTGCCGATACCTGCTCCACTACCTGTGCCAGTCTCACCACGCCTCAGAAGTGCTCACATTGCCAGGAGGGGTGCGAGTGTGAGGATGGTTTTGCCTTTGATGGTGGAGAATGTAGGCCACTGGGGAAATGTGGCTGTGAAGTTGATGGACGCTATTACAAGGTGTGTGTGTGCTTTTCTTTCTTTTGGCATGTTTTGTTTACCAATTTCAAGATGAAGACTAATGAAAAAAAGACAGCTTCTGATCACAGAGCACAAGCTGAGCTGGACTGCTGGCCTTAGTTACTACTTTTCACGACAAAGCTGGATTTTCCAAATCATCATGTCATAGTAGTGTAGTGTTGTGTATGTGTCTCAGTATGTGGACGTGTGTTTTCCTGCAGTCTGGGGAGACAGTGATAGATGAGGACTGCCAGGAGAAGTGCACCTGTGTAGATGGTGTGTTTTCATGTGAGAATACCAAGTGCACAGTGAAACAAGTCTGTGACATCAGGGAAGGAGTAAGAAACTGCCATCAAGTGGGTGAGTCTCCTGTAAAAAAAAAATATATATATATTTCAAAGTTCAGAAAGAATTAATATCATAAAAAATGAAATGAAATGAATTGTTGATGCTAACTATTGAAAATAACATCTCCGGGACAGATCCCTGTGAGGCAAAGAATTGCCGTGAAAAAGAAACGTGTGTCAAGAATGGCTCCGATGTCCACTGTGTGGCGATGTCCAGCTCCACCTGCCGGATAGTGGGGGACCCACACTACCAAAGCTTCGATGGCAAGCTGTTCTCTTACCAGGGCTCATGCACATACACACTGGTTCAGACGACAGGTCTGGACAAAACACTGACTCCTTTCAGCATTGTGACCAAAACCGAGATGGAGAGTAAGCACAGAGGGGCCTACTTAAAAACTGTAACAGTCAACATGGAAGGTGTCCAGATCGTTGTTGTCTATGGTGACCCCGGCAAAGTTCAGGTCCGTAACATCTAACTTAAATCTTATTTTCTACACCTGTAAATCTATTTTTTTATGCATTTACTAAAACTGTGTCAATTATTAAACATGTTCAGTATGCAAAAGAGGACGGAATTTGAATCTAGGCTTGACGCTGATCATTACATATGTTTCTCAGGTTGATGGCTCCACTTCTAACCTCCCCGTCACTCTCAAGTCTGGGAGGATCAGAATTACTCAGGAGTCCTACAGGGGTTTCATTAAGACCGACTTCGGAGTGGAGATCACTTTCGACTGGGGCGAGGTTCTCCACGTCACTGTGCCTAGCAGCTACTATGAGAACCTGCAGGGCATGTGCGGAACCTACAACGGAGACCAGGCTGACGATTTCTCCATGCCTAATGGCTCCACCATCCCCAGCCTTAAGAAGTGGGCAGAAGCCTGGAGCCTTCCTGAAGCCAACAGCACCTGCCTGCACTCCTGCCCAGGCCAGTGCCCTGTCTGTACGGCAGACGACACGTCGCTTTATAAACAGAAGAAATACTGTGGCGAGATCGGAGTGGAGAGTGGTGCTTTCGCTGCCTGTCACGCCAAGGTTCTGCCAGAGAAGCTGTTGGAAGACTGCCTTTACAACATGTGCATCCACAAAGGAGACAAGGAGATGCTGTGCAAGGTCATGACCAATTATGCCAAAATCTGCCAGCTGAAAGGTGCTGACGTTTCTAAACAGTGGCTACAAACACTCAACTGTTGTAAGTGGTATTATCTCTCTCAGTCAATTTAGCGTGTATTAGTTGAGTTGCGCTTTAACGCATCCAAGTGACATTCTTCCATTGACTTGCATTGTATTTAATACAGCGGCCACACATGGTACAATGTCGTATTACGAGAAAGAGAGCCAACAGATACAACACTGAGCGTGTTACATCAGAACAGTCACTTCTTGTTGTTTCTTCACATTATTTTGCTATTTTTAGGTCATTTTGAATGTTTCAAACAAAAAAAACAAAAACTCCACATAGCACCTTGATGGGAAATGGCTCAGTGGATGTGGTTGCTTGTAGGACTATAACCCTGCAATGAATCATTGTTATAATTTACTTAAAGGGGCTTTACTTTACATAGACAAAATTACTTAATATTGTTCAATTGTTGTTTCACTTCCACAGAAGTCTGACGAGAAGGGGATGAGTTGCTGAAGAAGATACTAACATAAAACCAGTGGAGATATCTCTAAACGGAAACCAAACTGCAGCAATATACCAATCAGCTATTTTGATCTCCTCCTTTTTCATCCAGAGTATAAGAGTTAAAAAATATTCTTTTAAGTAAAAAGCCATATAACTAAGGCTATGCATCTATATCATGTAGCAGTACAATACATATACCTATTTGTAGTGCTGTGTAAATCACATGCATTGTGATTTGTTATAACATGTACTGTTTACCTATCTATATATACAATAAACGTAGCTAGTCATGCACAACAATTCTGTTTCAATCTTTTAATCTTCTAATTTTAATATTTTGTTCATAGCTGTATGCAAGAACATCTTAAGACTTTCTGTGTGTGTATGTTTGTAAATTAATAGAACCCAAAATATTCTCACTAGCTGAACAGTCACCATGATTATTATCTACTATCTGCAGTGTTCAGTGGTGAAATGTCACAGAAATTCATAAGCGGAGGGGAATGAATCTATAAATGTGCAATTTACTGTGCATCAGCTCTTTCCTTCACAAAAACATAAACAATGAATGTCATTAATATAAATGAATATGAATAGCACTCTGCAGCTAAAATGCATCAGGGTTGGGTTTTAATCCTTTGAATATCTTTTTATCTTTTATCTGAGACAGCATGGAAAACAAGGAAAACAATTTAACAAGACTATAAATATGGAATATCAGAGCAATATCTCAATACTGTGGATATTCACATGATTTAAAAAAAAATTCTAATTTTGTAGAGGGTTATAGCACAGGATTGAAACATGTCCCATTATGAAATCCACATGGCATGTTGCCAGACTGAAATTTCGAAGGCTGAGTGTCTATAATTGTGACCATAAAGTTCAAATCACTCCAAATGATCTTGTTCCAGAAGTTGTAAGGTTGTCTAGATCAGTGTTTCTTAACTGGTGTGGCTTTGGGACCCTCAATTTCCCATGCTCATTATGTCACACCCATATTTTAGCGTTCAAGCCAACCGATACGGTGGGGTATGTGGCAAGACACAGAAAGTGTTTGGAACATGCTGATGTTAGGCACGTTTGTGAAGTCCTCGGGCTGTATTTTGGGTCACCAGCGCATGGCGTAAAGTTCGTTATTCACCGGCGCGAAGTTGAATTCGTTATTTTGCACCTTTATTTTTTAAGCATTGCGCCCAGGGGTGTGGCAATTAACAACCTAGGGAGGGACCTGGCGCATTGTCTAAAAATCGCTATCATACACCACCTAAACCTGGTCAGAAGTCAATGGCGAGTTGTTCATATGCTATTTTAAGAGCGCATGTCAACAGTCATATTGGCAGGTGCACGCACCATCCTTCTATCATTCATGAACGCACACCAGCGCACGTCCATGCAAAGCATTACAAATTGCATGATTACAATGGTAAACATAATTAGAATAAAGATATTACGAAATACTGTACATCTCATGATGAGTAGTTATTCACCATCATTTGCAAATTGGTAATGACGGTTAAAAGTGATTAGGGGAGAGGCGAGAGACACGTATGGAGCACAGCTGAAGATGCACTGTCACGAGATATAAGCAACTCCTCTGCAGGATAAATGTTGTTTTATTCAGTCATTTGAGCAACATTAGGGTAAGTGTTGCTTTTTCCAGCCTATGTTTTCGATGGTAACCCATTGTCAGTCAATAGTGAAAGTAACTGCATATAACTGTCTTGTCGTTGACTGACTCCTTGGTGAAGTTAGTTTCACTTTGCCAATGAGTTCAAATAATAGACGAGTGCAAATGCGTGAAGGCTATGCTAGGTTTTAGTAAAGCATGGTTTAAGAATGACTATTCCATACGGTCTCGCAAGCAGCCTCCTTCAAATGCGCCGTTGAATGCCAAAATACCGATGCATTTATTTGACATATCGCGCGTTGCGCCGTTAAAGGGAATGACAGATGTCATTCTCATTGGTTTAAAATGATGTTACGCCCCAAACACACCCATATGACTGATTAAAAGACCTAGGAACACCTTGTTACGCCATGCGCTCCACTTTTGAGAACGAAACCCCTCCCAATGTGAACTGGACATCCTACTAAATTTGAATAGACTTTTGACGAGTGACGATGCACTTTAGAATGTCATGATAGGGCCCCTCAACTCCTGTGTCACCTTTCAAGTACTCGACAGGTTTGTCTTTGACAGTAGGGTGCTTTGCTTCCATGTGGCATTTTAGTTTTGATGGTTTCATGCTCTCATGCGCCAGCAATTTACTGCACACCACACACTGGGGTTTCTGTCCCTTTTTTGCTAAAATGATGTCTCCATGACCTGTCATATAACGTTCTGCCATTGGATCTGATAGGGTTTTAAATGGATGATTCTTTTGTTTTAACCACAAGCTCTGTGACCCACTCAGAACAGTTCCCCAACCCACTTCTGGGTCCCGACCCACACTGGTCTAGATGCTATTTGACATATTACAGGACACAGAAAGTAAACCAAGGCAAAACAAAATTAAGGTACAGACAGGGAAACAGGACAAGACAGGAAAATACCCTTACAGCTATGTACATTGAATTATAACAATTAATATATAATAATAATTAATATAATATAACCAAGCAACACCGTGGCTTGCCTTCAGATGCTTTACTGTGAAGATTTAAAGGGAGAGGGATATATCAAATGAGCCATCTCGATGAGCCATCGTCAAAGCTGTGTACATTCAACATGCCATGGGGCCGTTATCGTTTCCTGTGACTCCCATTCGCCATCAAGTCTGCGAGTGAAGTCTTCCAGCAGAAGAATCATGAGACTTTTGGAGACATTCCAGGAGTACACGTGATCGCTGATGACATGATTATTGCTGCATCGTCAGAACAAGAACACAATGAAATCCTCTGCAAAGTCATGGAAAGAGCAAAAGAGGCCAACGTGAGGTTTAATAGTGATAAGATCCAGTACAAGGTCAACATCGTGAGGTACATGGGACATATCATCACACCAGA
Source organism: Alosa pseudoharengus (assembly GCF_046254945.1). Classification (NCBI taxonomy): domain Eukaryota; kingdom Metazoa; phylum Chordata; class Actinopteri; order Clupeiformes; family Clupeidae; genus Alosa; species Alosa pseudoharengus. Next base: position 29,778,670 of record NW_027468587.1, read on the forward strand.
GGGACAAAGACCTGATGACGGCAAGGTAAAGGCAATCACCAACATGTGAAAGTAATTGTAGTGAATAATTACTTAATATTAATCTTAGGGCCCTATCATGACATTCTAAAGTGCATCGTCACTCGTCAAAAGTCTATTCAAATTTAGTAGGATGTCCAGTTCACATTGGGAGGGGTTTCGTTCTCAAAAGTGGAGCGCATGGCGTAACAAGGTGTTCCTAGGTCTTTTAATCAGTCATATGGGTGTGTTTGGGGCGTAACATCATTTTAAACCAATGAGAATGACATCTGTCATTCCCTTTAACGGCGCAACGCGCGATATGTCAAATAAATGCATCGGTATTTTGGCATTCAACGGCGCATTTGAAGGAGGCTGCTTGCGAGACCGTATGGAATAGTCATTCTTAAACCATGCTTTACTAAAACCTAGCATAGCCTTCACGCATTTGCACTCGTCTATTATTTGAACTCATTGGCAAAGTGAAACTAACTTCACCAAGGAGTCAGTCAACGACAAGACAGTTATATGCAGTTACTTTCACTATTGACTGACAATGGGTTACCATCGAAAACATAGGCTGGAAAAAGCAACACTTACCCTAATGTTGCTCAAATGACTGAATAAAACAACATTTATCCTGCAGAGGAGTTGCTTATATCTCGTGACAGTGCATCTTCAGCTGTGCTCCATACGTGTCTCTCGCCTCTCCCCTAATCACTTTTAACCGTCATTACCAATTTGCAAATGATGGTGAATAACTACTCATCATGAGATGTACAGTATTTCGTAATATCTTTATTCTAATTATGTTTACCATTGTAATCATGCAATTTGTAATGCTTTGCATGGACGTGCGCTGGTGTGCGTTCATGAATGATAGAAGGATGGTGCGTGCACCTGCCAATATGACTGTTGACATGCGCTCTTAAAATAGCATATGAACAACTCGCCATTGACTTCTGACCAGGTTTAGGTGGTGTATGATAGCGATTTTTAGACAATGCGCCAGGTCCCTCCCTAGGTTGTTAATTGCCACACCCCTGGGCGCAATGCTTAAAAAATAAAGGTGCAAAATAACGAATTCAACTTCGCGCCGGTGAATAACGAACTTTACGCCATGCGCTGGTGACCCAAAATACAGCCCTTAGACTGGCGAACTTCAGGAAAACTCAGGAATCAGGTTTATTCTGTTACAAGCTGAGAGGGTACAAAAAAGGTCTATGGTCTATGTAGGCCTATCCCAGGCCTGAAAGGCCTAGGTTGGCCTGTAGCCAACTCCTCTCTTCCGCTCTACATCCTTAGTCTGACAATCCAAAATCTGATCTGACAAACATTGCAGTTTAGTTACTTTTAAATGTTTTAAACAAAGAACAAAATGGCGCCAAGAACAATCCCACTTGGTTGGCTCTTCACTTGGTATCAGACACACCTACTCACACCCACTTCACACCTATATGAATAGCATGAGGAGAGATATCTTATATATCAGAAATATCACTTATAGAATGTTCCAAACATTCTCACAATCACATCATTACAATCCTTGTAATGAGACTATCAAAATGATACCAGACATGAATACATTTACATTTCATGATACATGGATACATTATATCAAGGAAGCATCCTTTGTCTTGTGTAAGTGATAGGCCTTAAACCAGCACATTAGCATTCCATTGGGGGAGGGGATGGGGTCTTTGTTTAAAACCATGAAGGGTTACATGGCTAACTAAAAGTAGTCTTGAAGTTAAATTATTATCCATTAATTTTATTGCTATCACATGTCACCTCCAATTGACAAGCCTGGCCTGCAGCGACTGCTTGGCATGACCAAGTACCTAGCGCAGTACATTCCACACAAAGCCTCACTGACTGCACCACTCAGACAGCTGCTGAGGAAAGATGCTGTGTGGCAGTGGAGTCCACATCACAGTGCTGCACTTGAAAGCTTGAAGGCTACCCTCACAATAGCACCCGTATTGAAGTTTCATGATCACAGACTGCCACTGACGATACAAGGTGACTTGTCGAAAGACGGATTGGGAGCCTGTCTTCTCCAAGGAGGCCGCCCTCTGTGTTATGCCTCGAGAGCGCTCACTGAGGCTGAGCAGAGGTACGCTCAGATGAGAAGGAGTTGCTCACCATCGTCTTTGCAGCAAAGAAATTCTATCAATACGGCAAGACAGTAGCGGTGCAGTCGGATCACAAGCCCCTGGAAATCATCATTAAGAAACAGCTATGCAAGGCGCCAGCTCGACTGCAGCGAATGCTCCTACAACTGCAAAGGTATGATCTTTCCTACACACCGGGCTAGCACATGCATGTACATCGCAGCATCTGCGATGAAAAGGTTGTGCATGGCCTGGAGGCCACAGATGCGCTGAGCACAGAGACACTCAGTCAGCTGAAAGAAGCTACTGCAGCAGACTCCGTGCTACAGGCTCTACGAGAGACAATGGGTAAGGACTGTATATATAGAACTGGACAGTGTGGCTGCATTCTGCAGTGTTCTATGGAATTGAAGCCGCCGAGGCGAAGCCATCTTGGAAAATTTGGAGCCAATTTGAAGTGCGGCTGCGCAGCAAAAGTTGAAGCATGCGCAGTAAAGAGGAGTCGCGGTCAGGCACGCCCACTCAGTTGCCACTCAGCGAATTAAACACGCCCCTTGTCAAGTGAAACCCGCCCCCTTCACCTTTCCACAATGCAGGTCGACTCGGCGGATGGTCAGTACTGTGTACTGTGGAGTGGGTAAGACTGTTTTTAGTGGCAGGCTAGCACATACCGTTGACTTGCGCTAGCCTAGCACCTGCGAACTCTGCAATTAGAAGGACTGGATGAAACGTGTTGAAAACGGTCTCCACTGATAAATATCACACTTGCTTACTTGGAAATGAGGTCTTATGTCCAAAATCCTGAACCACCCCTTTAAGCAATTAGAATCCTAGGCCAGGTGTTCCGGCCACCTGCATCAACTGTCAGTTTCTCAGGCTTTAAGCATACAGTCTCATTCTCTTAATAAGACTACACATCTTGTTCAACTGTCTGTCCACAACATAATTTAAATATATTTAAACCATCCACCTATTTAACTGTTCAGTCATTCCAACTATATTAAACCTCATTTACCTAGCAAATCATTTAACCATTTAAACTATCCACCTATTTAACTGTTCAGTCATTCCAACTATATTAAACCTCATCTACCTAGTTCAGTCATTCCAACTATATTAAACATCATCTACCTAGTTCAGTCATTCCAACTACATTAAATCTCATCTACCTAGCAAATAATTTAACCATTTAAACTATCCACCTATTTAACTGTTCAGTCATTCCAACTATATTAAACCTCATCTACCTAGTTCAGTCATTCCAACTACATTAAACCTCATCTACCCAGCAAATAATTTAACCATTTAAACTATCCACCTATTTAACTGTTCAGTCATTCCAACTATATTAAACCTCATCTACCTAGTTCAGTCATTCCAACTATATTAAACCTTTTAAACTATCCACCTATTTAACTGTTCAGTCATTCCAACTATATTAAACCTCATCTACCTAGTACAGTCATTCCAACTATATTAAACATCATCTACCTAGTTCAGTCATTCCAACTATATATTAAACCTTATCTACCTAGCAAATAATTGAACCTTTTAAATTATCCACCTATTTAACTGTTCAGTCATTCCAACTATATTAAACCTCATCTACCTAGTTCAGTCATTCCAACAATATTAAACATCATCTACCTAGCAAATGATTTAACCTTTTAAACTATCCACCTATTTAACTGTTCAGTCATTCCAACTATATTAAACCTCATCTACAGTACCTAGTTCAGTCATTCCAACTACATTAAACCTCATCTACCTAGTTCAGTCATTCCAACTATATTAAACCTCATCATGTTCGTTGCCAATTAGCACATCATCTGTTTTAACAATATATTTCACACCATATGTTTTGCATTTTCATGCACTGGTAATTCCCTGGAATTGCATTTTCTAGTTCCTTCTTCTTCTAACGCGTTTAATGCAGCTTCAACCGCTTAAAGGAGAATTCCGGTGTGATATTGACCTAAAGTGTATTGAAACATGATACCGAGTGTGAACGTATGTCTCATAGCCCATCTCGGCTTGTCCCCTGCACTCCAAAATCTGGCGCTAGTTAGCCGATGCTACCAACAGCTTTTTCAATTGTGGTGCTTCGGCATCGGGCTAGCCATGCAAATAAATCACTGTTTTACACCATTTACGAGGCTCAATGTATCTCCACACTTCATTGGTAGACTTCCGAGGGCCCTGACATTTAAAACGAGACATTGAGAACTTTGAAAAAGCACTGGTAGTTTACTTACAAGACAATTTATACAGACAGTATCTTCACGAAGTTTAGCGTTTGCAGCCATCTTGAATTTAGTCACGATAAGTCGAGCGACGAGTAAGAATGAACAGGTATGATAAGGGATCATATTCCAAAAATAATTCAGTGGAAATGCATGGATTCCAGTTTCTTCCAGTAGCAGCAACTGGAATTCATGCATTTCCACTGAATTATTTTTGGAATCTGATCCCTTATCATACCTGTTCATTCTTACTCGTCGCTCGACTTATCGTGACTAAATTCAATGCCAGTCTCAGGCTTTAAGCATACAAACTGGCCCTATTAAGACTACACATCCTGTTCAACTGCTTCCTCTGCCAAAAACTGTTTCAAAATAAAAGTCCTCACTACAATATTTCACTGTTAAACAATTTAACCCTTTAAACTACTGAACTTTTTAACTGTTCAGCCATTGTAACTGTTACTTGTCATCAACTATGACTCCTACCCACTGTAGTTAGTTAGCATAGTTAGCACTGCTAACATTGTTAGCATTTTTAGCAAAACTACTAAAAATGATTAGCTAAGTTAGCTAAGTAACATGGTTAGCATAGTTAGCATGCTAGCATGTTAGCATGCTAGTTAGCATAGTTAGCCTAACTGTTAAAAATGATTATCTAAGTTAGCTAAGTCACATGGTTAGCATAGTTAGCATGTTAGTTAGCATAACTACTAAAAATTATTAGCTAAGTTAGCTAAGTCACATGGTTAGCATGTTAACATGCTAGTTAGCATAGTTAGCATAACTACTAAAATGATTTGCTAGGTTAGCTAAGTCACATGGTTAGCATAGTTAGCATTTTAACATTGTTAGCATGCTATTTTTGCATTTTCATGCACTGTATTTCCTTCAGGAAATGCTTTTCTAGTTAGTTGTTGCTGTTTTCAAATATCTCAATGTATGCCATCTCAACATGGAGTAACCATTGACTGTACATGGGGATTAATAACACTAGACAGTCAGTACAGTATATGATGTGATAAAGCAACGCAAGTTAACGTAATGTGAAGCATGGACCACATCAACCTCATGTTAATGTAACTACTAGCCAGTTTGCCAGCGTTGCATTTTTTCTAACGTTAACGACAGACACCTGTTAGAGTTACTTCTGTGATGGTAGGTCGGTAGCATAGATAGACTGTAAAAAACAGATCGGTAGGTCGGTAGTTGTAGACCGCATAAGCGAATGATCGATAAATGAAACGCCTGCATTAAACACTACGCCAAGAACCAGTCACTTCCCAGGGATATCGGTGAACATTTGAGAAAGACCTTAGTTTGTCATCTAACGTCCATGATCAGTCATACTGATAACGTTATTTTTCAAGCTGACGCAAGTTAATAACATTCACACCGCATATTTAAATGTGTAGTTAACATTAGGTAAGCTGTGAAGTTTATTGCACACATATATTTAATGAATTGGTATTACTAGTGGTGTTGAGTGCCTGATTAGATGCTTTGTAATGTTGTAAAATTGTCTGACTTTATTGTAACTTTCCTTTTTGCAGGTAAGATATGGGTGATGGCTGAATGTACTGGAGGTGGCGGCAAGGTGGTCTCCATGGTCTACATCAGTCTGCAAGCAAGGGAATGCCTACGTGAAGTGGTTTGGCTGGGGTGTTCTGAGGTGGCATGTCCTCCCCCTTTCTCCAAGTTCCCTGACATCCATCTCCCTGACATCACCCACCGTCACTGGATCAACCTGAAGCCCCTTATACATGGGACATGGCACAGCACCACTACGTTCTGAAAACGCATGACTTTCAATAACTTGCGTGGCACCAAGAAAGGTCTGCCGCTGCTCTGAACCTTCTGTTAATGTGACATCATTCATACTTGAGGCTACACATCCCTTTGTTTCTATTTTCTGTATGCCCCTGAACTCACACAAATTGTAAATTGCAATGCGCCATTTAACCAGTGGTGTAGTCTAGTTAGTTAGTTGTAGTGGTGGGTATACTGTGAGCAACCCCAAATGTTATTAAATAGCCTACGTATCCTTGCCTATTTTAAATGGGTATACTAAGATGATGATGCTTTTTAAATGGGTTTACTGTGTAGTCCTGTGTATCACGTAGACTATACCATACCAAGGTCATTTAACTGCCTTGGTATTTAAGTCAGAGGCCATTGCTTAGTATTTAACTGTAGCCTGCACAAAGATGTAGACATTACAAGAATATTAATATCAGAATAATTATTGGTTGATACTAAATCAATATTGAATGTTTTTTTTAATTTCTTTTGTGTGATATATCATTCAGAATGCTGCAACATGACTGGTCTTCAATCAGCCAAAGAGGACACATCGTAACTCCTCTCCTAGGTATCCCTACAGTAGCCAGAATTAAATTTAAATCTCTCACTTTGGCCTATAGGACACTGACTGGATCTGCTCCTTGTTATTTTAATTCAATGATCAAGATATACATCCCCAACCGCCCACTGCGGTCTTCTGATGAGCGTCTGTTGTGTCGACCAGTCTTAAATGCTAGGTCAAATTCAAGACTCTTTTCCTCAGTGGTTCCATGTTGGTGGAATGAGTTGCCCAGTGCTCTTCGTTCTTGTGATAGTTTTTGGTCTTTTAAGCACTTCTTATACATTATGGTTTGTATGCAGTAGTACTGTTTTATTTTCATTATAGGCTGTTGTTTAATTTGACATTGTTTATTATTGATATTCTCCTTAATGTAGTCTTACCATGTTTTTGTTATTATATTATTGATTGAATGGGCATTATCATTTATTATTACTTTCCCCCCTCATTTTCATTGTTTATTTCATTAGGCTATTGATTGATCCCTGTTTTAAGTATTATATTGTTTTGTATTTGTTAAGGGTAACCATAACCATCATCATCATAATGTGGTATTTTCTTATGCACTTGAAACAAAGAATAAAAATGTTTCTTTAAACGTAGTACCACTTTAAACACATCACACACTGAACTGCAAAGTAGCTTCCTAATTATGTGTAAAATGTTTACAGAGTATCCTGATGTAGTAGGTCCATGTTCTCATATTTTTACAGCTGACATGAAGGCTGCAGTATTACATTTTTTATTTATAATGGAGCACCCTCTCTGGTGAAAGACTAGCAAGCATGTGGTAGAGGCATACAATTACAGACATATTGAGAGAGCCTATCAATGAGTTGTCACAGTTTTCAATTTAGACGTATTATTTTGAAATGATGTACGTCTACGGGAGGATTTACACATCACTGGCAAGACCTGATCAAATCATACCAATGCAAAATGCTTCTCCAGCAGTGCAATCGCAGGTAACAACGATACCTTAACGCATTTTCAGATACCGCTGTTCTGAGCATACTGAGCAAATTGGCCATTTGTAACTTTGAATCCCTCCTCACGTTAAGCTATGGTCCAATAATGTGTTCACTAAAACACAAGTAACGTTATTTGTCAGGCTGATTCATAAATGGGCATACCAAGGTTGTCGACCTAGCAGGCTAGGTGGCGTTTATTGCCATTCGCAAAACTAAGCAAGAGTTAACATTAATAAAACTTACATTGCCTTCTCCAGTGACAAAGTGTATTCAAATGAAGTTGCAACGATGATGGCGGCAATCACTGGTTACGTACCATTTGAAACAAGTAGGACTTTAAATGATGGTGACTATGGCTAACGTCACTTCGGATCAGAGCCCTTTTACTTTACCTATCAACTGGCTAATGCTAGCATGATGTAGCATGCTATGAGCTAATATACTTAGCATCTACGAAAGAACAGCACATATCTTTTTTCACAAAGAATCGGTCACAACTAACAACGATGTCTCTTACAAACAACTACACAATGTATGACTATCAATATGTATTTAGTCAGACTTTGATAAGATATAGCCTAATGATAATAACAGCAACACTTATTATGACCGCCGCTAGCGAAGCGGTCATATAGGGATTGTCAAAGTTTTTTTTTTAAGATGTTCATAACTGCACTAAATTTTATTTGTATGATTGACCTGGCATTCTCTGGGGGTATGCCAAGTTTCGTAGAATTTCATCCATGGGGGGGGTCTTAAAAAAATAGATTATGTGTACATTTAGTGACTGTACACTCATTGGCCTGTAGATGGCGGTGCACACTTATACACATGCACACACACACAGGCACCCACATACTATCGGTATTAGAACGGCCGATACATAATTACAAATTTAGTAGGATTAAAAGAAAGCCAAAATATATATTCATCATCATCATCATGGCTGCATTTCCAGTATTGGCGATAAGTAGTCGTTTGTCCACTAGATGGCGCATCATTGCAGTGAGACGTAATTTTGTTGGAAGTTAAACGTGGGTTGGAATAACAATGGACGCTTCCTACAAGGACTATAGTTTACCGCAGAGAACGTCTAAGGATAGGATGATGTTCACATGAAATGTAATTCCCATTTCTTCTTGAAGCCGAAATAAATCTGAGGATGTTTATCGGACATGCTTGGTTTTTACTGCAGGTACGTTAATCTTATAATATCAATAAGGACCTAGGTAATGTTACCGTTAGCGTTGGTTGAGTGATGGAGGCCAATTTGATTGATTGCATTTGTAGAAAACTATAAATGCGGTTATACCAAGCAAATTGATAGCAGCACTGTACTTGTATCTTTCGACTGTCATTTGTTGCATGTGCTACAAAAATCATTCTGTGCAGTGGAAGATTTACCAACGTTACACCGGTCTGATACAGTTTTGCCTATACATGCGTGAGACTGAGACGCCTGTTTATTTTGTTTTAAGTGCGTGCAGGGTGTGAGAGGGCAATCGATGTGCTTTGATTCCAGCTTGGTAGTTGTAGTCTGTGAAATTAAAAAGCACGTGTGTGTGAAGTATCCAAACAATGACACCTTAATTTCATTATGGCTGCTTTAGCAACACACCTTAAGCTACTGTGTAGGGGGTCCCATTTAGAAGTGGCTACTTCATTCGCGCTTTCCTTGACTCATGGAGCTGCGTGAATTTTATTACAACTTTTTGCCACGATATGGCAGTTTAAGTCTGCTTGATACTGTAAGGCGTAAGCCATTGGTTTCCAAAGGAGATTTTATTTGTGTCGCCAGCATAGCCTATTGACAATTTATGTTGTAAATAGGCCTACCTTATAAGCCTACCTGTAGCTTAGGGAAGCTAACAGCTTTCTATTAGGATCTAGTCTGTTAGTTACAGTTTTGTCATAACTCCCTGATGCATTTTTGCATTTAGAATAGCCAGAGCGTGAACAATATCGGGTGCCTATGGACTAGGCTTGGTGAATCCAGCCTGATCTGCCCGCTATTTATTTTTTGATTTCTTAAAAGATTGAGGTTGGTCTGGTGAAAGCCAGACTAGCCACGGACCTCAGTTACACAATGCAAGGGAACATGAATCAGCCTATATTTGCACGAACAATAACGGACAACAGCTCTTCAACTTTGGCCCGTTAAAATGTGTATGAACAGTCTAGCGACGCATTTCATAAAGGCCCATTTGGACATGTCAGTTATTTGCACCACTAGATGTAAAACAGCATTTCGTTTCAGACTAATGTTACTTAATTTGTGCATTGACAATAAAGTATTACATGAACTAAAGATGACTAAAATCTTATGTAGAAGAAGAAACATTCACAAAAAATCCATCCATTCAAAAATGACCTTTGTTTTTGATAGCTGTTGAAAACGGCATGGAACTGACAGAGATGTTTTTGTTTATAAATAAATAAATAAATAAATAACATTATGCTGATACCTTTTGCTTTTCCCAAATACAATGTAGCCTACAGGTGTAAGTGACCTTTCATCAATCCAGTTGCAATGGATGAACTGTGATGAACTGCCCTACTTGTGATTGTTTAGAGATGTTAAAGGTTTTATAACAATGTTACATCTTCTTTGGCTATTCTACAATCTATTCACCTTTTCAGCACCAGTAGGCTACTCTCTGTGCAGCCGCACACACACACTCAGGCATGCCAAACAAGCATACACAAAAGTTTCAAGAGTGGGGGATGGAGTAAAATATGGAGACAAATTGAAGTGTGATGTATTTTCGCGGAATGGATGTACAGGACTGAGCGGCGGTCATATTTTGTACCGCTATGCGGTACATCTAGTTTAGGTTAGATTATGTGTCGAAATCAGGTGTCGTTAAAATAAGTGAGCGATGACGTGGTAGTGTCTGCAGCCTAGACGGTAAAACATAATGGACAAAGCGTCGTGTCTGCAGCCACCCAGCTGTCAATCATAGGTGTAAACACACCCTTTTTAGATTTGTTAATATAACATTAAAAAAAAAAATTTCAGCGAGAAAAGAAAAATTGTGTGTATTGAAGCATCTTGAAAACTATTTTTTCGAATAAAAAGTTGTTGATACAAAAATAGTTTTAGGTGAGAAAAGTGACACGGAAACTACTTGCTACTTGGCCATTGAAATACATGGGGATGGGCGGAGTTACACATTGTACTGCAGCCAGCCACCAGGGGGCACTGGACTAACGCTCGCATCACTCTTAACAGACGGCACACTGTCCAGTTCTATATATACAGTCTATGGGCTGGCCAAGGAAGAGACGCAGCATAGACAACAACTTACACAGCTATTGGCCAATACGACACATCATTAGCATGGAGAATGGCATCATGATGGCTGGACACAAGATCATCATACTGTACCTCAGAGCTTCAAGCAGGTCATCTTAGAGAAGCTACATAGGCCTATAGCTCACCAAGGCATCCAGCGAACAAAAGCCAAAGCTGGAAAAGTTCTCTATTGGCCTGGAATGACATGTGACATAGAGTTAATGATTGAAAAGTGTGCTCCATGTCAGCAGCTGCAACCACAACATCTAAACGAGCCACTCATCGCACATTACATTCCTGAATTGCCTTGTATGAAAGCATTGTGTAACTGAGGTCCATGTCTAGTCTGTCTTTCACCAGACCAAGCTCAATCTTTTAAGAAATCAAAAAATAAATAGCGGGCAGGAGTGCGTTTCCCAAAAGCATCGTTGCTAACTACGGTAGCAACTAACATGGTTGCAACTATGTAAGTACGACACAACTGTTCCCCAAAACGATAGTGTGAACTATAGTGGTGGAACTTACATAGTACGATGCATCGTGACACTGCGTCAGTGTTTCCCACTACCATAGTAGCAACTAACGTTCGCAACCACTATCGTAAAGTTGTGTAGTTACAACTACACCTCTCGACCTGTAGTAAGTAGTAAGAACCATAGTAGACGACGTAACCAACGCTGATGACGGAACACGCAGAGGACAGATGGATGAGAGGTAGCCATTAAACGATCCCATAACATTGCTGTGGGATACCATACCATAGCATTGCTGGAAGCTACAATTGCACATTACTGGACAACGTTATGTGGTACAGTGGAAAGTGAAGTGTTGTGGAGTTAGCCTACAACAGAGCGGCCTGTGGTGAAGTGCTATGATGACCGCAATCATCTGTGTTGTTATTATTCGTGAATTTACATGTAGCCTAATGCTTATGTGTCAGCACAGATTCTTTCGAACACCCGTTAAGTTATCTGGTGATAAAGCTTTTGAATGCCAACGGTATTGTTATGTGAGGCTAGCATTGTAATTGTTATAAAAGGATAACGTTACATTGTAGTCGTATGTTAAGTGTGTTTGGATGAAGCATCTGCTAATCATACACATAGCTAACGGTATATGGACTCTACAGCCCATTATGATGTGGTGAAGTGACTGTGCTGTGGCAGAGACTGTAGCGTGTGTGCTTTACATGAGAGAGGTCAGGGGTTCAAGACTGAGTCGATGGGTGTGAGGTGAGTAGCCTATGCCTGTGGAGTGGGGTTTGTGTTGTATCTTGTCTGATCACAAGCTATGTTTAGCGGGTGTATAAGTTAGACTACTCTCAGTTATTATATGATCTTGATATTTGAACACATAGCTGAATTATGTTGGTACAATGACATTGGAGAATGCTGCTGTTGAGTAGCCTCTCGCTTGGAGAACTTTAAGATCTCTGGGACTTAAGTGAGCATGCAGAGTGCTGTGGTCAGTGTCAAAATGTGACATGATTTTCACTGATTTAACTTGTCCTTCATGGCCCAGGTATGGGTAGGCCTGTCATGGGAGGCGGAAAAATGGTAAGTTGCCTTTGCTTTGTGACCTTTCAATCTGTGTATGTATTTTGATGTCATGGCTCATAGGGAACATGTGTGTGTGTGTGTGTGTGTGTGTGTGTGTGGGAGGGATCATGGGGAGAAAGTGATGGTGGGAAAGTTAAGTACATTTACCCCCTCACCCCCACCAAACTAAAAGAAATGTAAAAAACATAAACAAAAGGGGAAAAAACAGGTAATGTGGCAGGGAATTGTGGGGTTTGGGTGTTTAGGGGCCAAACATATGTGCAACTAATTCCCAGTGTGCTTCCAGGCCAGCAGGAAGGTGTGCAGCAGCCACTGGAATGACCTCTTCCACCTCCTCCACTAACAGCTCCTCATCAGCCGGCAGTGGGATGTGATCCTGAAGGGCCATGTTGCAGAAGCGCCGCCACCAAAACTACACTGCACGCCTTTGCAGGATGGAGCTTCAGGCCACCAGCGGATTTGCTCACACACCTTTCCACATGCCCAGGGCCCTCTCCACAACAACGCGGGTCCGGCTATGGGCGTTGTTGTACCGTGCCTCTGCCTCGCTGTTGGGCTCCTAGATGGAGCAGTTGACATGCTTGTATTATCATAGGGGGTTGATGGAATAAAGTAGGTCTTGAAATGTCAGTGCACTCAGGGAATATAGACATGCATTTGAACAGTATATACTTTGCTACTGTCTCAGCAGCACCTACAGTAACACTGTGTGTGTGTGTGAGTGTGTATGTGTGTGTGTGTGTGTGTGTGTGTGTGTGTTGGTACATCTGGTGCAGATCCTTCAACCATTTGAGCATTGAAACATTTGTGCTATGTGAACTGTCATTTTGTGGTTGTGATTCAACACACAACTTCATAACTACAATGGATCAAAAGTAATGGTAAAAAAACTGTATCTGTGCATTTAAAATATCATGAAATACTTGTGTGTGGTAACAGTATTCAATTCTCAGTGTCACAGTGAAAACACATAACAAGGGCAACATTGGAAAAATGCTGCATAAAGGCATGAAAAACTTCCAGTGAAATGAAGGGCAATCATAAAGTAAAGTGAAACCCAAAGCACTTACATAACAACATGTTCAACATTGTTCATATTACATATCCATATTTATTCTGCTCTTACTGTAAGGTAACTGATAAGATACTGCACATATTTATATTTCATTTATATTACTCTAAACCACCTTCTGCAAACCAACTGTATACTACTGTCTACACTGCACTATATTTATTGTCCTGTCTATGCACCACCTGTCTATACTTTATATATCACATTGCACTTTTCTGCCTTTTTGGCACTTCTGGTTAGATGCAAACTGTATTTGGTTGTATTTGTATTTGTGCTCTGCACAATGACAATAAAGTTGAATCTAATCATGCCAATTTGCATAGAACATAATATACATTTATCCTAAGCCTAGGCTAGTAAGCATATGGTCTCCAATCAGTAGTTAAATCTAGGACTACAGGTTCTAAACGATCATAGGAATATTTAGTGACTGAGCCTATCCAAGATTCCAACATTATTATTAATTTATCATTATCTAGGCTCGAACCTACGACTACAAGATCCGAAATGGTTGATGCTAGAATGGATCAGCCGGACGGACAGGGGGCGGTCGTTCCGTTCGATGCAGATGCCGATTGTTGCGTTGCACCTCAGTTAACATTCTAATGGCGCGGTAAAAGCGTTGCTTTCGCACCAGAGAAAAACAGACCGACAGTGTGAAAAGTTCAGACAATATTATAGCCTAAAATAAATCTGCGTCATTGCGTTTAAATAAGCCTAGTTTTACTGTTATTTTCCTGCGTCGATGTCATCCGAGCAGTGTAAAATTGGTGTCAGTTTGCTATGATTTATATTAATATTATATATAATATAATACTTTTGTTTAACTATGAAACCCCAGAAGATAAGAGACAAGAGACTCTCCTGAAGAGGTGTTAATGAATCGTATGCACCAACACAAGGCCCTATCGCTTGCATCACCAGCCAAAACAAAACGACAACTAAAGTTAGCGACTCCACAGGCTAATATTTATAATAAGGACTAACGTTAGTTGGCTACCACGATATATTAACGAAAACTGTTGTCGTACAACTACAAGCATTTAATTATTGAGAGGGCATGAACCTTCAGAAGCTTTCAGAAAACATATGGTTTGATTAGGTGAAATTGCTTTGAGTTGGAGCTCAAAACGTAGCCTATCATAGGCTACGTGCATTTCGTAGGCTATGTGACTTCAGTTGGTTTAGTCTACATTAGAAAAGTACACTTGATTTGATAACAGTTACAGGAGCAAGTCAGGCAGTTTATTTATATAGCACATTTTAGACCAGCCTTTTCGACCCAACAAACATGAATTGGAGTCCGGTGTAAGGAATGGCTGGCATACCCGATCCCCCTGTCCACTCTCAGTATACACGGCTGACGTGCGAAGGTGCCCATTCTGTGTTGACAAGCACCGGCAGTGTTATTAAAAACATGTTCGACTCGTCCTCCACTCCCTGTACGAAAGTATTTAAGTCGGAGAGATTTTCAAAAGTCGTAATTTTGCTGATTTGCCGCGCTGGAAGCTGGAGCGAAGCTGGAGCATCATCGGTTGCTTAACAACGCAACAATCGGCATCTGCATCGAACGTTCGGAACGACCGCCCCCTGTCCGTCCGGCTGATCCATTCTAGCATCAACCATCCGAAATGCAGAGGTCTATCCTTTCACGCCACCTTGTCACGCTACAACAAATGGAAAATATTGGCCAGTATTTAGCCTATAGGCTATTCGGTGTGTTTCATTAAATGTGTAACTTATTTGTTCACATGTGCTCGGTTGGCGATTTATGCTTCACTGATTAGGCTCATTAGTAGGCTACGTTCAATAGACTGTGACGTTATTATTAAAATTATAATTATTATGCCTATTATTTTTAATAGCCTAATATATATATATTTTTTTAAAGCATACATAGCCTAGGGCCTATTGAAATTACTGCCTATTGTTGTAATAAGTATTATCATTATTATTATTATTATTATTATTATTATTATTAATGATATTATAACTGCTGGGCCCAGGAAACGTCATGCAATGTCAAATTTCATTTATTTTGCGTGACTTCATGCGTTCGGCTCTAACCGACAGAGCCCGACATTCTCCGAACACATCTGCAACCATTGTAGTCTGAACTATGTTGGTTGAAACCAACATGGTTCAAACTAACAAAGTACTATGTAAGTACGGCGGCTTTGGGGAACAGTCGTAACTTACATGTTAGTTAGTTGAACGATGCATCGTACCACGTTAGTAAAAAGCTAACCTCCGTAGTTGTACGGGAAACGCACCCCAGATCAGGCTGGGTTCACCCAGCCTAGTTCATAGGCACCCGATATTGTTTAATTTTCCGATTGAGATATCCACGCTCTGGCTATTCTAAATGCAAAAATGCATCAGGGAGTTATGACAAAACTGTAAACTAACAAACTAGATCCTAGAAAGCTGTTAGCTTCCCTAAGCTACAGTTAGGCTTAGGCCTATTTACAACATAAATTGTCAATAGGCTATGCTGGCGACACAAATAAAATCTCCTTTGGAAACCAATGGCTTACGCCTTACAGTATCAAGCGGACTTAAACTGCCATATCGTGGCGAAAAGTTGTAATAAAATTCACGCAGCTCCATGAGTCAAGGAAAGCGCGAATGAAGTAGCCACTTCTAAATGGGACCCACTACACAGTAGCTTAAGGTTTGTTGCTAAAGCAGCCATAATGAAATGAAGGTGTCATTGTTTGGATACTTCACACACACGGGCTTTTTAATTTCACAGACTACAACTACCAAGCTGGAATCAAAGCACATCGATTCCCCTCTCACACCCTGCACGCACTGAAAACAAAATAAACAGGCGTCTCAGTCTCACGCATGTATAGGCAAAACTGTATCAGACCGGTGTAACGTTGGTAAATCTTCCATTGCACAGAATGATTTTTGTAGCACGTGCTAGAGGTGGATTTTGTCGTTCGTTCTCATGACACAGTTCGCGTCGTTCAGTTCGCCAAGATGATTCGTTCTGAATCGTTCGTTCTTTCGTTCATTCGCATTTCCGGTAGCCTACAACGTAGTTCAGCAGTGAATCATGGAATGCAGGTTCTCAGCTCCTCGTTTGTGAAAACGGTCAACACAACACTGTAATTGTAGCGGCAAATATAGCTGCAACTTCATGATTATGTGTACTTTTAGACAAAACAGCAGTAGCTAATGTGTTCATTCACCTTGACATTACATTGACATATTGAAGGTAAATAGAGTAGACTACGGCTAGATCAGCTAATTTCTTTTTTAAAAATGTGTTCATTCATAAAGGAACGAAGACCCAGTAGGCTATGCCGACAAACATGTTTAAAGGCTTGGCAGAAAGATTATATGATAATCTGATGAAAAGGTTCCAAGTCCCCATTTTGCCTAGGCAGAGCCATAATCACTCTGCTTCTGCTTCACTCTGCCAAGAACGAGTGACTGACTTAACGAGAACGACAGACCGAAGTGAAACAGGTGGGGGGTCTTGGCGTGAGAACAAACGAACGAGACAGATTGAAGAGACATTTATTAACCTGGCATGACACAGAAAATACAAAGACAGCATGCATTTACCATTAGACAGATATTTAAATGTAAATGCCAATATTGAAATGCAAAATGTAGTTGTTAATGTAAACCATTATCGTTATTTTTTTATCGTATGCTCTCCCACTAGTCTCACTAGCCCATTTGTTTTTTTTCATGGAAACGGTTGCTATGCTTTCATGCCCCTCATTGGCTACTTCGATGAGAACGTTTTAGAAACTATTAGGCTTATTCGATCTACGTAATAATCAGGTAATAACGTTCGCAGCGGCCATTTTGTTGATATAGAAAATGCATAGGTGGGTCTATTTAATGCAGCTGTCAATTGACAAGCGCGACAGCACCGGTATGATCGCTGTAGGCTATTTATTTATTTGTACAAAATTTAACGTGATGGTAGGCCTATGTTGTGCAATAGGCCTAGGCTACAGTGCAGGCCGTTCTAACAACAGCAATACAGGCCGTTCTAACAGCAAATAGCCCTAGATTCACCCACTGTCAGAAACATAGCCTACCTGTCAACTTTTTTCCAGGTGTCTTCCTGTTTTAATATTTTCCCGTAAAATATCCCATATTTTATTACTTTCATAACATTAGCCCCATCAGACTTGGCCGTCTCTTTACTGTTGTCCTGTACCCCCTGCCCTTGCAGCGAAAATATGTTTTTAAAGCATCGTTTTGCTTGAGAGTGATCAGAACAGTGTGGGAGAGAGCACGATTTGATGACAATCTCATTAGACCTAGCTTAGCTTCACACCTCGTTTAATTAGTGCAGCAGTTTTGTAGTCCTACGACTTCTTGCTCTCAGCAGAGGGATAGCAACAGAAAGACGAATGTTGAAATTCCCCTGTATTTTGGGTGAGTAACCCGGAAAATCTCCCTTATTTTCGTTGCTCAATGTTGACATGGTCAGAAAACGAGAAGAAAATGAGACTGAGAAGTAGTCAGCGCAGGAGAGACTTGTGGCTACATATGATAAATAACCTAGGCTAAACTTACAGCCAACTCTTCACATCGCCATTATTATATTTGTATTATTAATACTATATTATATTGTCCTCTGTGGGCTTAAGTTAAATACGTTTTAGACAGCGCAGCAGCTGCCCCTATGCAATGCGGAGACATCAGCAGTAGCCTGATGTAGTCTAGTGTTGACGAACTGACCGAAGTGTCGGTTAAATAACCCGGTTCGTGTCACTGAGCCGGGAGAATCGAGTGCCAAACGTGAAAAACCGACTCAGTGTTCCTAAGATGATTAATTTTCACATACAGAGCAACACTGGCTTGATTGGCTGCGCTCGAGTGTTCTCGTCGCTACTCTTTCACCGTATCGCGTATTAGCGCCTCTACTGGAGTGGTAGTATATTTGTACGTACACACCGCCGCCGACTTGAGCTTCCAAAGAGTTAGGAAGTCATTTATTTTCAATGGAAGCCAACTTCTCTCAGCTGCCAGAAGTGTCAAATCCGTCGGCGTCACGACCAGCAACCAATCGAATAGACGGAAGTAGATAGAACACGATGGAACGTAAAATGCTGTCACGTCAGAGCGGCCAAAGCGTCCAAAGCTTCCCTAGACTTTTTTGACAAGCGTCCTTGACAGAGCGACCAGAGCTTTTTTGGAAGCTCAAGTCGGTGGCGGTGTGTACGTACAATAATCAGTCAAACTATGATGAGCCTGTATGGCTCTGGGCCTTATAACCGTGGCTGTCAAATGAGTCAAACAGTTCGCTAGGTTCTCCGGGCCTCGTAACCGTGGCTGCCACACGAGTCAAACAGTTCGCTAGGTTCTCGGCAAGTTGTAATCAACCGATCACATAAGCCTTTCTAGTGCAAACTAGATGCTTATGTTCATGGAAATTTTATCGATGGGAAAGTATTATATCACATACCTACAAATACACATAGGCCTAATGTTATCTTAGTAGTCATGTTAAATAAATGCTTAGAAGTGAATGACTGTAGGCTGCAGGCTGTCACAAGGAGACAGAATGAGACTGAATGTAGCCTAACCGTGCAACAACTGCTGTACCCTTTATCTTGTCTTGGTTCTCGGCAAGTTTGATTCATACCAGCCTTGTTAGTGCATCGTAGCCTAGATTATTTATTCATGGCAATTCACACATTATCGATGGGGAAGTAGGCCTACATCTCATATTAGCCTACACGTCATATTATCTTAAAGTTATAAAGTTAAATGTTAGAAGTGAATGTTGCTGGCTTCATAGTAGCCTCACGAAGACCGTGCCAGGCTGAACGAGACCGTAATCGAGGGTGAGTCTAATGTTATCAAACGGTCTAGGTTCTCGACAAGTTATTAACCAAGCCTTATTCTAGTATCGTAGATAATTGTGTTCATGGCAATTTACACATTATTGATGGGGAAGTAGCACATAAGCTTCAAATAGGCTACACGTTATCTGGGTAGCCTAGTTATAAAGTTAAATGTTGCTGGCTTCGTTTGTCACGAAGAGACCGCGCATCAGGCTACTTAGCCTACTAAACGAGACCATAGGTTCGCGGCAAGTTATTAACCATGCCTTGTTTTTAGTGCATCGTAGATGCTTGTGTTCATGGCCATTCATATATCGATGGGGAAGTTCATCACATACTGTAGCCTACAAATACACGTCATGTTATCTTTGTAGTTAGAAAGTTAAATGTTAGAGAGGTGAATGTTGCTGGCTTCATAGTAGGTTCACAAAGTGACCGCGCGCCAGGCTACTGAAGGAGACCGTAATGAGTCTAATCAAACGGGTGTTATCGCAAGTTTGAGTTATCAACCGATCGCAGAAACCTATTTATTTCTCGTGCATCTTAGGTGATTGTGTAGCCTACATAGAGGTTCATAGGCTACATTACCGATGGATATAAAATACAAATACACGTCATGTTATCTTGGTAGTTATGTTAAATGAGATGTTTGTTGGTAGGTAGGCTGTCACGAGGACTGTACAAGTTAGAGACCGTAACCGTGATAATGCATGAGTAATCAAACGGGTGTCTAGGTTCTTGGTAAGTTGAGTTATCAACTGATCCCAAAAGCCTTTATGTTTCATGCATCTTGGAATTGTTCATTGAAATTCATATCCTAAATTACAAAGGGGGGAAATATTATATGACATAGGCTATGTTATCTTGGTAGTTAAGTTAAATGTTAGAAGTGAATAGGCTATTGGTAGGCTCACGAGGAGACCGCGCACAGCTGACTACTGAACAAGACCGAATGTAGGCTAACCATGGGCAGTGCTTGAGTCTAGTGTAGGTCAATATGAGTGTGTATGTCAGCTACTTTCAGAGACATGGAGAGCATGACATTTGCAGCTTGAGGCTACATGTCTTGGAGCGATATGGCAGGGGAAGTAACGCGCGATATAACCCCCCCCCGTCGCGCGAACCGGTGACCGAATCTATTAACTCGGTAGGCCAACCAACGACCGTCCGGTTGAACCGACTTGCGTATAAGAGTCGGTTGTCCCATCACTAATGTAGTCGCCTACCATAGATTACCTTTGGACATAATTGCATTTGCATAGCATTGCTAGGTAGGCAATGTTAGCCAACGTTTACAGTAGCCTAAAGGCTAATATATTTATTCATGATGCGCCCTTTTCAGCTTGTCTTAGTGGCACGGCAAGTGGCAAATAGTAGGAACAAACTCAGCGGAGAAAGATATCAGTAGATACTTCTGATTTGTATAGTGTTTTGTTCACTTGGATTTTGGAAATGTTACAGAGAATATGTTAGCCCTTTCTGCCAGACATGTAGTTGCATCATAGATCCTCCTGTAGAAGTTATCAGACAAAAACGATCACTGGCTAACCCACTTTAAACTACTTTAGCAAAGTCCTTGGCTGCAGGTTGTGAGCAACAGGCAAACGCAAGATACAATTGCAGTCCAATGAGATGCAACTTTATTCTCTGCGATCATGGCAATGTTAGACGATGTCGTTGGTGGAACAAATATAAGTTCGCCGACCTTGACTCAGGCGACTTGAACGCTTGTCCCCTTCAGCTGCGACGTGTGCCGATGTATGAACAAGACAGTTAGGCTAAAAATAAATATCGGGGTAATTTACAGTTGACAATAATGACGGATCTTTACTTAATGCTATTAGATATGGGTCCATACGTTTATTTACTTATATTGACGAGATGAAGCCGTTAGGCTACTGTGCTCTGCTCAGCTCAAATCTACGCGCTACAGGCGATTGTCACATAGAATATAGCCTATAGAACTGGAATGTCATATCAACAATATGGCCGCGGCGGTGTTTGCGAATAAGCCCTATACAGACAACAGCATACGATTGGTTTGGCTCTCGCTTTAGGAAGCTGGGCCATAGGCATTCACAGCCGCACTAGGTCAGTGTGATTCAGCGACGAACGAAAGAACGAACAAGAACTGGAAAGGCGAACCAGTTCAGGTCGTTCATTTTAAAGACCCGTTCAAAGGAACTAGTTCGTTCGCGACCGACCCACCTCTAGCACGTGCAACAAATGACCATAGGTGCCAACTCTCACGCATTGGCCGTGAGACACACGCATTTGATTAGTTTCACACGCTCACACGCCACACCCCCGATTTCTCACGCTGAAGTGTCAACCCGGTCGGTCAGATGCCTGAAAAATGAGTTTAGCCTATCTATAGATCTACCTGTTGAGCCACGATTATGCTTTCAGAGACGGTGAGAGGGTTCAAGAGCACGCCCTGTCTGTGGAATTTTCTAAATTTTCTCTCATTTGCGATGCTACTTCAGAAGCCATCCCAGGCGCATCCCCCCCCCCCCCCCCGCATTTCCCCGGCTTCAGGTATGCTTTGAGTATTATTGAGTATTTTTCACGCTGAAGTGTCAACCTGGTAGGTCAAATACCTGGCAGATGAGGTTCAACTAAACTAAACCTATACATATGATATCACACATCATGTGAACGTGCGGAATCTAAGCTTTCCAATGATATTAGCGCCAAGTTGCTGTGATAAATGGTTCGCGAGAGAATTAACATTGAACCGACGTGCAATTTAGGCTAATCATATTTGCATTTACCCATTACTCTCGGTTTAATATTTCACTAACCCTTCACACAACACGTGGAAAACCCTATTTCACAATAAACAGCAAACCTACCGAATACGAGGATATAAAGCATGCCTCTGTGCAATAAGTGGTTCCTGAGTAATCCGGTTTTGAAATTGCAACACATTTCTACATAGCCTCATTGGGGCGAAATTATAATGTATTCTAATGTTAACTATTTCTCAGTAGGCCTACATACATTTTTGTAAATTGATCAGCCAGATTATCCCACTATCATGGTTCTTATACAGGTTCCAGCCAATCCCATTACAGATAAATGAATATATTTATAGTGACATTAATGCAAAAATATGAAGAAAATCAAATAATGAGACACAAATATTGATATAAAGCCTGACATAAGCCATATGCAAACATTCACATCATGCAGATATGGGTACATCCTGAAAAAGGAATAGCATGTAGGCTATAGGCTATGGCCATTACAATGACCAATATATTATCTTAAATAAACTAGCTGAATAACACAGGTGACCACTTCTGCATAATTTCATGGAGTGCTGAAATGTACACACATTTCTGAACTGTGAAATGTAGCATATGTTTTTGTGGTTGTGAACTTATTGCAATATCACCATAACTATTCCACCTGTGTGTGCATGGTTATAATTCTGAAGTGCAAAATAGCTTAGGCTACAGCACAAATATTTCCATAAAAATAAGCAAGTCTGACCTCTGAATTTATTTTGAAAGTGCATCTGATTGATGCAAAATATACAAACATTTCTTAAATTCTTACAAAACACCCACCCACTCTTTAAAATTGTTAGTTTGGACCCCCCACCCCCACTTTTGCCGTGCGAAATACCAGTGCTGTTTTCAGCATCTGTTTAGTGCTTCATTGTCATTTTCATTGGATTCTCCCATTTTCGCGTAAATCGCTCATAAACTTTTTTTTTTTTTGTTACACGCATTCTCCCATTCCGCTTCTGTCACACACACAGTGACAAGCGCCAAATCCCCCGCAGTGTTGAAGAGATCAGTCGTCCCCCTCACTTTTGATAAGGTAAAAAGCCTTATAGGTATGCCAAATAAATAATAACCTATAGGTTTACGCTAGGCTATGTAAAACTCCCCATTAACAGCATCACGTCACTAACCACAGCTAAGACTGCACAATCTCTATTCACTCTGTTGGATATCTGAAGCCAGTTTGTCTACTTAGATACTGTAAATCCTCAAATTATGGCCGGGGTCTTAAGACAAAGTACAGGCCTTTAGGGGCAGGATTGTATTCGAGACAGCCCTTTATTTCTTATGCGAGTTTTATTTTGAGACATGCGTTTCTTGGAGCGGCATACTGGTAGGCCTTCTAAAGCATGACATTTTTGGTTTAGTTTGATATTTAATTTTTTACTTTTGGACTGTTTGATTATATTGTTAAATGTTGGGACAGATGGGCACTGAAATCTGGGGAGGTATTTGATGATCACTATTACGTTCCATGTGTTGGGATTTCAAACAAACCATCCGCTTTCATACGTTCATTGAACGTCCGCGGTGCTGTAATGGAAACCTTATTGCGTAGCCAAGTAGCCTATTGAGTTATTTTTAAATTATACATGATTTACTTTTTATTAATTTCGTAGGCTGGCTTTATTTTGTTATATAGAAGTATCTAAATAACCTGTTAAAATGTACCAGAATTCAGGAAATTGCATCTAGTCCAAAAAAAAATTTCTGGGGGAAGACCCCCATACCCCCGGCTGAAATGTCCCACCCACTTTCACAATGCCTCCGACGCCCATGGCCCTAGTAGTAGGCTAGATCCCTTTGATACCAATGTTCATATAACTCTGGGACCCTGGTCCCAGGGATGGATTACTGCACGGGCCTTCCGGGCCCAGACCCAGGGGCCCAAGGTGTCAGGGGGCCCTGAAGCCCAAGCCTTTGCATGGAATCATTGCCTCAAATATCAACACATCAGGATGTAGGCTATGAATCTGATTGAATTTAGTATTGCCCATCCCCAAAATGCACCAGAATACAGGAAATCACATTAAACTAATTAAAAAAATTCTGGGGGAGTACCCCCAAACCCCCCTTCCACATATACGACAATTAGTGGGGAGCCCTTAATACATCTGGGCCCAAGGGCCCGAAAGCTCATAATCCGTCCATGCCTGGTCCCTACACCTGAGAACCACTGATGTGCGTTTTTTTTACTGTACGGTATAATGCTGAATGAGCCAAACAAAAATTTACGCAGCAAAATTTTGGTTGGCCCCACCAAATCTCACTCCAAGGTTTTTTGAAAAGTTGGCAGCCCTGGGAGATGTATGTTGCTAATTGGGATTTATGTTGTTTAGGTAATGCCATGGTCATTTGATATGAGATGCTTGCACTCGTAACTTCGTCACGTGTAACTTTAGGACTGCTATTTTTTTTTACTAACAGTAATTCACGAAGCACTTTAGCCCTAAAAGTAGCACCTACGTCTGTGACAGCTTAAAAGAAGTGGCAAGGACTCCTAACGCGATGTTTTGAAATGCGTCTACTATTGTCTACAGGAGCTTACAATCGCGAGGGAACTTGCATTGTAGGCATAACTAAGGGATGCAATAACACCACCAACAACCAAAACTAGCCTACTCATTGTCAACATGTACATGAAATGTAACGTTTCATGTGAATCAAATTAAAATGTTTTCTTTGCAAACGTAGGCATAGGCGTATGGTGACAGATTAATTTAATAATGCTGCTGTGTGAATCACGGTGAATGAAGTGGCCACTTCTTAATGGGACCCACTGTATGGAAGTGGGCTAAGTAAAATAGAGATGTTTTCAATAAGATAAGGTTAATCAGAATTCTACGATATGCCCGCTTGACAACGGCTTGACAACAGCAGAGATAGAACTGGCCTTTGGCCATAGTAACCATCCATTTAGAACAACTGGCCTTCATAGCAACCAAAGATCTGAGCTGTGTTGCAATGTGAGGCAAAGTATAGAAAGGTGATGAAACATACAGAGACAGGTCAAGAAATATAGTGCAGTGTAGACAGTAGTATACAGTTGATTTACAGAACGTGGTTTAGAGTAATATGAATTAAATATAAATATGTACAGTGTATTAGCAGTTATCTCATACAATAAGTAGAATAATGTAGGCTATGTAGATGTAGCAGTAACATTATAATAGTAGAAATAATAATATAGATATATGCAGTGTATTAACAGAATATAATAAAACAGAATAAATATGGATATTCAATATGACATATATAACAGATATGTACATAACATACAGCTATGTGCCGTGTGGAAACAGTGTCATTGTAGTGCAGAAACAACATTATAAGAGTAGTAAGAATAAGTTAATGTGCAGGATGAATAGTATAAAGATCAGTAGAATAACTGTATAAATGTAATTACAGTAGGCCTATGTACATTTGTAAATAAATAAAAAACTATGGGTGAGAGGGATAAATTAATTTTATTTAATCGTAAAAGTAAATTGCATTCAATTAAATTGCAATTAAAAATCTTTCCAGTAGGCTTTAATGTCACGCAAAAAGTACAACCAAAGCTGAGCTTGATCAACTAGAACGTCTAAAGAACCAGGGGCCGTATTCACAAAGAATTTTAAGGCTAAAAGTAGCTCCTAAGTGGCGAATTTAGGAGCAACTCCTAAAAATAATGGGCGTGTCACTCCTAACTTTAGGACTCCTCATTTTTTTCACTAAAAGTAATTCACAAAGCATTTTAGACCTAAAAGTAGCACCTAAGTCTGGGACAGCTTAAAAGAAGTCGAGAGGACTCCTAACTCACTAAGACCTATTCACAAACAGCTTTTTGTGGCATTTCACGTTGCGATGTTTTGAAATGCGTATGCGGCAACAGGAGCTTCCAATCGCGAGGGAACAGTTTTGCATTGTAGGCTAGGTATAAAAGGGATGCAATAACGCCACCAACAACAACCAAAACTATTCATTGTCAACATGTAAATTAAATGTAACGTTTCATTGTGAATCAAATTCAAATGTTCTCCTCTTTGCAAACGTAGGCATATGGTGACAGATTAATTTAATAATGTTGCAAAGATACTGCATCAATCCGTAGGCTACTAGGCTATTTGTTTTGTCTTACTCATTTAGGCTATTCATTTAGGCTAGGCCTTTTCATTCAGTTATTCATCATCGTCCGTCCTTCGCACTACTTGTGTAGCGCACACATTCTCAGACCTGTCACCTGTCACTCATCATCGTAAGGGAGGTGTTTGGAATTATTCCCGCGTTACAATCACAGGGTGTCCGCGCGGTAGTAAAAGGTAGTAAATAGAATCTACCAAAATTAAAGGAACACGCCACCCAATGTCAGTAGTAATATATGTTCTTACCTTAACTTTCACGAGTTGAGTCATACCTCTCCCGTGTCCGTACGTGCACTCAAACGCTCTGGTGCGCGGCTGGACTGTGTTAGCATGTTGCTATGCTAGCGGGCTTTGACGGCAACTAAGCGTAGAAGTAATCAAAAACATCCACGTTTTACCGACTTAAATACAGTTGCACGAGTAGTTGATAGAAATGCTACGGCCACGCAACGTGAAACGTGGCGATTTTCCAAGCGAATAAACCGGAGAACTACAATGTGTGGCGCAATAGCACTTGGGAGTACTTCGACCTAGCGTAGTAGTATTGTTAACACCTAATTGTAGATCCTATCCACCACAGAGTTTAGAATCCATGCTGGACTCAGCCTCTCCCTCCCCTCTGAGCGAGAGAGAGGCACACACACTAGAGATGCGCTGATGGGCTATTATTTCAACCATAACTGCATAGCAAAACTTATCATCCATCAGCCATCCATCAACACCAAAGTTTTTTGACCAATTTTCGAAACGGCACCCGCCGACCATCCGCTGGTTGTTTTAATGTAGGCTATATGGGTGATGCAGCGCTGCTGACGTGAGGCTAGAAAGCCCTTGCCTGTTCTAGGAAGACTGATCCAATGCAGCAAATATATTAAAAGGCTAAAGTCGTACATTGGCTATGTTGTAGCCTATCCCCAGAATATCAGCAGCAAACTCAGTTTCTGTCTCGCAAAACAGTCTCCAAATAAAACGCACATCGGCCTGTTGCCTTTTCTCCCAGCTTGTGAAAATATATCGTCCAAAATGCTTGATTGCATTGCATTCTCCACATTTTTAGCTACATTTTCATGTACCACATCAGCATTTTTGTTCAGTGAATCTTTTGTAAATTGCTTTACAATTACCGTCGGGCCTATAGCCTGGCTTGCCTCAGCTTCGGTCACGTCCTTTTACAATTTTATCATTGTAATAAAAAACGCAATTTGCCACATAATTTCAACATGCTCCTGGCCTACTAATTAATGCCTATTGTACTTTATTTTTTGCAAAAAGAAAGAAATCCTTGATAAAATAACAAGTCATTCACATTATAGGCTACTTTACACACTGTTATGTCAGGGTGACTGAAAGCCTGTTCTGAAGACTCCCATTCATTTTGACTGCACGAGCGCGTCTTTTTCAGACAGACAGCGCAATTCATTTTAAAGCAATTTACAAAAGATTCACTGAACAAAAATGCTGATGTGGTACATGAAAATTTAGCTAAAAATGTGGAGAATGCAATGCAATCAAGCATTTTGGACGATATATTGTCACAAGCTGGCAGTATAAGCAACAGGCCGATGTGCGTTTTATTTGGAGACTGTTTTGCGAGACAGAGACTGAGTTTGCTGCTGATATTCTGGGGATACAACATAGCCAATGTACGACTTTAGCCTTTTAATATATTTGCTGCATTGGATCAGTCTTCCTAGAACAGGCAAGGGCTTTCTAGCCTCACGTCAGCAGCGCTGCATCACCCATATAGCCTACATTAAAACAACCAGCGGATGGTGCGGGTGCCGTTTCGAAGATTGGTCAAAAAACTTTGGTGTTGATGGATGGCTGATGGATGATAAGTTTTGCTATGCAGTTATGGTTGAAATAATAGCCCATCAGCGCATCTCTAGTGTGTGTGCCTCTCTCTCGCTCAGAGGGGAGGGAGAGGCTGAGGGTCGATCCAGCATGGATTCTAAACTCTGTGGTGGATAGGATCTACAATTAGGTGTTAACAATACTACTACGCTAGGTCGAAGTACTCCCAAGTGCTATTGCGCCACACATTGTAGTTCTCCGGTTTATTCGCTTGGAAAATCGCCACGTTTCACGTTGCGTGGCCGTAGCATTTCTATCAACTACTCGTGCAACTGTATTTAAGTCGGTAAAACGTGGATGTTTTTGATTACTTCTACGCTTAGTTGCCGTCAAAGCCCGCTAGCATAGCAACATGCTAACACAGTCCAGCCGCGCACCAGAGCGTTTGAGTGCACGTACGGACATGGGAGAGGTATGACTCAACTCGTGAAAGTTAAGGTAAGAACATATATTATTACTGACATTGGGTGGCGTGTTCCTTTAAGGCCCTTGAAAGGTAGTAAAAGGTAATAAATGCAATTTGACTTGGTAGTAAATTTTTCATCACCACCTCAATATGAGTTTACATTTTTTGCTTAATATTTGTGTCTACATGTTTTAACTTCATCTTGCCTAATTAAAAAATATATACTGTACGTGCTAACAGGACCTGAGTGAGTCGGAGTCGATAGCAATGACGTAGAAGTAAACTGTGTAGAGTTCCGTGGTTGACAGCCTATCAGCGACGCCAACAAACAACATTTTCGCCTTTTTGCTTCAGTTGATATTACAGGATGCAGGGATGCTTTTCGGCGACTCTCGCGTTTTTCACGTCATCTAGGCCCTACCGCAGGCTACCAGAGCAGCATTTATCATATGGGCCTGCTGGTCCGGTGTCCGGTGCTTCTGTCACTCATCTAATAATATTTGTTCATGTAGCAAAGGAGCGGTAGATGTAGGCCTAGGCAAGCCTATCACTCTGATAGCAGCTAAAAAAATATAGGCTACACTCACTCCATTAGGAGGCAACTCTCTCAGTTTACACTAGGCTACTTCAGCTGGAAGTTTTAACAACTGTGGACTTGACTAGTGTAAGCTTTTGTTCAGCTGACGGTAGCGCTGCCATCTGACTGTGATCATCTAGAACCGTGCAATAAAATTCCACCTATCCCATCAGTAACAAAGTTCAAACTAGTCACTGACATAGTAACCGACAACATTTTTTTAACGTAACCTAGACCTAGTATCTAATGTTACGGAATTGCAAGAAAACGAGTGAAAACAATTCCTTAGTTTTAACCACGCAAGTGCGCGTGTCATTTATTAAAACGGTAGAAAACGGAATCAAAGACGGTACTGTCCATCAACAAAAACAGCATGCAGTTTAAAAGTCCCGTTATTTAAAGTCCCAGACATTTAAAGGGAAAGCGATCACTCAAGACAGACCTACACCACAACTGAGTGATGAACGTGAAATTCTTTGAATAGCCTACAAAACACTGCATTTAGATGACAACTGCGTGAAGAACCACGCTAAAGTTAATGGCGAATTAAGTTTATGGCATTCACATTTAAATCATTCAATAGCCTATGAAAACTTGATCAGTTAAATTGTTCTCATAAAAGGAACAGCAGGCCTACAAAATATTCCAAATAGGCTAGTTTTATTGCAGTGACAGAAAACTGCAACATATGAGTTTAAAACCATGTTAAATTTGAAAGCATCTAGCTAGTGACAGGAGGTTTTAGGGGGGGAAAGAAACTCTGTAACCTACTTGATTCCACAGTCAATGTTCAGTATTTAGCCTATAATTTAGCCTATAGTATTGGCATTTGAATCCATGAAAACTAACCAAAATCTATAATTTCCTATCGACAACAGACCAGTAATGCATCGAATCGCATTGCTACACATTTTGAAGTATTGAAAAGAATCAAATCATTGGCTTAAATAATCTATATTTTATCAAATTGTGATTAAACTTGATTTACACTCCTTACCTACCTACCTAACTGTTGTTTTGGGAA
The DNA here is from genome assembly GCF_046254945.1 of Alosa pseudoharengus. Lineage (NCBI taxonomy): Eukaryota > Metazoa > Chordata > Actinopteri > Clupeiformes > Clupeidae > Alosa > Alosa pseudoharengus. The sequence goes on from NW_027468587.1 coordinate 29,808,885, forward strand.
GTATTTATCATGCAAGCATCGTGCATCCATGCTGAGTAATGCAATGAAATCATAGTTTTCTGCTTTGTGTCAAATGTGCAACAACAATACCAATAATAATGGCTTTATATATCCATATAAATAGATTTCTGGGCCTATCCTTAGACTGGAGTTGTTTTTTTTTTTTTTTTTTTTGGGGGGGCGGGGTAGTCGGTGGTGTTTGTTCTTCATTTTTCACCACACGTGTTTGGTGTTTTAGCGTCATTTGTGCCAAGGTTATCATTCACCTTATTAGGGCTAAGGGCTGGTTAGGATAACTCAAGGGCTAGGGTTAAGGTAAGGACCCCCCCAAAAAAAGTAAAAAGTAGTAAATTCAACTCTATGATTCCTGCATATACCCTGAATCATCAGCCAATCAAGGTGGTCACTTCAGTCAAGCTCGTGCATGAGTAATGACGTCATCCATAGCAACGAAGACTCACTCTTAGTTTAGGAGTTGGCATTTTTCCTTACTAAAAGTAGGTCTGAAAGGCGTTGTGAATAACTTTTAAGAGAAAACTTCTAGCTAAAACCTTTTAGTGCGATTTAGGAGTACTCCTAGTGGTAAGATAAAAGGCTTTGTGAATACGGCCCCAGAACTTCAGTGTAGTTTTTTGCTGGGTCCCAGGCCATGTTGGTCTGAGGGGAAATGAGAAAGCGGACAGTGCTGCTAAGCAAGTCCTCAATGAAGAAGTCACAGAATGTCAAATCCGTGCCCCAGACCTTAAACCTATACTGAACTCTTACATCACAGATAAGTGGCAATCTGAATGGGATTAATGTACCAACATCAAGCAAGGAATGTGAATTTTGGCACGTTTTCATGATCCACTGGGTCGTTATGGGCCACACATAATACGGTGTTGCTAAAATTACTCCTATTGTGGCTATTAGAGACATGCGTTCATGAGTATTCAGCTACATTTAATGAGTTAAGTAAAATACATTCACACAAAAAAAAAACATCAATAATGTTGTGGACATTACTTTATTCTGAGATACATCAATAGGCTCTCAAAACAATCCTAAACAGACATAAGGTCTTTATAGAGCAAATCCATATAGATTATTTGTCAAATAAACCAGTAAAACAGAATTAGGGGATGGAATATATAACATTCACACTCATATTTTTAAAATAAATCAGTGAAAAAGTATCCTGACAAACAAGCAGCATTTGAATTCCTTAGTCATATTTCATCATTTCAATTCTTCTAGGTTACCTGATAGCCCAGTTTGAGAGGTGCAAGACACGTGACATTATTTATTTTTGCAGCCAATCACTGCTGTTGTTTTATTTTATTGATTTGATCTTAGTCATAGAAGCTAAATTCAAACGCAGGCCACAGGTAAAATCCAACGAGCCGCATTCACCCCGCAAGTCAATAGTTGAATAGCCCTCTCCTAGAGCTTTTGCGGTATTGCCACTGCTCCAACACTGAAAGGCACTGTTAGAATGCTTGGATCAAGCCAGGTTCAGCATAGCGTATGCCACTGTCTGCTCATGTTGGTGACCGGACCAGGGCAAGCACACTTTTGCAGTTCCCGCCGGAAATGCAGTCTAGTTTCTTGCTTTTATTTTTCCCTCCAACTTGCTGAGGCCCCCCTGGCACCCCCTCGCAGCCCCCCACTTTGAAAACCACTGCTCTAGGATACCAAAACGAGTTGTCAGGCAGCTGTGGCAGCTCTGTCACAAGTGGGAGGTGGACAAAAGGGGATGGAAGGTTTTCCGTATCCTCTGATTCTACAACCGAGGACATCTCAACGGCCGCAAGAGCAAACAGAGCAACAATAACATTCAACCCAGATGTACTGTACAGTAGGCCTACTCATCAGATAGATATTGACACATCTTGTGACTAAAACATGTCACAATAAACTCTTTATTCAGCTTGGTTTGCTCAAATAATTACAAAGAAGGTAAGGCATAACCATTTCAACAATTTCACAATAGTGAGCAAGTTCAAAAGGTGACTATTGAACAGTGCACATGCAGTAGGCTACAGTGAGTGAGTATATCCTCTCAGAGTAGGAATTGAAGCATACATTTTTTGCCTATAACATTGCTTTATATTTCATTGTAGTATGGTTGTTTTATTTATTTATGCATTTAGCTGACTGTAGCAACTTAGTGTTAATTAGATTATATTCAACTTTATTGTCATTCTACAAGTACAAAGACAACGAAATGCAGTTTGCATCTAACCAGAAGTGCAAAAAAGTGCGATGATTGATTCTACAACCGAGGACATCTCAACGGCGGCGAGAGCAAACAGAGCACTCAACCCAGATGTACTGTAGGCCTACTCATCAGATAGATATTGACACATCAGTGACTAAAACATGCCACCATAAACTATTTATTCAGCTTGGTTTGCTCAAATAATTACAAAGAAGGTAAGGCATAACCATTTCAACCATTTCACAACAGTGCAGTATATACAGTATCCTCTCAGAGTAGTAATTGAAGCACACGTTTTTTGCCTATAACATTGCTTCATATTTCATTGTAGTATAGTTGTTTTATTTAGTTATGCATTTAGCTGACTGTAGCAACTTAGATTAGATTCAACTTTATTGTCATTCTACAAGTAAAGACAGATGCAGTTTGCGTATAACCAGAAGTGCAAAAAAAAACAGAAAAGTGCAATGTGTTATGCAAAGTACAGTATAGACAGGTTGGTTGTCACCGGGATGCAGAGTTAGAAAACAGGAAAACAGTGTCAAACTGCATTCTTCACATGACAACCGCATGGCTCCATAGTGGAAGAGTCCAGCTGCTAAAATGATCAGCCATTAATAGTACCCACTGTACAAGCCTATTATGATCTGTATGGAAGAATATTAGAATATTATGTTTTGTACGTGTGTATCACACTTTGAAACTGTAGAAAGTATTTGTAACTGTAAAACTTATCTGTACAAGTAATTGTCAATATTACAAATATGTTCAGCAAACAGTTATTGTGTGCACATCCCACCTTCTGGCAGGTGCAGGACAAAATAAAACTATACTCAATTGAAAAAATATAATGTCTGCAACACTGCTTTTGACTCCCAATTATTTAATGCACAACAGGCAACATTTCGACCCTGCTGGGTCTTCTTCAGGCAAATGACCAAATTCCTTGTATACGCAAGTATACTTGGCCTATAAACCTGATTTACATTTACATTTTTTAAATTTGCGTGCTCGTGTTTTAGGGACATTAGATAGGGGTATAACATTACTCACTTTTCATGCAATTCACTTCATATAGTATAGCAGTACATAAGTCAAGTCTCAACTTTTTTTTTAAGATATTGTTTATATACAAAAAATATGCTTAATCCCAAATGGAATGGTGCTTGAAAGTTCCGATTTTAGGTACAGTGGAGACCTTTGGTTATACCAGCTGTAATCCTCTAGATAGAAAGGTCATCTTGCACTTAAATTGAAGCTTATAAACTTGGGAAGTTTTTCATGTACAGTTGAGGTAGTGATATGTATAATAAAATGCTTGAAAATGATCACTTTTAATGACAATTTGTCAGACGGACAGACATTTTTTTGTCTTTTGGGGTATGTTGAGGGTGATATTTGACAGCAAAAAAGCAGCAATCCCCTTTTTTGCCAGTTTCCCCTATGTGTCAGGATACAATATTTTAGGGTTATTTGACCATTTATGTAGCTGCAGTACCTTAATATTCACAACATTATTCCGCCATAAGCTTTTCACAAAAATGTTTTTTTGGCCCCTGAGACCAAACGGGGCCAAGCTGGGGGTGGTCATTATCAACTTGTGATGCCCAAGGTATAAGATAATAGGAAATAATAGTGAAAAAAGGTAGCAAAAAACATCCTGAGGAGTGGACCTGGCTCCCAGCCTAATACGCATCACTATCCAAACAATATCATTCATGGGTAATGCTCTTCCCAATAAAGGATTAAGGTATTATCAGATCCTGTTTCAATCTGTTTACATTTGTTTCAGTATGTTTACATATTGTAATAGCTGAGCAAGTCTACATACTTAAAAGCAGAGCCTTGTCATAGTTTCAGTGAAATCCATTGGGTTCGAGTCGAAGGTATGGGCATCATTTCTTAGATTCTAAATATGCTTGAATGCTCCTGTCTTTTCATTGAAACCCTTGTCTGCATGTCTGTTCTAATGAATGTAGAGGTCACAGAATGATATAATTTAAAGTTATAAAAATTAAAGTGTTTCAAGGAGGAAGAATTGAAAGGTATATTTTGTGTTGTTTTCAGCCATGGACACTAAAACACTATTATTCTGCCTGACTGCTGTGATCGTTTCTGGTAAGACCATTATAACCAGTGATTGATTTTTGAATTTTGAATTACTGACTTCTAAAATAGTCACATATATCCAGTGAATGCTATATGTTCACTGGACAGCTTGGACGTGTCTGAAAACAGACTTACATAAAGATCTATTTTCCACAAAATACACTTCAAAGAATAATTTGGTCACAATTGCTCCAAAATGCTATATCTCCATTTTTAAAAACATTACAAAAGTCATGGCATTTAATTGTTTATATCAGGTCATTTCAGTAAAATTGCAATTGTGTTGTTTTGATTGAGTGAAGATAAATCAAACAACAATACCCAATTTTTGAATAACTCAAATATTGAAATAGGTAGGTAGGTTATCAGCCTTAAAAATCCGTAAACTTGGTAGGCCATATGTCACCAGTTGCCTTAGCAGGTTTCTGATCAGTGAGTGGGTTTACAAATCTGCTGAAGTATCCTCAAGATATGACACAGTCTCTGCACTGATCATAGTGTATGGCTGATTTGATTTTTCAGATATATGTGTTTTTAATTTGGAGACATAGACTAGAGTGAATGTAATGTATTGATTTGATTGGCAGTTCAAGTTGGAGTCACCAATGCGACCTCTTATGGTAAGTAGACTGGGGTAATCATTCACACAGATGGTGAGTAGGCCCACCCTTAGCAAAAATAAGCTTATGGAAGTGTACTGTTGGTCTACTTATTTTGAACAAAGCATACGTATAGCTTACGTTTTGTGTACTGAACAGAAATACACTACATTGAATTACACTAGGCTTTTATCGATAAGTATACATCAAGGTTTAAGTATATCTAGTCTATACTTGGAACTTATACTTAAATATACTTAATATACCTATACTGATTGAAAGGTCTAATATGTACATGTACTTGTAGCCAGAGACTGATCTTTAAGAAGCTGCATGACTTCATTTAATTTCATTCAGGAGATTCTAATATTACCTTTCCAGTAAACTTCACAAAGATCTCATACAGGCTGTTTAAGTTTATTGTTAGCTAGAATATAATGAAGTATCCGATTTGTTACTTAACTTTGATATCTTAGGTTTTTAAATATATTTTATTTAACATATGTAGTGAAAAAAGAGCTTTGTGTAAAGTGACTATTGCCTAATATCTAACACTGTTACTTACCGCGAATGAGGTGGGATGCCGGAGTTTTGTCAGGTCCTCAAGGACATGGGCATCACAGGGGCAGAATACCGAGAAGCCTTCAAAGGGCTAGCTGAAGAGGCAGCTTCGGGCTGTGGCTGAGGATTTGGGGGCTGGACAACATCTAGGGCAGGGGTCGGCAACCTTTTTTGCCTGGAGAGCCACTTTTACCAATTTTGTTTTTTTTAATCTCATAAAGACGGTTACAAGAAAAAGTTTGGGTATTTAACGTACAGTTACTTTCATTCAACAGAGGATTTTTTTATTTAAATTCATTTTCTAGTTTTAAAACTAATGTGCAAGTAACTTAAAATGTTAAGTGGAATGACAGAAGTATAGGCCTTAGGCTTCCCATTTGGCTAAACACCACCCCCTATTTTCCCAGTGTCCTTTGGTATGCAAAGTAACATCATAGTACATGACAAGTTTCTCGCATACTTGCAAATCTTTGGGAGAGCTGACTGATTATGATGTCCAGAGTTTATTAAATACCTGCACTTTGAAGTATCTCTCTGCATCGGTTAAGCGCTCATCTTCCGATAGATCGTCAAAGTGACGCTTCACTCTCCGTGCTCTAACATTCTAAAGTTCTAAAAAAAGGGCGGGGGTAGCGACGGGCCCCGGGAGGTCACGGGCCCTGGTGCGACTGCACTTGCTGCACCTACTATAGTTACGCCACTGCAGGCTACGGTTACGGAGTCAAGTGAGGTGGGAAGTTATATAAATTACTCAGATAGACCTACGAACTAAAATAAAATACATTTTAATTAAATAGGCCTACTATTTTAGTAGGCCTACATTATTATTTTCAAAAGCTGAGCCGCATCAGAGGGATCAAAGAGCCGCATGCGTCTCCGGAGCCGCGGGTTGCCGACCCCTGATCTAGGGTGTCAGGAGGAGACCTCTGCCATTGCTCCACCCCCAGGAGATGTACTGGGGTTAAAGGAGTTAAACGTCAGTGACTGGTGGTCCCCAGCTGATGACCCAGTAAAGCCCCTCAGGGGTGTGAGCCCTGGCTCCTTACAGAGAGAGGCAATGTGGGGTGGGGGTTAACCTAGAAACCTTTTATTGCTTTTAGTCCAGTGTTTTTTTTTTTTAAAGAAACATTGATTTTTTAAAATATATTTTTAGGTGCATTTTGCCATTTATTATATAGGACAGAGAAGAGATGGACAGGAAGCAAGTGGAAGAGAGAGATGGGGTGGGATCGGAAAATGACTCTGGCCGGACTCGAACCCAGGCCCCGTTGCCTGATGGTGGTACGGGTGCTGTATCCAGTTGCGCTACAGTGCCCTTGCCCCCACCTCCACCTTAACCTAGGCACTGGAGGATGTGTGGCAGGCAGCAATGCCATGCAGGTCTGAACACAAACCTGTACTGCAAACTATCATAACACTATTTCCTTTGCTGTTTCCAGGTAATCCCACTATTAATGGAAATGCCGGAGGTGCAGTTTGCGTCTTCCCTTTCGTGTATAAACGCACAAAGTACTGGAAATGCACCAGCATTGACCATAACAGGCCATGGTGTGCGACCACACACATCTTCGACAGGGATCAGAGATGGGGAGAGTGTACTGACTTAGGTAAGAAATTTGTATTTTACTGGGACATGGTTAACTTCTTTATGAAATGTAACACCTGAAGTAAGTTTGTTCTAGAGATGTGGCAGTCTTACAATGAGTGATAAGCTATTGGTTTTGGAACTAGTTTTGATGACCTATAATACTTAGGCTACATAGTAGCCTACAGCTCCTGTGGGAAAAACAATAGACTTTGTAGCACTGCGCAGAAACAAAACTTAATGTAGCCTAACTTATTTAACCGTCCAGAAACCAAATAAAATCATTCATATGCATACAATCCCCAATATGCGTGAATTAGGCCATTAGAAGAAGGCCATCTTACGAGCCTTTCGTTGTGCAAAATCGTCAACGATGTTCCCAATATTTAATGCTCTGGCTCTCGTATTTTCAATGGACAGGATAGCTAACCCACGGAGCCTCTCCTGCCCCATGCTGCTCCTTAGGTATAGGTCTTAATAAGTTTGAGTTTGGAAAAAGATCGCTTAGCTGTTGCCACAGTCACAGGCAATGTCAGAAACATCATGAGTACACACTTCCCCGAATGTGGATGTTACACTGTCATAATCTTTAGAATAAGTGTCGTGGCACACTCAGAACTTGTCACTGTCATAATCTACCACCAGCATTTTGGCAAGTTGAAAAATAGATGACTTCTGTGAAATCTCTGCTTTAAAGCAAGACCTGAATGAGAGGAGTTTTGTTGGGAATGTCGGTGCAATGTCCCTGCTATAATGGTCTGACAAACGTCTTGCCTTTTCAAGCAGTTCATCATCACCTGCGAGTTGAAGGGTCATAGGACGTAAAGACTCAAACACATGACAAGTTTCTCGCATACTTGCAAATCTTTGGGAGAGCTGACTGATTATGATGTCCAGAGTTTATTAAATACCTGCACTTTGAAGTATCTCTCTGCATCGGTTAAGCGCTCACCTTCCGATAGATCGTCAAAGTGACGCTTCACTCTCCGTGCTCTAACATTCTAAAGTTCTAAAAAAAAAAAAAAAAAAGGAGGCAGGGCGGGGGTAGCGACGGGCCCCGGGAGGTCACGGGCCCTGGTGCGACTGCACTTGCTGCACCTACTATAGTTACGCCACTGCAGGCTACGGTTACGGAGTCAAGTGAGGTGGGAAGTTATATAAATTACTCAGATAGACCTACGAACTAAAATAAAATACATTTTAATTAAATAGGCCTACTATTTTAGTAGGCCTACATTATTATTTTCAAAAGCTGAGCCGCATCAGAGGGATCAAAGAGCCGCATGCGTCTCCGGAGCCGCGGGTTGCCGACCCCTGATCTAGGGTGTCAGGAGGAGACCTCTGCCATTGCACCACCCCCAGGAGATGTACTGGGGTTAAAGGAGTTAAACGTCAGTGACTGGTGGTCCCCAGCTGATGACCCAGTAAAGCCCCTCAGGGGTGTGAGCCCTGGCTCCTTACAGAGAGAGGCAATGTGGGGTGGGGGTTAACCTAGAAACCTTTTATTGCTTTTAGTCCAGTGTTTTTTTTTTTTAAAGAAACATTGATTTTTTAAAATATATTTTTAGGTGCATTTTGCCATTTATTATATAGGACAGAGAAGAGGTGGACAGGAAGCAAGTGGAAGAGAGAGATGGGGTGGGATCGGAAAATGACTCTGGCCGGACTCGAACCCAGGCCCCGTTGCCTGATGGTGGTACGGGTGCTGTATCCAGTTGCGCTACAGTGCCCTTGCCCCCACCTCCACCTTAACCTAGGCACTGGAGGATGTGTGGCAGGCAGCAATGCCATGCAGGTCTGAACACAAACCTGTACTGCAAACTATCATAACACTATTTCCTTTGCTGTTTCCAGGTAATCCCACTATTAATGGAAATGCCGGAGGTGCAGTTTGCGTCTTCCCTTTCGTGTATAAACGCACAAAGTACTGGAAATGCACCAGCATTGACCATAACAGGCCATGGTGTGCGACCACACACAGCTTCGACAGGGATCAGAGATGGGGAGAGTGTACTGGCTTAGGTAAGAAATTAGTATTTTACTGGGACATGGTTAACTTCTTTATGAAATGTAACACGGAGTGTCTATTTACACCCCTGGTACGAATAGCCTTGGCCACACAGATGAGCTATTCACACCCTGTGACATAACAACAAAAAGACGTTGCTCACGTGCACAAAAAACATGGCGGACATTCGTTTTTTCGTCAGCAGAAAGTGAAGAATTCTGAAAGGTTGACACAAATATCTGTTAAGATTAAGTTTTAGATTGAAAAGTTGTGTTTTATTTTCATAATCTTGGTTCAATGAACACATACAACCGTCGGTTTGTTAGTTAACAGAAATTTCGTGAATATGACGTTCAGGCCTATAAACTATAAGTTTACCTGCAAACACCATCTGCTTGTGGAAGAAGAGTGCAGTGGTCTCAGACATGGGTTAGCTGTAGACCAGGGTTCGATTCCCATGTGATGCGTTTTGGCAGAGTGAGTGTGCATGTGTACCAATGTCTCTGGAGAGAAGGCGCGGAATTTGAACAAGAAATCGGTTCTCAAACGGAAGTTTTGATTGCAACAATTAGCTAGTTCATGCACCAGGGTGTAAATAGCATACAGTACCATATACACCAGGGTACAAATAGCATCCACTTCTAACTATACATGGATGCAAACAGCATACAGTACCTTATTCAGAGTGTCTATTACACAGCTGAGCTATTCACACCCTGTTACGTAACAACAAAAAAACATGTTGCTTGTTTTTTTTTATTATTACATTGTGTGATCAATATGCCAGAATAAATGCACAGGGGTGCAAATAGCATACACTGATATTTGTACCAGACGGGGTATTAATAGAACACATTGCTGTGTGCACCAGGGTACGAATAGCATACATTGATATTTGTACCAGACGGGGTACTAATAGGACACATTGCTGTGCACCGGGGTACGAATAGAATTCACTTATAATTGCACCAGGGTACGAATAGCATACACTGCTAATTGTACCAGGGGTGCAAATAGCCTTACCCTATTTAAATTGTACAATATGATAAATGAGATTGTTTATGAATCTTAAATATGAACTGAATTAACACTGAAATGATCCGAATACAGCCAAATGCTGCATTGCAAAATCCTCTCAATGTATAATTTTTGTAAAATTATTTTTTTAGTTGTACCAACTCCACCACCTGACCCTTGTGATAGTATCACATGTCGGGAGAAGGAGGAGTGCAGGAGAGGTGTCTGTGTTTACACATCAGAGGAGACCTGCTCGGCTCTGGGTGATCCCCATTACAGAACCTTTGATGGGAAACGCTACGACTTCCAAGGCACCTGCACCTACACCATGGCTGAGGTTCTGAAAAAAAAGGCAGGCCTTGTTCCCTTCACAGTCCTGGCCAAGAATAACCACAGAGGCAACAAATGGGTGGCGTATGTCAGGAAGGTCACGGTCACTGTGTACAATCACACCGTGACCATCAGCGAAAAAAGAGCCAGAGCCGAGGTAAGGAATAAAGGTTGTGATTTTTGTTGTTGTTGTCAAATAAAGATGGCTGGCTGACTGAGCAATGCATCGATCCCCTAAACATTTAAGACCCCACTATGAATTGATCTGATGACTTTCCAAAGAGCAGCTCAGGGAAATAGTCAAGTGGCACATTCACATGAAAATGTTTGGACCAAACCAATAGCTATATTTTAGTATTTCACTGGTTGCTTGCTGATTTAGCGGTGGCTTTCTGAAGAGGAGTTAAGGACTGCATTCCATTTTTAATGGATATTTTCGTAGAGCTAATTTATATCAGAGCTAGGAAAGCAAATCTATTTGTTATATTGCATATTCATTTTTGTGCCCTGCATTTAAAATGTTACTGACTTATAGTGTGAATCAAAATAAATAACCTAAAAGGTTTTAGTTTTGTTGATGTTCCAATACCCCACTTCTTCACCAGGTGGATGGTGAAATTGTTTACCTGCCTGTGAGTCTAGCGGGGGGAAAGCTCCAGGTAGTCCACAGAGGCAGGAATGCTGTTCTGACAACAAATTTTGGGCTGAAAGTCACATACGACTGGAATATGATGCTGCACATCACAGCACCAAGCAGCTACTTTCATACACTGGGCGGATTGTGTGGGAATTACAACGGTGACCGCAAGGATGAATGGACCACCCGCTCTGGAAGTCGACTTTCCTCAGCCCTCGAGTTCGCAAAGAGTTGGAAAATGCAGGATGGGGACTTGTTTTGCCAGGACAACTGTCGTGGGAAATGCCCCAGTTGCTCGGCAGCCCAGAAAAATAAATTTAGTGGGGTAGAGTACTGTGGCCTCATCACTGACACCAAGAGTGTATTTGCCAAATGCATAAGTAAAGTTGACCCTGGTATGTTCTTCGACAACTGTGTGTATGACACCTGCATCAATAACGGCATCAGAAGCTTCCTCTGTGACAACATTCAAAATTATGTGGATGAATGCATGGCTGCGGGCATCAAGATCAATGGCTGGAGAACTCTTGCAAACTGTCGTAAGTGTGTTAAACCATGAGACCATGAGAAAATGATATAATTCCATGTTCTTAGTTTTTAAGCAGAAGAGTATTCAACATGTTATCTGATTGATGTAATACTGTAGCCTACTAAACTCAATTGTATTTGTATATGTAAATTCGGTGATGTGTTGTTCTATTCTTTTCCCCATTGTTACTCACAGCCATGGACTGTCCTGCAAATAGCCACTATGAAGCATGTGGGCCAGCGTGCGCAGCCTCCTGTGCTGAGAGAAATGCCCTATCCACGTGTCAGGAGCCCTGCGTAGAGGGCTGCCAGTGTAACAAGGGCTTTGTGCTCAGTGGTGAAAAGTGTGTGCCATCGAGCTCATGTGGCTGCAACAGTGGAGGGCGCTATTACCCTCCAGGACAGACATTTTGGACTGACAACACGTGCACTAAAAAATGCAAATGCACGTCTGGAACCCTGCAGTGCACTGTAACCAAGTGCAAGAGTTCTGAAGTGTGTTCTTTGAGGAATGGTGTGAGAGACTGTTACCCACTGTCTTATGGTACCTGCCGTGGCTCCGGTGACCCACACTACCGCTCGTTTGATGGCAAGAAATTTGACTTCCAAGGAACATGCACATACCTCTTGTCCAAAGTAATCAGCACTACAGATCCTTCTCTGGAACCTTTTGAGGTGCAGGTCCAGAATGAGAACAGAGGCCGAAACAAGGCAGTGGCATACACCAAGACATCCTTGATAAAAGTGTATGGACACACCATTGTTTTGAGCAGCGACAATCCCGGCAGAGTCATGGTAAGTTCTTTTATTTATGAAGCTGTAACTAATCTATAACTTTGACATCAAACTTCAACTTAAAAACCAACAATGCATACATTATTTTTGTTTGATTTCTGTGGTACACAGTTATGTATAACACAAAAGACAACACATTTTGTATGTGATGTTGTAAATTCTCTGTGAAAGAGCATCCTTAACTGACTTTAAATCCTATGTCTTCCTGTAAAGCTTAACAACACGTTTGTAAACCTGCCACTGGCATTGGAAAATGGACGACTGTCAATTTTCCGAAGAGGCCGGGCTGGAGTGGTCAAAACTGATTTTGGCCTGGAAATGCAGTTTGACTGGAGAAGCTACGTGTCAGTTACTGTCCCAAGCACCTACCATGGAGTGCTAGGTGGCCTGTGTGGAAACTTCAATGGCCATGGAAACGATGACATGCTCACACCCAACAAAACCCCTGCCAAAAATCCAACGGAGTTTGGTGAAAGCTGGAAAGTGAAGAATGATTCTCGGTGCAAAGACACATGTGAGGGCAAGACGTGCCATAAGTGTGACATCAACTCAAAGCAGAATGAGCCGTTCCGAAAACACTGCAGCATCCTCACAGACAAGACTGGTCCTTTCAAGGACTGTCACAGCAAAGAGGATCCAGAGCAGTACTATGAAGACTGTGTTTATGACATGTGCATGTATCAGGGCCACTCCTCTGCACTTTGCAACGCCCTCAGCACGTACACCTCCGTGTGCCAGGAGGCAAAAGCCAGGATCGACGTCTGGAGAACAGAGTCACTTTGTCGTGAGTACAAAAATTTTTCAGGAGAGCAATTAAGGCCACGTAAACAATGTGTTTGATCCAACGGTGCTGCAGAGCACAACAAGTTCCTCTTTATGATGTTATACTGCTTCTAACATGACTGATTATATACAGCGGAAGATCACGCAGTAACAGAGTTACAATCCCACTACATTTTTTGGCGTCACTTAGCAATTAATGAACCAAAATGTAAGAACAATATGTCAGTATGTACCTACATGTACTTCAATGGTAACACAAAATGGTCTAATGAAATTAAATCTTTATATGATTTGTATGTGTCTTTATATGACAGAAAGTGCTCGGTAACAGAGTTACAGAAAATCAACATCACATTTTTACCATAAAAGTCAACATCATCAAACATGCAGTTCTCAAATATAATCCACCTACAAGCCGATGGGTGTACAGTCACTAGATGTACAAGTACAAATTAATTTATTTCATGGCCCCCCATGGACAGAATTTCACGAAACTTGGCATGCACCCAAAGGCTTTTAGCGTGGCAATACACATCAAATTTGGTGCTGTTCAGAACATCTCAGCTGAAGATATAGAAAGAATTCTGTAACTTTGCTGTAACTAATTATTTTCATTTCTGGGCATAATGCAATTGAGGGAGGGGGGGGCTTTTCATGGTAACAGAGTACAGAGTTACCGTAATGGAGTTACAGACCAGCCTATTTTAAAACTTTGATCTAGGGCACATAGGAACATACTTAACATACCTGTTTTATAAATGTTAACTAATTGGTAATCATACCAAATGTGTTTTGTAGAGATGTATAAACTTTTATTTTTTACTCTGGATGTTAACATGGGCGCAATCTTCCCCTACTACTTATAATAACTCACTTTGACATGATGTAAAGCAATCCAAGTTGTCATCTTCTCTGTGGTCAGCACACTCATTTCACAAAGAGATGTGTATGGTTTCTTTTTGGCAGCGCTGGCTTGCAAAGCAAACAGCCACTACGAGGCTTGTCCGTCCAGCTGTTCTGCGATGTGTCCCGGAACTGAGGAGCCAGAAGGCTGCGAAAACACTCCCTGCAGTGAGGGCTGCGAGTGCGATGACGCCTTTGTGCTGAGTGACGAACAGTGTGTGCCACAGGAGCAGTGTGGTTGTGTGCACAAGGGCCGCTACTACCAGCAAGACCAGGTGTTCTTCCTCGACGACCAGTGCAAGGGCCGTTGTGTGTGTGGAAACGACGGCAGGGTGCAGTGCCAAAGCGATTTCTCCTGTGGGCCCAATGAAGTGTGCCGCATCCAGGACGGGACTGAAGGCTGCTTCCCCACCACCACAGCCACCTGCTCCGTATCTGGGACAGGACACTATCACTCCTTTGACAACAGGGACTTCAGCGTTCCTGGCAACTGTGTGTACAAAATGGCAGAGGTCACCCAAGACGATGATGGTAAAAGGGTTCCCTTCAGTGTGGTAGTCCATCAGGAATCTGCAACCAATGATCCAACGGTTACCCGTAGTGTCCAAATAGAAGTCAATGATTACAACATCGTCATGCTTCCTGGAAGAATCTGGGAAGTAACGGTAATTGAGTCATCTTCTGCATATTTCTAACTGTCCTCTGTTCTACTTTTCCTCCTTTGATTCCTGAGAAAAACATACTTTTATTTATGTTTTTTTTATATGCTAGAGTTAGGTACATACAATGGTTCATTTCTGTCAAAGCCTTGTGAGCATTTCACATCCATATTGAATTCAGAAAGTCCTAAATGACAATGAGCTGCAGTGTTTCCCCTAGAATTTTTTCCAGCAGCGGTGCTGTTGATCGTAGGAACCCCCCCCCCCCCCCCAAAAAAAAAAGAAAATGTTGAAAAGATGACTCCTTAAATGGTGACTTCTGGTGGGTTTTTTCAGATTGAGTGTTACAAATTATGACATAACCATCAACACAAGCATTTACAAAGCATGATTATTGCAGTACTTGAACAGGATTATTCATGTTTTTCTTTCACCTTTTTCATTTACATTATTAGTAATTAGCCACTGTACAACTGTACACTGTAGGCCACTGTACAAACTATTACTATTTATAATTATTTGCGATACATGATACATTCAAAAATAATTGATGTCCTATTTTTCTTTTATTAACTTTTGCACAGCACTGTATAAACTATATAGACTTCTCTTTCATGTCATTACACTGCATTGGTGCTATGCAAGTCGAATTGAGTGCCTGTCACTTTAAGGCCATGACGGCCCGTGGGGCTTGCTTGATTCTCACGGTTTTAAGCTAATTTAGTAGCGTTGTTGTGCATGGTGCATAAGAAAATGTGGATGAAATGAATTATGTTTTCCATGTCATTTGGTAAAATAAATGCTCAAAAGTCTTTGGTGAGCTCTACAGGAATTACGAACTATCTCCAGATGTAAATGGTTGCGTTTCCTATTACTCAAATTCAATTAAACCCACCAATAGGCTAGCTAGACCTTAGTTTCACAGCCTAGGTATTTTAGCAACACAGGGCTTGAAAGCATTGCCTGTATCACAAACAAAACCGAAGCAATGCGTGGAATTTATCTGGGAATAGGCTACTGAAGGTAGAGCTACCTCACTGGCGTGTTTAACTTGGTTCCTTGGTTAACATAATATAGGCTACGTTTTTTTGCACAAAATTGCATCTGCTAATAAACGTAAACATAAACACAAACAAGCATGATCTCCTGTGGAATCCCTGACTGCGCCTTCAACGTTAGCCTACTATTATTTGTTGACATCAAACCTGAACGAACGGCAACTGTTCCTGAAGTTCACTTGCGTGTTTTTTTGTTTTTTTTTAATTAGGCAACTTTTTTTGCAGTGGCGCTTGAATTCCAGGAGCGGCGCTGCGCCGTTGATGAATACATTGTAGGGGAAACACTGAGCTGATTTTTGTTCTATTGCCTTCCCCTCCTTTCATTGTTTTGCCATTACTCTCCCTCTCCAATGACAGCTGGATGGCATCCGAGTGAATCTCCCTCTCCAACTGGACGACAGGAAGGTGCAAGTCTATCACAATGGACACGTCATCGTTCTGCAGACTAACTTTGGCTTAGAGGTGACATATGACACCATCTCCATGGTCAGAGTGGACATGCCATCCTCTTACAAAGGCGTGCTGTTGGGCCTCTGTGGCAACTACAACGGCAACCCAACCGATGATTTCGTCTTACCCGGAGGTGCCCAGGCCTCCTCGGCAGAAGCGTTTGCTGAGGGCTGGGTTGTGGATCAGAAGGGTGTGAAATGTCAGACAGGCTGTGGGTCCCAGTGTCCTACTCCATCACCGCAGGGCAAAGAGTTGTGCGACATCTTGAAAGACAAAAAGAGTCCATTTTCAAAGTGCCACGCAACTGTGCCACCACAGGAGTACTTTGACAAATGTGTGAAAGACGTTTCGGAGCAAGGGGGCAGTAAAGATGTCCTTTGCCAACACTTGCAGAACTACGTTGCTGTCTGCCAGGAATCTGGGGGTTCAGTTGACAGCTGGCGAAACAAGACACTTTGTCGTGAGTGTTTCTAATAAAATGTACTGTATATATGTTGTGCACTGTATTTGCTCTTTCCATTTGAGCTAGATGTCACAGTAAACGTAACTCCTAGATAGATAGATAGATACTTTATTGATCCCCAGGGGAAATTCAAGACTCCTGAAGAAATTCAAGACTCAAAACTCCTGCTGCTAGCACTGGAATATTTTAATGATCCCTTTCACAACTTTATACTGTTGAAATCATCAGAGTTCTGGGTAGACTGAATTTCATTTTCTGATAGATAGATATATATACTTTATTGATTCCCAAGGGGAAATTCAAGAAATTTTCTGTCATGACCCAGCTCTTTAGAATAGTACCTCCTGTCCTACCAAAAACTTGACATGTAAATATAGCACTTAGCACTTGACTATCCTCCTTCTAGAACTGTCACTTGGTTCTATGTGAGTAGTACTTATTGCTGCTCTAACATGTCCCTGACTGTCACACTTTACCTTGATTGTTTCCCCTTTTTTGTAAGTCTCTTTGGATAAAAGCATCAGCTAAATGACTAAATGGAGATGTACATTTTGTTTTCTTTTCCAATTCTCTCTGTCGTAGCTATGACGTGCCCAAAGAACAGTCAGTATGAGCTCTGTGCCGATACCTGCTCCACTACCTGTGCCAGTCTCACCACGCCTCAGAAGTGCTCACATTGCCAGGAGGGGTGCGAGTGTGAGGATGGTTTTGCCTTTGATGGTGGAGAATGTAGGCCACTGGGGAAATGTGGCTGTGAAGTTGATGGACGCTATTACAAGGTGTGTGTGTGCTTTTCTTTCTTTTGGCATGTTTTGTTTACCAATTTCAAGATGAAGACTAATGAAAAAAAGACAGCTTCTGATCACAGAGCACAAGCTGAGCTGGACTGCTGGCCTTAGTTACTACTTTTCACGACAAAGCTGGATTTTCCAAATCATCATGTCATAGTAGTGTAGTGTTGTGTATGTGTCTCAGTATGTGGACGTGTGTTTTCCTGCAGTCTGGGGAGACAGTGATAGATGAGGACTGCCAGGAGAAGTGCACCTGTGTAGATGGTGTGTTTTCATGTGAGAATACCAAGTGCACAGTGAAACAAGTCTGTGACATCAGGGAAGGAGTAAGAAACTGCCATCAAGTGGGTGAGTCTCCTGTAAAAAAAAAATATATATATATTTCAAAGTTCAGAAAGAATTAATATCATAAAAAATGAAATGAAATGAATTGTTGATGCTAACTATTGAAAATAACATCTCCGGGACAGATCCCTGTGAGGCAAAGAATTGCCGTGAAAAAGAAACGTGTGTCAAGAATGGCTCCGATGTCCACTGTGTGGCGATGTCCAGCTCCACCTGCCGGATAGTGGGGGACCCACACTACCAAAGCTTCGATGGCAAGCTGTTCTCTTACCAGGGCTCATGCACATACACACTGGTTCAGACGACAGGTCTGGACAAAACACTGACTCCTTTCAGCATTGTGACCAAAACCGAGATGGAGAGTAAGCACAGAGGGGCCTACTTAAAAACTGTAACAGTCAACATGGAAGGTGTCCAGATCGTTGTTGTCTATGGTGACCCCGGCAAAGTGCAGGTCCGTAACATCTAACTTAAATCTTATTTTCTACACCTGTAAATCTATTTTTTTATGCATTTACTAAAAGTGTGTCAATTATTAAACATGTTCAGTATGCAAAAGAGGACGGAATTTGAATCTAGGCTTGACGCTGATCATTACATATGTTTCTCAGGTTGATGGCTCCACTTCTAACCTCCCCGTCACTCTCAAGTCTGGGAGGATCAGAATTACTCAGGAGTCCTACAGGGGTTTCATTAAGACCGACTTCGGAGTGGAGATCACTTTCGACTGGGGCGAGGTTCTCCACGTCACTGTGCCTAGCAGCTACTATGAGAACCTGCAGGGCATGTGCGGAACCTACAACGGAGACCAGGCTGACGATTTCTCCATGCCTAATGGCTCCACCATCCCCAGCCTTAAGAAGTGGGCAGAAGCCTGGAGCCTTCCTGAAGCCAACAGCACCTGCCTGCACTCCTGCCCAGGCCAGTGCCCTGTCTGTACGGCAGACGACACGTCGCTTTATAAACAGAAGAAATACTGTGGCGAGGTCGGAGTGGAGAGTGGTGCTTTCGCTGCCTGTCACGCCAAGGTTCTGCCAGAGAAGCTGTTGGAAGACTGCCTTTACAACATGTGCATCCACAAAGGAGACAAGGAGATGCTGTGCAAGGTCATGACCAATTATGCCAAAATCTGCCAGCTGAAAGGTGCTGACGTTTCTAAACAGTGGCTACAAACACTCAACTGTTGTAAGTGGTATTATCTCTCTCAGTCAATTTAGCGTGTATTAGTTGAGTTGCGCTTAACGCATCCAAGTGACATTCTTCCATTGACTTGCATTGTATTTAATACAGCGGCCACACATGGTACAATGTCGTATTACAAGAAAGAGAGCCAACAGATACAACACTGAGCGTGTTACATCAGAACAGTCACTTCTTGTTGTTTCTTCACATTATTTTGCTATTTTTAGGTCATTTTGAATGTTTCAAACAAAAAAAACAAAAACTCCACATAGCACCTTGATGGGAAATGGCTCAGTGGATGTGGTTGCTTGTAGGACTATAACCCTGCAATGAATCATTGTTATAATTTACTTAAAGGGGCTTTACTTTACATAGACAAAATTACTTAACATTGTTCAATTGTTGTTTCACTTCCACAGAAGTCTGACGAGAAGGGGATGAGTTGCTGAAGAAGATACTAACATAAAACCAGTGGAGATATCTCTAAACGGAAACCAAACTGCAGCAATATACCAATCAGCTATTTTGATCTCCTCCTTTTTATATATATAGTATAAGAGTTAAAAAAATATTCTTCTAAGTAAAAGCCATATAACTAAGGCTATGCATCTATATCATGTAGCAGTACAATCCATATACCTATTTGTAGTGCTGTGTAAATCACATGCATTGTGATTTGTTATAACATGTACTGTTTACCTATCTATATATACAATAAACGTAGCTAGTCATGCACAACAATTCTGTTTCAATCTTTTAATCTTCTAATTTTAATATTTTGTTCATAGCTGTATGCAAGAACATCTTAAGACTTTCTGTGTGTGTATGTTTGTAAATTAATAGAACACAAAATATTCTCACTAGCTGAACAGTCACCATGATTATTATCTACTATCTGCAGTGTTCAGTGGTGAAATGTCACAGAAATTCATAAGCGGAGGGGAATGAATCTATAAATGTGCAAATTACTGTGCATCAGCTCTTTCCTTCACACAAACATAAACAAAGAATGCCATTAATATAAATGAATATGAATAGCACTCTGCAGCTAAAATGCATCAGGGTTGGGTTTTAATCCTTTGAATATCTTTTTATCTTTTATCTGAGACAGCATGGAAAACAAGGAAAACAATTTTACAAGACTATAAATATGGAATATCAGAGCAATATCTCAATACTGTGGATATTCACATGATTTAAAAAAAAAATTCTAATTTTGTAGAGGGTTATAAGCACAGGATTGAAACATGTCCCATTATGAAATCCACATGGCATGTTGCCAGACTGAAATTTCGAAGGCTGAGTGTCTATAATTGTGACCATAAAGTTCAAATCACTCCAAATGATCTTGTTCCAGAAGTTGTAAGGTTGTCTAGATCAGTGTTTCTTAACTGGTGTGGCTTTGGGACTCTCAATTTCCCATGCTCATTATGTCACACCCATATTTTAGCGTTCAAGCCAACCGATACGGTGGGGTATGTGGCAAGACACAGAAAGTGTCTGTACTTGTTTGGAACATGCTGATGTTAGGCACGTTTGTGAAGTCCTCAACTCCTGTGTCACCTTTCAAGTACTCGACAGGTTTGTCTTTGACAGTAGGGTGCTTTGCTTCCATGTGGCATTTTAGTTTTGATGGTTTCATGCTCTCATGCGCCAGCAATTTACTGCACACCACACACTGGGGTTTCTGTCCCTTTTTTGCTAAAATGATGTCTCCATGACCTGTCATATAACGTTCTGCCATTCGATCTGATAGGGTAGTATTTTAAATGGATGATTCTTTTGTTTTAACCACAAGCTCTGTGACCCACTCAGAACAGTTCCCCAACCCACCTCTGGGTCCCGACCCACACTGGTCTAGATGCTATTTGACATATTACAGGACACAGAAAGTAAACCAAGGCAAAACAAAATTAAGGTACAGACAGGGAAACAGGACAAGACAGGAAAATACCCTTACAGCTATGTACATTGAATTATAACAATTAATATATAATAATAATTAATATAATATAACCAAGCAACACCGTGGCTTGCCTTCAGATGCTTTACTGTGAAGATTTAAAGGGAGAGGGATATATCAAATGAGCCATCTCGATGAGCCATCGTCAAAGCTGTGTAGGCCTACATTCAACATGCCATGGGGCCGTTATCGTTTCCTGTGACTCCCATTCGCCATCAAGTCTGCGAGTGAAGTCTTCCAGCAGAAGAATCATGAGACTTTTGGAGACATTCCAGGAGTACACGTGATCGCTGATGACATGATTATTGCTGCATCGTCAGAACAAGAACACAATGAAATCCTCTGCAAAGTCATGGAAAGAGCAAAAGAGGCCAACGTGAGGTTTAATAGTGATAAGATCCAGTACAAGGTCAACATCGTGAGGTACATGGGACATATCACACCAGAGGGACAAAGACCTGATGACGGCAAGGTAAAGGCAATCACCAACATGCCACCTCCAGTTGACAAGCCTGGCCTGCAGCGACTGCTTGGCATGACCAAGTACCTAGCGCAGTACATTCCACACAAAGCCTCACTGACTGCACCACTCAGACAGCTGCTGAGGAAAGATGCTGTGTGGCAGTGGAGTCCACATCACAGTGCTGCACTTGAAAGCTTGAAGGCTACCCTCACAAAAGCGCCCGTATTGAAGTTTCATGGTCACAGACTGCCACTGACGATACAAGGTGACTTGTCGAAAGACGGATTGGGAGACTGTCTTCTCCAAGGAGGCCGCCCTCTGTGTTATGCCTCGAGAGCGCTCACTGAGGCTGAGCAGAGGTACGCTCAGATAGAGAAGGAGTTGCTCACCATCGTCTTTGCAGCAAAGAAATTCCATCAATACGGCAAGACAGTAGCGGTGCATCGTAAAGAAACAGCTATGCAAGGCGCCAGCTCGACTGCAGCGAATGCTCCTACAACTGCAAAGGTATGATCTTTCCTACACACCGGGCAAGCACATGTACATCGCAGACACACTGTCTCGGGCAACTGGAAACAGAGAGGCAGAAGATGTTGATGAAAAGGTTGTGCATGGCCTGGAGGCCACAGATGCGCTGAGCACAGAGACACTCAGTCAGCTGAAAGAAGCTACTGCAGCAGACTCCGTGCTACAGGGAGGAGTGGGTGGGGAGGTACCCGTGGATTGACAAAGCCTTAAGCGATGAGATGAAAGCATTCTGCAAAGTGTGTAGAAGAGAGTTTGGTGTTTCTCACGGAGGAGAGGCAGATGTTAGACTACATGCTAGCAGCAAGCTACACTGTGCCAACACCGCGACAGTAAAGACCAACACGTTAGTCTCGTCCTTCTTTTAAAGGGAAACTTGGCAGGATTTCCCCCTCTGCTGGAGAAATTGTGCATTATGCTATTTCAAACTGTGGAAAAAGGTAACGATAAAGCACATGGATTTGTTTACAAGCTAGCAAAACGGTTAGCATAAGTTTGGCAGACAATGTGGATGTTACAAGGTAAGAAACACGATTTAAAACTAGTTTCTTGTTTCTCACTTATCTTTTCGGGAAGGTAGTCTCAATGTTGCAAGGTTGGTTTTCCGCCTGGGGACGCTAGGGGCAGCGGGAAAAGTCACCATTTTCACCGGAACAGGTCATTTAACCATCCAAATGATTTCTAAACGGGTTTATTACGTTGAAATAGTTGCCAAGTTCCCCTTTAAGAAGCAGGATGATTCCATGTACAATAAAATTGCGGCTGCTGAGCTGACCTCAGACTTGATGTTTGAATAAAAATGTGTTTTGGTACAGGTTTGAAAATTCATTATCTTTTATAATAGTCTATGTAGGCTTACAACCCGCCCCCCCCCCCACCCGCGAAAAAAAAAGTGTCCCGAATTTTAGACAATCTCATCTGGTCACCCTAACCTCAGAGCTTCAAGCAGGTCATCTTAGAGAAGCTACATATAGCTCACCAAGGCATCCAGCGAACAAAAGCCAAAGCTAGAAAAGTTCTCTATTGGCCTGGAATGACATGTGACAGAGTTAATGATTGAAAAGTGTGCTCCATGCCAGCAGCTGCAACCACAACATCTAAAGGAGCCACTCATCGCACATAACATTCCTGAATTGCCTTGGATGAAAGTGGGAACTGATATCTTCGAGCTGAGGGGCCAGTCATATCCTAGTGGATTACCTGACAAAATTTCCAGAGGTGTTGAACTTGCCTGATAAATCAGCACATGCAAGATGAAGTCTGTTTTCGCCAGGCATGGTGTCCCTAATGTGATCGTAAATGACAATGTGCCATTTGGCAGTTATGAGATGAAGTCATTTGCCTCATCATGGGGGTTCACACTCACACACTCGTCCTGGCTACCCACACTCCAATGGACTTGCAGAAAGGACAGTAAAGACTGTGAAACATGCCCTGAAAAAAGCATTGGAAACTGGGACAGATCCACACCTAGTACTACTGTCACTGAGAAACACACCAATGACAGGTCTGAAGGAATCTCCTGCACAGATGCTGATGGGAAGGGTCTTGAGAAGCACACTCCCATGCTCCAGTGCTGTGTTGCAGCAGTCCACTCCACTACATATACGCAGCAAACTACAGGACCTGCAGCTCCGTCAACAGCTCTACTACAACCGCAACAGCAAGCCTCTGCCAGAGCTGGTCTAGGGCTCCACCGTCCACATGCACACAAGGCGTGGGTGGGAGCCTGTAGTGCTACGCAAAAGAGTAGAGCCGCGGTGTTACACTGTACAGACACCTGCAGGAAAGACCTTCAGAAGGAACAGGCGCCACCTAAGAAAGATTCACCAAAGTCTGTTCAGAGACACGGATCCTGATGAACATTCAGAGGAAGCGCCACCTCATACACTGTCAGCTGACCTGCCGCCACAAGATCCTCCAGCGATAGCGGACAACTCTGCCGTGTGCCACACTCGAAGTGGTAGAGCAGTTGCACGCCCGACTTCGTCATGGAGTTATCACAGGAGGAGTTTTAGTTTTTTTTACAGTTCTCTCTCTCTCTCTAAAAAAAAGAAAGATACAGAGAGACATGTATTGGACTGAATGTATTGGACTGAATGTTTCTTCTACAGTTCCAAACAACATTACACTTACGTGGTAGTGAGTAGAGGGTCCCTAAAGCCAAACCGAAGTATCCCGAGGTCTTTATGTGGTCGGATAGAGAGTCCAGAATGAATTTCATCAAGCCAGTACCTTTCCGGAAATGTTGCTCTTGCAGCTGCCATCTTTAGGGGAAAGTCCGTAGGAGTCGATTGGAGTCGACATCACGTCACGTGACATTTCAAAATTCCAACCTGTTAGTAAGCTAGGGTTTGCTGTTGCATACAACTTCATTTCAATTTCGAAAGAAATACTGGACTATGTTTTTTTTTTTTTTAAACGGCGACGAAATTGTGAATTTCCAGAGCGTGTTACTCCACACTCGGCAATCGACTCCTACGGACTTTCCCCTAAAGCAACAGCAACATTTCTGGAAAGGTACTGGCTTGATGAAATTCATTCTGGACTCTCTATCCGACCACATAAAGACCTCGGGATACTTCGGTTTGGCTTTAGGGACCCTCTACTCACTACCACGTAAGTGTAATGTTGTTTTGAACTGTAGAAGAGGTATAAAAATACCGTTTTGTAGCGGCGAAATGACATGCCCGGGTCACTTCCAGGCTAACGAGTTTTTACTAAAAACGGTAAAATCGAACTTTCTCAAAACACATCCGAATGACATGATTTTGATGTCAACTCAACGTATGTACTCCCAATCATCCGTAAATTGATCTAAAGTGCATTTTACTCCGGATAATTCCTTTAAGCTATGTCCTGACTGACATGTGGATGTATATGTAGGCATATTTATGTATGTATATTTATGTGTATCTTTTCATATGGTATCATTAATATATGAAAGCCTGCTATCTATTTTCTAAACGAATTATCTGGAGTTATATGGGCATTGTATCCCTGAGTCTGTGGAGACTGGTCATGTTTAATCACTGCAAGTCATGTGTAATGGTTCATATTTGTGCTTGGGAGAATGATTGAAAGCATTTTTATTTTGTCTTTGTTTTGGGTTTGTTTTAGATCTGTACAGCTACACCATTTCGCTTGTTGCTGTTCTCTATACTGTGATTGCATGTGTGTGTGTGTGCTGCTCATTGTTTAGGTACCTGTCCTTGTGTCGTGGAAAAAGTCCACTTCCGAATCCAATTTTCCAATTAACAATTACCACTTGACTATTTAGTAATTTAGCACTCTGGAACAAGGCGTCCGAAGGAGACAATGTAGACAGAAGACTTTCTGAAGACTGTTGATCTTTATTCTCCATATTGCAATGATAGTACAGCCTAACCAAAGTCCAGACCAACCGTCAAAGCAATAGGGAGGAGATGTCATCAGCTGGGGCCCCCGACGAAATCTGCCTACGGAGGGCTATACACTATATTTTATACCCCTTGGCCCTCGAGAAGTGCCACCCTCTCACGTCATCCCCAAAAACACCTTTCACCAATCAGCATTAAGCAGGGTCGCTTACATTGGTGGAAACCATCTTCCCATCATGCATAAAACTATATGCAAACCTGTCTAATGCATAGGAAACATATGTAAAATAGAGGTTTTCTGGTTCTTTCCAGTTTGGGGAAATAGGGCTTTCTTATCTGATTCTCTTCCTAGCTGGACAGGACCTAAATCATAAGACCCAGTGGCCTCCTACTCCCTGTCCTGTCCGGTGCTCACCAGCTGGATAACACCCCCCTTCCCTTGACCATGTAAGGAGGAGATGCTCTCATCCTGGTACCCCCAGTACTTTTCCACTCACCCCACTCCTCTGATAGTTGGTCTGGCCTACACAAGATACAATGACCTCACCCTGCTCACAGCACATGCAGTGACATAAAAACTTATGACACTCATGACTACATTCTTCTAAAACATGAAAACCCATGCAATATTATAAACCCTTATGAAACCCATGATAACATCCCTTTAAATCATGAAAATCCACCATACTTGTTTCCTTGATTTCTTATTTCTTTTCCTCTAGCCTGTGGGGGTAGTAGTTGTTGTATGTGCGTGTATGTATTGTAGCCACGGGCTAGAGTGGTTTTCTTTACTTTTTACTTCTTTAATCCCCCTTCCCTTCCACAGTCAGCCTTGGTGGGTGTGGCCAGGATAGCGCCTGAGTAGGAGACTCCATGGGAAAGCGGGTTTCTTTCACTCGTTCTCACTTAAAGTTTGGAGTTTGCGGTGCTGTGTAGTGTGAATCTCTAAACCACAGCTTTAAACCATGTTCTTTAGAGTGCTGTGAGGTTTGCAGTGTGTACATTGAACTCTAGCGTGTATCACTTAAAGAAGGTCTTGTGCCTTTGTTTACATGTGATCTTGAGACCTTAGCCTCCCATTAGTGTTTCTCAAAGGTGCTACTGGCTCCTGTGCCGATGGTTGGGCGTTTATTGTACCCATGTATCTATGTGCTTTACCTACCCGGTGACCATTAAACGACACTTTCAAGAATATTTATTAATAAAGATTGTATTTTTACTTTTCTAGAACCTGTGTTGTGTACATTTGATTGGGACAAGAGTTCCCCTTGCTCTGACACTTACCCTACTAATCTAGCTCAAGGGGTGGCGTAGTCAACTGTACCGTAGGGGGCGCCACATATTGATGTGCACTATGGAAACTGGTCTGTAGCTAACATTGAACACATAAATGACATTGACTCGCCATATCCTCTCGCGAGCCCACTAGTCTCTCCTGTGACATGGAGGTGCGCAAATAGTTTCTGATAGCCTATTCAACTTCAATAAGCTTCGTTCACCTGATGCCAGTCACTGATTGCAATTTAAAACTTTGGGAAAGTTCATCTTTTTCATTTTTAAGTGCAGTAGCCTAGGCCTGTCTGTCCCCTTTTGAATTATATCTCGAGCCATTATGAGGTAGCCTACAGCGCGTTATGTCCTGGGATTCGGACGTGCTCCAAAAGAAAAAAAAAAACTTTGGGATAAACTTTTATAGATGGTTATTATGAGGACCAATATGAGAAAGAAATTTGATGACCATTGATCATTGTTTTGGGACGTTAAGCCTTTTCCATATGCGTCAGTGAAGGAGATTGAAGACACTTGCTGTCACGTGAGGTAACCTAAAGGTTCTTAGTGATTATGAGGAACAATATGAGACATTTGGTGATCACTGATCATTGTTTTAGGACATTAAGCCATGTTAAGCTTTTTGCTTAGGCTACAATATAAGCGTAAATGAAGAATAAACGCTTAAAGTAGCCTAATTTTTGGCCAGGTGCGATCGAGGCCCATCAGACGCGAGGCCATGGGCGACGGCCAACATTTTGCTGTTTTCATGAATACAAAAGTTGTGTGACCCTCCCTCCTAGAATAAAAGAAATGGGTGACCCTCCCCTCAACAAAGAATAAAAAGACATGACCCTCCCCTATTTTTCTCCGGTGGTCCATTTCATAAATACCGAACGGTCCCTTAGAGCAGTCTGTCTGTGTTACATTAATGCTGTGGTTAATATAGCCTACAGTATATAAGCAATTGTGTGGTGATACTGTACATACTGTGTATGCTATACCACTTATATCTATTTCTATACGCTAGTGTCAAGTCAAGATGGGGTTTTTTTCGGGGAATTTTGTGTAGCAGTAGCCTACTGATTAATTTGCCGATCAGACAACTATTGTCCATGGCTCTAATGTTCTAATGTTGACCATGTCCTTAGAGATGACGAGTATAAAGTGAGCAAGTTAACAAGCTAATGAAGCTAACATTGAATGTTACAGTAGCTACCAGACCAGTTTGTCCTCAACATCAGGATATTGAGGGGGAGTTAAGTTGATAACGTAGACATTGGACAGTTAAAGTGTAACACTGGCGAAAATTGACCCCAGGGTCTTTTTCTGTATTAAAACACATAAAATAAGTTGTGGAGACAGTATTTTTCATTGATCAACCACTACACAGCATTTTTTTTACTTTCATATCATTAGCATTGTAGGCTGTTGATTAGTGTCTCAATTTAGTTGTTAACTGACACACTTCACTAAAAGGGTGGCTGTTTCAGTGGCCTATAATATATTGCCAGAAATAACACAGCAGACATGAAAACACAAACATTTCTGGAAGCACTTCTGAAAACATTCTGGAAGCATATTCTACAACAGTCACCCTTTACGAATAATATTTACATGAATTTATAACCAAAACATTATGATTTTTTTCTTTCATGTGTCACCACTCTGCCTTGGTCCTCCTTGAAGGAACGTTTTGGGAAATTAACTTATTTATTTATTATTTATTTATTTGCCGTCTACCCAATAAGAGAATACAAACCCTTCTCTTTGCTTTTCTACCTTTCTCTTCCCTGTACAGATAGCCTTACCCTCAACTGAAATTAACCTAGCCTAACCCTCAACTGAAATTAACAGTCATATCTCACTACTTATATGTTTCATATTATCATTGTCCATGCAGCTAGTTTTGTGGATGTGTTCATTAAGTACTTCCTGTGGGTGTTTCTTTTTAATTTACAAACATACAGAAAGGCTGCTGTTAAAGTCAACATATTTAGCTTTTATTTTTTATTTATATGCAACAGATTTAGTTTTTATTTAGGTTTTATTCTGTTGCTTAAAATACCTTATTGTTCACAGTTACTATCCTTAAATGTTGCTGTATGCAGCTCAAAATATTACAATAATCAGAAGATTAAAACAGAAGTGTTATGCATGACTGATATGTTTATTGTATATAGATAAAAGATAAACAGTACATGTGATTACAAAATGCAATACATGTGATTACACAGCGTTACAAATAAGCAGTATTAAATTTGTAAGCATAATTTTGATATGCCGCCTTAGACTTTGGCATGACGTGACGAATGCACAGTTCTCTCTGATCTTCATACAGCACTCCCTCTGCTTATCTGTTAAAAAAGAACATGGTGCAGAAAATGTTAAAAGGCACACTATGCAAGATTTTCACCTTAATATAACTTTTACGAAGCCAATTTGATGGTAAACGAACTTGTAATAGGGTAATCGTTCACCTAGCATAGCCATACAGCATAGCCGTTGCCATGGCTGAAATCCGTAATTTTTTAATCACTCTTAACTTTTTACTTTCTTGTACTTTTTGTATTTGCAAGATAAGAAATTGCACAGCTTTCAAGTGATCATGTTTACCTTATGATAGGTTTCTAAAGAAAGTGTAGTACACTTACTGAGAGGATGGGGCTTTGGCGTCCACGTCGGTGCACAGCTTCTGGACGATCTTCTCAGAGATGCCCTGAAGAGCAGTGAAGTCAGAGACGCTGTACACATGCTGGTCATGAGGCGTACTGGCAATCTCCTTCAGCTGCCCCTCGTCTGCATTTTTGATGCCGACGGCGTAAAGGGTGATCTCCTGATTCCTCAGGTTCTTTGCATATAACATGACGTCGTCCCCTGACTTGCCATCTGTTATGACAACAGCAATCTGGGACACTTTCTCTTTGGCACGGCTTCCTGCGCTTTCCACAAAATGCTTCTTCAGGATGAAGTCCAGACCTAAGCCAGTGAGCGTGCCCCCACCCATGTATGACAGCTTGTCAATGTACTCAAGTATCTCTCTTTTATTCTGATAGGTGTTGAGACTGAACTCTGTGCGTTGAGTGCTGCTGTACTGCACCATGCCAATGCGAACATGATCAGGAGCAACGTCAAAGCCGTCGACCACAGTGTGAAGGAATTCACGGATAAGCTGAAAGTTCTCAGATCCAACACTCCAAGATCCATCAACCAGGAAGACAATATCAGCCACAGTCTTCTCTGTGCAAGCTGGGAGAAAGCAATCAGATTGGCAATCATCAAATCATTTTCAGTTCAGTTTAGTTCAGTTCCAGAGGTTCATAGAACACATCTAATCTATATGTTATGTGTATCTGTTATGTGCTGATTCTGATTCTGATGTGTTGAAAATACATGTACTTATTCTTTGTGATGTATACTGATTATGGTCAATGTGTATGGACAACACGTTTCTAACTTTTCCTATTTTTTGGCCTATTGAAATAAAAGTCACTTTTGACATACCTCAAATCTTGCCAATTATGTACACAGTAAGTGGAAAGGAATAAAACCAGTGACATTGTGACATTGTGCCCAATCCATGTGCCATCCATGTGCCATGTACTGCCCACCCAGATTTTTAATATCTGGATCTAAATTTTAAATAATCCTTCCAAAAGTCTTTGAATATGCCCAATTTAAAGGTGAACTAGAGGTCACAAGTACTGTTGGTACAAAGGTTAAAAACTGGAAAAAAATCAGTGCTACCTAGTTTGAGTTGCTACAGCCAACAGCTAGAGCAGCCGATGCTACAGTGCTACACGTCGGGGGCTTCTTTAAAATCATATAATCATGTAATTGTGTCACTTTTGTTCTGGGAAAGGACCTCATGCTCCCCGCTCTAATTGTGCCCTCTAAAAATGTTGTCTTCCACAGCGTCCCTGAACACGGCCATTCCTTGAAATGATCAAAGAACATGCACAGGAGACTCACCCACTTGATGGCAGTTTCTTACTCCTTCCCTGATGTCACAGACTTGTTTCACTGTGCACTGTGTATTCTCACATGAAAACACACCATCTACACAGGTGCACTTCTCCTGGCAGTCTTCATTCATCACTGTCTCCCCAGACTGCAGGAAAACACACGTCCACATGGTGAGACATATCACTCCATATCACAGCCAGCTAGTGCGTACAAAACACTACACTTTGCCAGCTTTGCCATGAAAAGCAGTAACTGAAGCCAATCAATGACTAAAGCTGCCCAGCTACCGCTGTCTGTGATCAGAAACTGGTTTTATCCATTAGTCTTTATGCTGAAATTGGTAATTAAAACATGAAAAAGAAAGAAAAGCACACACACACACACACACACCTTGTAATAGCGTCCATCAACCACACAGCCACATTTCCCCAGTGGCCTACATTCTCCACCATCAAAGGCAAAACCATCCTCACACTCGCACCCCTCCTGGCAATGTGAGCACTTCTGAGGCGTGGTGAGACTGGCACAGGTAGTGGAGCAGGTATCGGCACAGAGCTCATACTGACTGTTCTTTGGGCACGTCATAGCTACGACAGAGAGAATTGGAAAATATCATACAATGTTTTGGGAGGGTGTAGTTTGATACACAGTAGAGGAAATGAAATTCAGTCTACCCATGACTGAGGATTTATACAGTATGCAGGAAAAGGCTCATTAAAATATTCCAGTTCTATCAGTTCAGGTTCTCTTGAAACATCATAATAAAGCATTCTTTGCAGTAAGAAAGAACATATTTTTATACATATGTACTGTATGTAATACTGTATATATAACACTCACAACAAAATGTTTTATTTCGCCAGCAGTAAACTGAAGCCCCAGATTCCTGACAGACAGCAACGTAGTTCTGCAAGTGTTGGCAGAGGACATCTTTACTGCCCCCTTGGGCAGACAGGTCTTTCACACATTTGTCAAAGTACTCCTGTGGTGGTACAGTTGCGTGGCACTTTGAAAAGGGACCGTTTTTGTCTTTCAAGATGTCACACAACTTTCTGGCCTTTTTCTGCTGTTCTGGTGGTGGAGTAGGACACTGGGACCCACAGCCTGTCTGACATTTCACACCCTTCTGATCCACAACCCAGCCCTCAGCAAACGCTTCTGCCGAGGAGGCCTGGGCACCTCCGGGTAAGACGAAATCATCGGCTGGGTTGCCGTTGTAGTTGCCACAGAGGCCCAACAGCAAACCTTTGTAAGAGGATGGCATGTCCACTCTGACCATGGAGATGGTGTCATATGTCACCTCTAAGCCAAAGTTAGTCTGCAGAACGATGACGTGTCCATTGTGATAGACTTGCACCTTCCCGTCGTCCAGTTGGAGAGGGAGATTCACTCGGATGCCATCCAGCTGTCATTGGAGAGGGAGAGAAATGGCAAAACAATGAAAGGAGGGGAAGGCAATAGAACAAAAATCTATTCATTGTCATTAAGGACTTTCTGAATTCAATATGGATGTGAAATGCTCACAAGGCTTTGACAGAAATGAACCATGGTATGTACCTAACTCTAGCATAAAAAAAACATAAATAAAAGTAATTTTTTTCAGGAATCAAATGAGGAAAAGTAGAACAGAGGACAGTTAGAAATATGCAGAAGATGACTCAATTACCGTTACTTCCCAGATTCTTCCAGGAAGCATGACGATGTTGTAATCATTGACTTCTATTTGGACACTACGGGTAACCGTGGGATCATTGGCTGCAGATTCCTGATGGACTACCACACTGAAGGGAACCCTTTTACCATCATTGTCTTGGGTGACCTCTGCCATTTTGTACACACAGTTGCCAGGAACGCTGAAGTCCCTGTTGTCAAAGGAGTGATAGTGTCCTGTCCCAGATACGGAGCAGGTGGCTGTGGTGGTGGGGAAGCAGCCTTCAGTCCCGTCCTGGATGCGGCACACTTCATTGGGCCCACAGGAGAAATCGCTTTGGCACTGCACCCTGCCGTCGTTTCCACACACACAACGGCCCTTGCACTGGTCGTCGAGGAAGAACACCTGGCCTTGCTGGTAGTAGCGGCCCTTGTGCGCACAACCACACTGCTCCTGTGGCACACACTGTTCGTCACTCAGCACAAAGGCGTCATCGCACTCGCAGCCCTCACTGCAGGGAGTGTTTTCGCAGCCTTCTGGCTCCTCAGTTCCGGGACACATCGCAGAACAGCTGGACGGGCAAGCCTCGTAGTGGCTGTTTGCTTTGCAAGCCAGCGCTGCCAAAAAGAAACCATACACATCTCTGTGTGAAACGAGTGTGCTGACCACAGAGAAGATGACAACTTGGATTGCTTTACATCATGTCAAAGTGAGTTATTACACACCGTTATTATGTAAATTGGATTTAAGTGTCATAAACATTTATTTTTTTGTTTTTCAATTAAACTCATGGATGGTATTGTGTCTCAGGGCTCTTTGGATCATTTAAATCAATTTCAAACACCTGTGATAATTAGCTTGCCAGGTGAGCCCAATCAAAGGAAAACTACTTAAGAAGGATGTTCCACATTATTAAGCATGTCACAGGTTTCAAGCAATATGGGAAAGAAAAAGGATCTCTTTGCTGCTGAAAAGTGTAAAATTGTGCACTATAAAGGTATGAAAACATTGGAAATTTCCCGAAAACGTATGCGTGATCATCGTACTGTGAAGAAATTTGTTGCTGATTCAGAGCACAGGCGGGTTCGTGCAGACAAAGGCATACTAAGGAAGGCTTCTGTCAGACAAATTCATAAGATTAAGAGAGCAGCTGCTAAAATGCCATTGCAAAGCAGCAAACAGGTATTTGAAGCCGCTGGTGCCTCTGGAGTCCCGCGAACCTCAAGGTGTAGGATCCTCAAGAAGTTTGCAAGTGTGCATAAATCTACTATTCGGCCACCCCTAAGCAGAAACGGTTGCAGTGGGCTCAGGAATACATGAAGACTAATTTTCAAACAGTTTTGTTTACGGATGAGTGCCATGCAACCCTAGATGGTCCAGATGGATGAAGTAATGGATGGTTGGTGAATGGCCACCATTTCCCAACAAGGCTGAGATGTCAGCAAGGAGGTGGCGGAGTCATGTTTTGGGCCGTAATCATGGGGAGAGAGCTTGTAGGCCCCTTTAGGGTCCCTGACAGTGTGAAAATAACCTGGGCAAAGTATTTTGGGCAAAGAGAAAATAACCTGGGCAAAGAGTTTCTGACTGACCACTTTCTTCCGTGGTACAAAAAGAAGAACCGTGCCTTCCGTAGCAAAATCATCTTTATGCTAGGGCTGTCAATCGATTAAAAAATGTAATTGAATTAATTACATACTCGCCTATATAATTTTTTCTGTGAAAGTATTTTAAATATTTAAATTCAAATGAATCATTGAATAATCAGCATTAGTGACATTAAAGTTCAAAAACTCTTTTATTATTATTTTCACTGTTCAAATAATGGCCATAATAATCTATGATCTGACCTAATATGCTGAGGAAATAAATTCAAAAGTGCTTTGGGAAGAAGTTTTTTTTCACATACAAGGCATTTCAGGCCACAATGAAAAAAATGAACACTCCCCTCAATGTCAACACTATTTCTTTGCATTGATGTGCGACTTTAGAGTTGACGAACTCCGGTGGTATGCAAATTCCTTGCTGCAGACATTGCAGAGAACTTTATTTTAATCAACACTTCATTTTTATCTTTAAAAGTAAATGTTCCAACCAATGATCTAGGCAGCACATTTTGTTCTCTCTCCTTCATTTTACAGTCTAATGGTTACTGACTAGAACCGCTCGGGGTCAAAGGTCATACGGACATTCGATTAATCTGCGCTATTTTTTTTAATCAGTTATTTTTTTTCAAATTAATTAATAGAAATTAATCAGTTATTTTGACAGCCCTACTTTATGACAATGCACCATCTCATGGTGCAAAGAATACCTCTGGGTCATTGGCTGCTATGGGCATAAAAGGAGAGAAACTCATGGTGTGGCCCCCATCTTCCCCTGACCTCAACCCTATTGACAACCTTTGGAGCATCATCAAGCCAAAGATCTATGAGGGTG
The DNA here is from genome assembly GCF_046254945.1 of Alosa pseudoharengus. Lineage (NCBI taxonomy): Eukaryota > Metazoa > Chordata > Actinopteri > Clupeiformes > Clupeidae > Alosa > Alosa pseudoharengus. The sequence continues at coordinate 29,843,520 of NW_027468587.1, forward strand.
GACCGGGAGGCAGTTCACATCCAAGCAGCAGCTCTGGGAGGCTATTCTGACATTCTGGCAGCTCTTGGAGGCTATTCTGCAAAGACATTAAAGCAGACACTCGCCAAGAACTCACAAGTTCAATGGATGCAAGAATTGTGAAGGTGATATCAACGAAGGGGTCCTATGTTAACATGCAACTTGGCCTGTTAAGATGTTTTTGATTGAAATAACTTTTGATTTAATTTATATCACCTCCTAATGCTGCAAATTCAACAAATTACCATTTTTAGTTCTTTACAACCTATAAACTGTCTTGGAACTCTGTTAATAATAATTTGGAACAGTGCATTTTGAGTTTTTTATTCAATAAAATTTGAATTATACTCGGTTGATGACATGAAAATTATACTGACTGTCATTTGCATCAACTATTTAGGAAAATCTGAGAAAAATGTAATTTACATAATAATTTGGAACGCAGTGTAAGTAGTAAGTGAAAAATTGTTGTACTCACGACAAAGTGACTCTGTTCTCCAGACATGGATCCTGGCTTTTGCCTCCTGGCACACGGAGGTGTACGTGCTGAGGGCGTTGCAAAGTGCAGAGGAGTGGCCCTGATACATGCACATGTCATAAACACAGTCTTCATAGTACTGCTCTGGATCCTCTTTGCTGTGACAGTCCTTGAAAGGACCAGTCTTGTCTGTGAGGATGCTGCAGTGTTTTCGGAATGGCTCATTCTGCTTTGAGTTGATGTCACACTTATGGCACGTCTTGCCCTCACATGTGTCTTTGCACCGAGAATCTTTCTTCACTTTCCAGCTTTCACCAAACTCCGTTGGATTTTTGGCAGGGGTTTTGTTGGGTGTGAGCATGTCATCGTTTCCATGGCCATTGAAGTTTCCACACAGGCCACCTAGCACTCCATGGTAGGTGCTTGGGACAGTAACTGACACGTAGCTTCTCCAGTCAAACTGCATTTCCAGGCCAAAATCAGTTTTGACCACTCCAGCCCGGCCTCTTCGGAAAATTGACAAATTTCCATTTTCCAGTGCCAGTGGCAGGTTTACAAACACATTGTTCAGCTTTACAGGAAGACATAGGAACATGTTATCTTTTGTCTTAAAACTAACCTTGGACCACATAAAACTGATAAGAATCATGCCCATTGTTAATTTAGCATGAAGTGGGTGATATCAGAACTGAGGATTGGCTAATGAAAGAACTTACCATGACTCTGCCGGGATTGTCGCTGCTCAAAACAATGGTGTGTCCATACACTGTTATCAAGGTTGTCTTGGTGTATGCTACCACGATGTTTCCACCTCTGTTCTCATTCTGGACCTGCACCTCAAAAGGCTCCAGAGAAGGATCTTGAGTGCTGATTACTTTGGACAAGAGGTATGTGCATGTTCCTTGGAAGTCAAATTTCTTGCCATCAAACGAGCGGTAGTGTGGGTCACCGGAGCCACGGCAGGTACCATAAGACAGTGGGTAACAGTCTCTCACACCATTCCTCAAAGAACACACTTCAGAACTCTTGCACTTGGTTACAGTGCACTGCAGGGTTCCAGACGTGCATGTGCATTTTTTAGTGCACGTGTTGTCAGCCCAAAATGTCTGTCCTGGAGGGTAATAGCGCCCTCCACTGGTGCAGCCACATGAGCTCACTGGCACACACGTTTCACCACTGAGCACGAAGCCCTTGTTACACTGGCAGCCCTCTACGCAGGGCTCCTGACACGTGGATGGGGCATTTCTCTCAGCACAGGAGGCTGCGCACGCTGGCCCACATGCTTCATAGTGGCTATTTGCAGGACAGTCCATGGCTGTGAGTAACAATGGGGAAAAGAACAGAACAACACATCACCGACTTTACATATACAAATACAATTGAGTTTAGTAGGCTACAGTATGTCATCAATCAGATAACATGTTGAATACTCTTCTGCTTAAAAACTAAGAACATGGAATTATATCATTTTCTCATGGTCTCATGGTTAAACACACTTACGACAGTTTGCAAGAGTTCTCCAGCCATCGATCTTGATGCCCGCAGCCATGCATTCATCCACATAATTTTGAATGTTGTCACAGAGGAAGCTTCTGATGCCGTTATTGATGCAGGTGTCATACACACAGTTGTCGAAGAACATACCAGGGTCAACTTTACTTATGCATTTGGCAAATACACTCTTGGTGTCAGTGATGAGGCCACAGTACTCTACCCCACTAAATTCATTTTTCTGGGCTGCCGAGCAACTGGGGCATTTCCCACGACAGTTGTCATGGCAAAACAAGTCCCCATCCTGCATTTTCCAACTCTTTGCGAACTCGAGGGCTGAGGAAAGTCGACTTCCAGAGCGGGTGGTCCATTCATCCTTGCGGTCACCGTTGTAATTCCCACACAATCCGCCCAGTGTATGAAAGTAGCTGCTTGGTGCTGTGATGTGCAGCATCATATTCCAGTCGTATGTGACTTTCAGCCCAAAATTTGTTGTCAGAACAGCATTCCTGCCTCTGTGGACTACCTGGAGCTTTCCCCCCGCTAGACTCACAGGCAGGTAAACAATTTCACCATCCACCTGGTGAAGAAGTGGGGTATTGGAACATCAACAAAACTAAAACCTTTTAGGTTATTTATTTTGATTCACACTATAAATCAGTAACATTTTAAATGCAGGGCACAAAAATGAATATGCAATATAACAAATAGATTTGCTTTCCTAGCTCTGATATAAATTAGCTCTACGAAAATATCCATTAAAAATGGAATGCAGTCCTTAACTCCTCTTCAGAAAGCCACCGCTAAATCAGCAAGCAACCAGTGAAATACTAAAATATAGCTATTGGTTTGGTCCAAACATTTTCATGTGAATGTGCCACTTGACTATTTCCCTGAGCTGCTCTTTGGAAAGTCATCAGATCAATTCATAGTGGGGTCTTAAATGTTTAGGGGATCGATGCATTGCTCAGTCAGCCAGCCATCTTTATTTGACAACAACAACAAAAATCACAACCTTTATTCCTTACCTCGGCTCTGGCCCTTTTTTCGCTGATGGTCACGGTGTGATTGTACACAGTGACCGTGACCTTCCTGACATACGCCACCCATTTGTTGCCTCTGTGGTTATTCTTGGCCAGGACTGTGAAGGGAACAAGGCCTGCCTCTTTTTTCAGAACCTCAGCCATGGTGTAGGTGCAGGTGCCTTGGAAGTCGTAGCGTTTCCCATCAAAGGTTCTGTAATGGGGATCACCCAGAGCCGAGCAGGTCTCCTCTGATGTGTAAACACAGACACCTCTCCTGCACTCCTCCTTCTCCCGACATGTGATACTATCACAAGGATCAGGTGGTGGAGTTGGTACAACTAAAAAAATAATTTTACAAAAATTATACATTGAGAGGATTTTGCAATGCAGCATTTGGCTGTATTCGGATCATTTCAGTGTTAATTCAGTTCATATTTAAGATTCATAAACAATCTAATTTATCATATTGTACAATTTAAATAGGGTAAGGCTATTTGCACCCCTGGTACAATTAGCAGTGTATGCTATTCGTACCCTGGTGCAATTATAAGTGAATTCTATTCGTACCCCGGTGCACAGCAATGTGTCCTATTAGTACCCCGTCTGGTACAAATATCAATGTATGCTATTCGTACCCTGGTGCACACAGCAATGTGTTCTATTAATACCCCGTCTGGTACAAATATCAGTGTATGCTATTTGCACCCCTGTGCATTTATTCTGGCATATTGATCACACAATGTAATAATAAAAAAAAACAAGCAACATGTTTTTTTGTTGTTACGTAACAGGGTGTGAATAGCTCAGCTGTGTAATAGACACTCTGAATAAGGTACTGTATGCTGTTTGCATCCATGTATAGTTAGAAGTGGATGCTATTTGTACCCTGGTGTATATGGTACTGTATGCTATTTACACCCTGGTGCATGAACTAGCTAATTGTTGCAATCAAAACTTCCGTTTGAGAACCGATTTCTTGTTCAAATTCCGCGCCTTCTCTCCAGAGACATTGGTACACATGCACACTCACTCTGCCAAAACGCATCACATGGGAATCGAACCCTGGTCTACAGCTAACCCATGTCTGAGACCACTGCACTCTTCTTCCACAAGCAGATGGTGTTTGCAGGTAAACTTATAGTTTATAGGCCTGAACGTCATATTCACGAAATTTCTGTTAACTAACAAACCGACGGTTGTATGTGTTCATTGAACCAAGATTATGAAAATAAAACACAACTTTTCAATCTAAAACTTAATCTTAACAGATATTTGTGTCAACCTTTCAGAATTCTTCACTTTCTGCTGACGAAAAAACGAATGTCCGCCATGTTTTTTGTGCACGTGAGCAACGTCTTTTTGTTGTTATGTCACAGGGTGTGAATAGCTCAACTGTGTGGCCAAGGCTATTCGTACCAGGGGTGTAAATAGACACTCCGTGTTACATTTCATAAAGAAGTTAACCATGTCCCAGTAAAATACTAATTTCTTACCTAAGCCAGTACACTCTCCCCATCTCTGATCCCTGTCGAAGCTGTGTGTGGTCGCACACCATGGCCTGTTATGGTCAATGCTGGTGCATTTCCAGTACTTTGTGCGTTTATACACGAAAGGGAAGACGCAAACTGCACCTCCGGCATTTCCATTAATAGTGGGATTACCTGGAAACAGCAAAGGAAATAGTGTTATGATAGTTTGCAGTACAGGTTTGTGTTCAGACCTGCATGGCATTGCTGCCTGCCACACATCCTCCAGTGCCTAGGTTAAGGTGGAGGTGGGGGCAAGGGCACTGTAGCGCAACTGGATACAGCACCCGTACCACCATCAGGCAACGGGGCCTGGGTTCGAGTCCGGCCAGAGTCATTTTCCGATCCCACCCCATCTCTCTCTTCCACTTGCTTCCTGTCCACCTCTTCTCTGTCCTATATAATAAATGGCAAAATGCACCTAAAAATATATTTTAAAAAATCAATGTTTCTTTAAAAAAAAAAAAACACTGGACTAAAAGCAATAAAAGGTTTCTAGGTTAACCCCCACCCCACATTGCCTCTCTCTGTAAGGAGCCAGGGCTCACACCCCTGAGGGGCTTTACTGGGTCATCAGCTGGGGACCACCAGTCACTGACGTTTAACTCCTTTAACCCCAGTACATCTCCTGGGGGTGGAGCAATGGCAGAGGTCTCCTCCTGACACCCTAGATCAGGGGTCGGCAACCCACGGCTACGGAGACGCATGCGGCTCTTTGATCCCTCTGATGCGGCTCAGCTTTTGAAAATAATAATGTAGGCCTACTAAAATAGTAGGCCTATTTAATTAAAATGTATTTTATTTTAGTTCGTAGGTCTATCTGAGTAATTTATATAACTTCCCACCTCACTTGACTCCGTAACCGTAGCCTGCAGTGGCGTAACTATAGTAGGTGCAGCAAGTGCAGTCGCACCAGGGCCCGTGACCTCCCAGGGCCCGTCGCTACCCCCGCCCTGCCTCCTTTTTTTTTTTTTTTTGAACTTTAGAATGTTAGAGCACGGAGAGTGAAGCGTCACTTTGACGATCTATCGGAAGATGAGCGCTTAACCGATGCAGAGAGATACTTCAAAGTGCAGGTATTTAATAAACTCTGGACATCATAATCAGTCAGCTCTCCCAAAGATTTGCAAGTATGCGAGAAACTTGTCATGTGTTTGAGTCTTTACGTCCTATGACCCTTCAACTCGCAGGTGATAATGAACTGCTTGAAAAGGCAAGACGTTTGTCAGACCATTATAGCAGGGACATTGCACCGACATTCCCAACAAAACTCCTCTCATTCAGGTCTTGCTTTAAAGCAGAGATTTCACAGAAGTCATCTATTTTTCAACTTGCCAAAATGCTGGTGGTAGATTATGACAGTGACAAGTTCTGAGTGTGCCACGACACTTATTCTAAAGATTATGACAGTGTAACATCCACATTCGGGGAAGTGTGTAGGCCTACTCATGATGTTTCTGACATTGCCTGTGACTGTGGCAACAGCTAAGCGATCTTTTTCCAAACTCAAACTTATTAAGACCTATACCTAAGGAGCAGCATGGGGCAGGAGAGGCTCCGTGGGTTAGCTATCCTGTCCATTGAAAATACGAGAGCCAGAGCATTAAATATTGGGAACATCGTTGACAATTTTGCACAACGAAAGGCTCGTAAGATGGCCTTCTTCTAATGGCCTAATTCACGCATATTGGGGATTGTATGCATATGAATGATTTTATTTGGTTTCTGGACGGTTAAATAAGTTAGGCTACATTAAGTTTTGTTTCTGCGCAGTGCTACAAAGTCTATTGTTTTTCCCACAGGAGCTGTAGGCTACTATGTAGCCTAAGTATTATAGGTAATCAAAACTAGTTCCAAAACCAATAGCCTATCACTCATTGTAAGACTGCCACATCTCTAGAACAAACTTACTTCAGGTGTTACATTCAAAGAAGTTAACCATGTCCCAGTAAAATACTAATTTCTTACCTGAGCCAGTACACTCTCTCCATCTCTCATCCCTGTCGAAGCTGTGTGTGGTCGCACACCATGGCCTGTTATGGTCAATGCTGGTGCATTTCCAGTACTTTGTGCGTTTATACACGAAAGGGAAGACGCAAACTGCACCTCCGGCATTTCCATTAATAGTGGGATTACCTGGAAACAGCAAAGGAAATAGTGTTATGATAGTTTGCAGTACAGGTTTGTGTTCAGACCTGCATGGCATTGCTGCCTAGAGTTGGATGTCTCGAGACCGGTCTTGGTCTCGAGACCACTTTTACGTGGTCTCGGTCTTGTCACAGTCTCGACCGTCTTTGGTCTTGGTCTTGTCTTGGTCTCGGATCCCTCGGTCTTGTCTTGGTCTCATTGTCTTGGTCTTGCGGTCTCGGGTCGACATAGTGGTGGGGAGATTTGCAACAAATATGTCCATGATACAAAACATAACATTCGATAATGCAACATTAAATTATTTCGCCTTTCACGCCCTTCAAATGCAACCTTTCAAATGCAACCAATCAATGACATACGTGTATTTTGTTGTGATTAAGAAACTGGCGCTCATCCAATCAAAAGACGCAAGTGTAGCCAGCGCGAAACGTTAGGTTTACGTCTTAGCTGTCAGTCTCAGTCAGACCTAGTAATAATAATGTCAGCGAATTCCGCCATCCTTAAATTTGCATTCACGGAACATAAAGAAATTTGCAGTCCAGGGGCAAGAAAGAAGCATTCTGCAAAATGCAAGTTTTGCAAAGTCTCTCTCTCTCATCATTGTCATGCAATTGCTATAGCCTACATAGTTTATCTCACCCAGTCTACGAAAACATTTACAGTGAGTGAGCTCACAGTTACACACATTCATGACATGCTCTGTCTCTGCATTGTTCTGTCTGTAGTTGAAATAATACCTTCTTAAATTTAATTTAAACTGGGAATGAATCTCTTACCCCAGCAGGGTTCTCAAGTCTCACACACGCAATTCAACAAGTTCACACGCTCACACACCACACCTTGCATTTCTCACGCAGAAATATTACTAGGGATGTCAAGGTATCTGCATAATTATTAGAGGAGGCGCAGGGATACGAGAGGATTTCTCGCAGGGTTCAGAACTAGCGCACCACTCACCAGCAAAATCAAAAAAATAAATAGCCACCGACATCCAATCAAAAAATAGTAGGCTATTCGTTGTATCCGGGTAAAATTCCAAAACAGCACATCCCCTCCCTACAACCACGTTATGCTTGTGTGGGGTTACACGTTTAAGATTTCAAAACTGCACCAACATTCATTTTATTCAGAAATTCAACTGTCTGTCATTTGGTAAACCAGCCTACTTATGGTACTTTACAGGGTGTGTAAATCAAGCCTTTTCACGAACATTTGGCCTAGCCTACTTTATGGCAAAATTATTTCTTATCTATAAACTAAACTAAACTGTCGGTCATTAAGAAAACCTAATGATTGTGTCGTTATAGCTTTGTGTAAGCCAGACATCAGCAACGTTCATTTTACACGACCAATCACTCTCGTGGCTGCCTGCACTTTCCCTGTTGTCACGGCTGCAACTTTCGCACTCGTTTGTGCTTTTTAGCGCCGTGTTCATCAGGTCCCGGGACACCCATCTGATCCTCCATGGACCATGTCAACAATGAATGAAAATTAGCTTATTATTAACGAGTGTTATCAATTTGAGCGAGTATGCTACACATAGGCCTACATTTTTTTCTAAACATACAGGACTGCTGCAGACAATGACCTGCCAACCACCATAATGTAGGCTATAATGAACTTGCTGTCCTCGGTTTCGGCATGCACATGCTTAGTCTAATGATTCAGTGACAATATAGGCTACTCAAGTGAATAAAGCAATTAGCCTAATAAATAAAATATTTGTCTCACTCAGTACATATAGGCCTACATCTGGTAAATTGGTGAGCCATAGAATATCCCAGCTCCACGATAATTATATTTCAAGATTCCAATCTATCCCACCTAAATTATGAAAAGTTATTTCTACTGACATGCTTCCTGGTGACATAAAAAAACAAATGGTTTCCCTTGATAAGGCTGACATAAGAGACATAGGCTATGCATTATACTTTCCCAGACAAAAACAAGATATAGGATGTATAGATTACAATGACAAATTCAAGGTCTCAAAGGGTTAATGCTTCTTTCCAATTTTTTTTTATAATTAGTGAGTGAGTGCACCCCAGCCCCCCCCCCCGCCCCCCAATCTCACTCCAAGCTGAGCTCAAAACTTGAGAACCCTGCCCCAGTATGCTGCTCTTATTCAATTGATGCAAGTTATGGTGTAACACCAGAGACTTTCTAATGTGGAGACACAGCACTCAAAAAATCCTCCATAGAAATGCATGGGGCTAGTTTGCAACGTTGTCTACACATATCCCACCCCTTCCTCGCCAAAATGTCGACATGTGTATACATTGAGCGAATCATGTGGTGTGAGTTGACTACTTTGAGCCAATTATGTGCTGTGTTGTGCAGACATTGTGCCAATCATGTGTTGTGAACTCGACACTGGAGCACGGTTGGTGTGGTGAAGCCTTGCGCACGCGCATTTCTGCTGATTAGGATGCCCGATGAGTACCCAAAAAGCGTTGCAATATGGCCGCCGAGTGGAGGGACATGCCTAAAAGGACTTTGGTAACACTAGCTCGCTAGCTGTTTTTTTTTTTTTTTTTGGTCTCGGTCTTGGTCTCGGTCTCGTCTCGACTTTGTCTTGGTCTTGACTCAGTCTGTCTTGGCCTTGGTCTCGTCTTGGTCTCGGTCTTGATACCCTCTGGTCTTGGTAGTGTCTTGGTCTCGGTTTAGGCGGTCTTGACTACAAGTCTATTGCTGCCTGCCACACATCATCCAGTGCCTAGGTTAAGGTGGAGGTGGGGGCAAGGGCACTGTAGCGCAACTGGATACAGCACCCGTACCACCATCAGGCAACGGGGCCTGGGTTCGAGTCCGGCCAGAGTCATTTTCCAATCCCACCCCATCTCTCTCTTCCACTTGCTTCCTGTCCATCTCTTCTCTGTCCTATATAATAAATGGCAAAATGCTCCTAAAAATATATTTAAAAAAATCAATGTTTCTTTAAAAAGTAAAAAACACTGGACTAAAAGCAATAAAAGGTTTCTAGGTTAACCCCCACCCCACATTGCCTCTCTCTGTAAGGAGCCAGGGCTCACACCCCTGAGGGGCTTTACTGGGTCATTAGCTGGGGACCACCAGTCACTGACGTTTAACTCCTTTAACCCCAGTACATCTCCTGGGGGTGGAGCAATGGCAGAGGTCTCCTCCTGACACCCTAGATCAGGGGTCGGCAACCCGCGGCTCCGGAGACGCATGCGGCTCTTTGATCCCTCTGATGCGGCTCAGCTTTTGAAAATAATAATGTAGGCCTACTAAAATAGTAGGCCTATTTAATTAAAATGTATTTTATTTTAGTTCGTAGGTCTATCTGAGTAATTTATATAACTTCCCACCTCACTTGACTCCGTAACCGTAGCCTGCAGTGGCGTAACTATAGTAGGTGCAGCAAGTGCAGTCGCACCAGGGCCCGTGACCTCCCGGGGCCCGTCGCTACCCCCGCCCTGCCTCCTTTTTTTTTTTTTTTTTAGAACTTTAGAATGTTAGAGCACGGAGAGTGAAGCGTCACTTTGACGATCTATCGGAAGATGAGCGCTTAACCGATGCAGAGAGATACTTCAAAGTGCAGGTATTTAATAAACTCTGGACATCATAATCAGTCAGCTCTCCCAAAGATTTGCAAGTATGCGAGAAACTTGTCATGTGTTTGAGTCTTTACGTCCTATGACCCTTCAACTCGCAGGTGATGATGAACTGCTTGAAAAGGCAAGACGTTTGTCAGACCATTATAGCAGGGACATTGCACCGACATTCCCAACAAAACTCCTCTCATTCAGGTCTTGCTTTAAAGCAGAGATTTCACAGAAGTCATCTATTTTTCAACTTGCCAAAATGCTGGTGGTAGATTATGACAGTGACAAGTTCTGAGTGTGCCACGACACTTATTCTAAAGATTATGACAGTGTAACATCCACATTCGGGGAAGTGTGTACTCATGATGTTTCTGACATTGCCTGTAACTGTGGCAACAGCTAAGCGATCTTTTTCCAAACTCAAACTTATTAAGACCTATACCTAAGGAGCAGCATGGGGCAGGAGAGGCTCCGTGGGTTAGCTATCCTGTCCATTGAAAATACGAGAGCCAGAGCATTAAATATTGGGAACATCGTTGACGATTTTGCACAACGAAAGGCTCGTAAGATGGCCTTCTTCTAATGGCCTAATTCACGCATATTGGGGATTGTATGCATATTAATGATTTTATTTGGTTTCTGGACGGTTAAATAAGTTAGGCTACATTAAGTTTTGTTTCTGCGCAGTGCTACAAAGTCTATTGTTTTTCCCACAGGAGCTGTAGGCCTAAGTATTATAGGTCATCAAAACTAGTTCCAAAACCAATAGCCTATCACTCATTGTAAGACTGCCACATCTCTAGAACAAACTTACTTCAGGTGTTACATTTCATAAAGAAGTTAACCATGTCCCAGTAAAATACTAATTTCTTACCTGAGCCAGTACACTCTCCCCATCTCTGATCCCTGTCGAAGCTGTGTGTGGTCGCACACCATGGCCTGTTATGGTCAATGCTGGTGCATTTCCAGTACTTTGTGCGTTTATACACGAAAGGGAAGACGCAAACTGCACCTCCGGCATTTCCATTAATAGTGGGATTACCTGGAAACAGCAAAGGAAATAGTGTTATGATAGTTTGCAGTACAGGTTTGTGTTCAGACCTGCATGGCAATGCTGCCTGCCACACATCCTCCAGTGCCTAGGTTAAGGTGGAGGTGGGGGCAAGGGCACTGTAGCGCAACTGGATACAGCACCCGTACCACCATCAGGCAACGGGGCCTGGGTTCGAGTCCGGCCAGAGTCATTTTCCGATCCCACCCCATCTCTCTCTTCCACTTGCTTCCTGTCCACCTCTTCTCTGTCCTATATAATAAATGGCAAAATGCACCTAAAAATATATTTTAAAAAATCAATGTTTCTTTAAAAAAAAAAAAAACACTGGACTAAAAGCAATAAAAGGTTTCTAGGTTAATCCCCACCCCACATTGCCTCTCTCTGTAAGGAGCCAGGGCTCACACCCCTGAGGGGCTTTACTGGGTCATCAGCTGGGGACCACCAGTCACTGACGTTTAACTCCTTTAACCCCAGTACATCTCCTGGGGATGGAGCAATGGCAGAGGTCTCCTCCTGACACCCTAGATCAGGGGTCGGCAACCCGCGGCTCCGGAGACGCATGCGGCTCTTTGATCCCTCTGATGCGGCTCAGCTTTTGAAAATAATAATGTAGGCCTACTAAAATAGTAGGCCTATTTAATTAAAATGTATTTTATTTTAGTTCGTAGGTCTATCTGAGTAATTTATATAACTTCCCACCTCACTTGACTCCGTAACCGTAGCCTGCAGTGGCGTAACTATAGTAGGTGCAGCAAGTGCAGTCGCACCAGGGCCCGTGACCTCCCGGGGCCCGTCGCTACCCCCGCCCTGCCTCCTTTTTTTTTTTTTTTTTGAACTTTAGAATGTTAGAGCACGGAGAGTGAAGCGTCACTTTGACGATCTATCGGAAGATGAGCGCTTAACCGATGCAGAGAGATACTTCAAAGTGCAGGTATTTAATAAACTCTGGACATCATAATCAGTCAGCTCTCCCAAAGATTTGCAAGTATGCGAGAAACTTGTCATGTACTATGATGTTACTTTGCATACCAAAGGACACTGGGAAAATAGGGGGTGGTGTTTAGCCTACATGGGAAGCCTAAGGCCTATACTTCTGTCATTCCACTTTACATTTTAAGTTACTTGCACATTAGTTTTAAAACTAGAAAATGTATTTAAATTAAAAAATCCTCTGTTGAATGAAAGTAACTGTACGTTAAATACCCAAACTTTTTCTTGTAACCGTCTTTATGAGATTAAAAAAAATAAATAATTGGTAAAAGTGGCAAAAAAGGTTGCCGACCCCTGCCCTAGATGTTGTCCAGCCCCCAACTCCTCAGCCACAGCCCGAAGCTGCCTCTTCAGCTAGCCCTTTGAAGGCTTCTCGGTATTCTGCCCCTGTGATGCCCATGTCCTTGAGGACCTGACAAAACTCCGGCATCCCACCTCATTCGCGGTAAGTAACAGTGTTAGATATTAGGCAATAGTCACTTTACACAAAGCTCTTTTTTCACTACATATGTTAAATAAAATATATTTAAAAACCTAAGATATCAAAGTTAAGTAACAAATCGGATACTTCATTATATTCTAGCTAACAATAAACTTAAACAGCCTGTATGAGATCTTTGTGAAGTTTACTGGAAAGGTAATATTAGAATCTCCTGAATGAAATTAAATGAAGTCATGCAGCTTCTTAAAGATCAGTCTCTGGCTACAAGTACATGTAAATATTAGACCTTTCAATCAGTATAGGTATATTAAGTATATTTAAGTATAAGTTCCAAGTATAGACTAGATATACTTAAACCTTGATGTATACTTATCGATAAAAGCCTAGTGTAATTCAATGTAGTGTATTTCTGTTCAGTACACAAAACGTAAGCTATACGTATGCTTTGTTCAAAATAAGTAGACCAACAGTACACTTCCATAAACTTATTTTTGCTAAGGGTGGGCCTACTCACCATCTGTGTGAATGATTACCCCAGTCTACTTACCATAAGAGGTCGCATTGGTGACTCCAACTTGAACTGCCAATCAAATCAATACATTACATTCACTCTAGTCTATGTCTCCAAATTAAAAACACATATATCTGAAAAATCAAATCATCCATACACTATGATCAGTGCAGAGACTGTGTCATATCTTGAGGATACTTCAGCAGATTTGTAAACCCACTCACTGATCAGAAAGCTGCTAAGGCAACTGGTGACATATGGCCTACCAAGTTTACGGATTTTTAAGGCTGATAACCTACCTACCTATTTCAATATTTGAGTTATTCAAAAATTGGGTATTGTTGTTTGATTTATCTTCACTCAATCAAAACAACACAATTGCAATTTTACTGAAATGACCTGATATACATAATTAAATGCCATGACTTTTGTAATGTTTTTAAAAATGGAGATATAGCATTTTGGAGCAATTGTGACCAAATTATTCTTTGAAGTGTATTTTGTGGAAAATAGATCTTTATGTAAGTCTGTTTTCAGACACGTCCAAGCTGTCCAGTGAACATATAGCATTCACTGGATATATGTGACTATTTTAGAAGCCAGTAATTCAAAATGGCATCAATCACTGGTTATAATGGTCTTACCAGAAACGATCACAGCAGTCAGGCAGAATAATAGTGTTTTAGTGTCCATGGCTGAAAACAACACAAAATATACCTTTCAATTCTTCCTCCTTGAAACACTTTCATTTTTATAACTTTAAATTATATCATTCTGTGACCTCTACATTCATTAGAACAGACATGCAGACAAGGGTTTCAATGAAAAGACAGGAGCATTCAAGCATATTTAGAATCTAAGAAATGATGCCCATACCTTCGACTCGAACCCAATGGATTTCACTGAAACTATGACAAGGCTCTGCTTTTAAGTATGTAGACTTGCTCAGCTATTACAATATGTAAACATACTGAAACAAATGTAAACAGATTGAAACAGGATCTGATAATACCTTAATCCTTTATTGGGAAGAGCATTACCCATGAATGATATTGTTTGGATAGTGATGCGTATTAGGCTGGGAGCCAGGTCCACTCCTCAGGATGTTTTTTGCTACCTTTTTTCACTATTATTTCCTATTATCTTATACCTTGGGCCATCACAAGTTGATAATGACCACCCCCAGCTTGGCCCCGTTTGGTCTCAGGGGCCAAAAAAACATTTTTGTGAAAAGCTTATGGCGGAATAATGTTGTGAATATTAAGGTACTGCAGCTACATAAATGGTCAAATAACCCTAAAATATTGTATCCTGACACATAGGGGAAACTGGCAAAAAAGGGGATTGCTGCTTTTTTTGTTGTCAAATATCACCCTCAACATACCCCAAAAGACAAAAAAATGTCTGTCCGTCTGACAAATTGTCATTAAAAGTGATCATTTTCAAGCATTTTATTATACATATCACTACCTCAACTGTACATGAAAAACTTCCCAAGTTTATAAGCTTCAATTTAAGTGCAAGATGACCTTTCTATCTAGAGGATTACAGCTGGTATAACCAAAGGTCTCCACTGTACCTAAAATCGGAACTTTCAAGCACCATTCCATTTGGGATTAAGCATATTTTTTGTATATAAACAATATCTTAAAAAAAAAGTTGAGACTTGACTTATGTACTGCTATACTATATGAAGTGAATTGCATGAAAAGTGAGTAATGTTATACCCCTATCTAATGTCCCTAAAACACGAGCACGCAAATTTAAAAAATGTAAATGTAAATCAGGTTTATAGGCCAAGTATACTTGCGTATACAAGGAATTTGGTCATTTGCCTGAAGAAGACCCAGCAGGGTCGAAACGTTGCCTGTTGTGCATTAAATAATTGGGAGTCAAAAGCAGTGTTGCGGACATTATATTTTTTCAATTGAGTATTACATTAATACACAGGATTAGATGTTAAAATCCCTTGTGCCAAAATCCAAGGTAAAAACACATTCAGAAGCCCCTGCTCAAGTTTAACTTTAAAAAGCACACTACCCACAAATCCGCCAACAAATGGTCACAAGCACAATGCAAATGGCCTATCCAACAGCAGTAGCCTATATAGTATGCGGCATGTCATTGGGGTTATCAAGTGGGCACCCTCATTCACCGATGTTTCGTTAAGTTAGGCCCACGACACCTCATGAAGGCTTAACAGTGAAACCAGCGTCCTGGAGACACTCCCCTCCATGCTACCACTATATTACCACATTGAAATATCCAATACTCAAAATACTCTTAACCAGCCCAGGCATGGTCTAAGTTGGCTAGGTCGGTCCGTCCCGTTGATGTGGACTGAACCATAAACCATAAAGAACCTTAGCCAAGTACCATCACCCTAGGCACAGCCCATCACAAACACAACACAAATTAGCCAGTTAGCTTAGCCCATTATCTTAGGCCCCATCCCAAACACAAAACAAATTAGCCAGCAGTTAGCAGTTAGCTTACGCCCCATGCTGCCCCATATTACCACAACAAGCATCCAAATACCCTTAACCAACCTAGGCATGGTTGAAGTTGGCTAGGTCGGTCCGTCCCGTTGATGTGGACTGAACCATAAACCATAAAGAACCTTAGCCAAGTACCATCAACCTAGGCACAGTCCATCACAAACACAAAACAAATGAGCCAGTTAGCTTACCTTAGCTTGCGCCCCAGGAAGGGTAACTTCTCCTTACCCACCACCAAAACAAATGAGCCAGTTAGCTTACCTTAGCTTGCGCCCCAGGAAGGGTAACTTCTCCTTACCCACGACCAAAACAAATGAGCCAGTTAGCTTACCTTAGCTTGCGCCCCAGGAAGGGTAACTTCTCCTTACCCACAACCATTCGCTTGCCCGTTCTGCTGCTAAGGACATGTTACTAACCACCTGCCTTAGACTTCGACCACAAATGCCCAATTCAGACAGCAAGCCAATAGCAGATCTGGCCACAAACCCACGTGCACCGATTTCAATAGGCCTTAATCGTGCACTCCAACCTCGCTTAGCTGCCTCCTCTGCTATTTCAGTATATTTAGCTCTCTTCAGCTCATTGGCCACTTCCACTCTGTCTTCCCAAGGAACAGTGAGTTCAATGAAGTAAACTATCTTCTCTGAATCCGACCATAGAATTACATCAGGACGTAGCTTAGTACTCACTATATGTGGAGGTACTGCCATCTGCTGGCCAAGATCAACCTTCATTTCCCAGCCCGCCCCATTTTTCAACTGGCCGGTTTTACACCTGGCCTTCGCGGAACAAGGTTTATCCCCCTGACGTACAAAGTTAATTTGCCTTACCCCTTTACTAGCTGCTAATGAATTGACTTCTCTTCTTTTATCCTCTATTGCCGCTGCCACACATTTCAATACCTGGTTATGACGCCACGTATACCGCCCCTGGGTGAGACTTACCTTGCATCCTGATAGGATATGGTGGAGATTGCCCACACACGAGCAAAGTATGCATTTATCATCCTCACCAAACCATTGACTTAAATTCTTGGGAGATGGGAGCACATCATATGTAGCACCTAACATAAATCTGATCTTACTAGCTTCCATGCCCCATAGATCTTTCCATTTAATCTGTCTTTTTTCCACCCCTTCCCAGTTCACCCACTGCCCTTGTTTTGCCTGCGACACTGCCTTAGTACATCTTACAGCCTCCTCCTGTCTATGCATTTCCTCCACTACCATTTTCCTCTTTTCTCCTGCAGAAGCCTTACTCCACAAGGGTTTACTTGCACCCACCCCTAGACCCCCCCGCCCGTGCTGCACATGGCCCATTATATCTCTATGCTTCAATGCTGATTGAGCTTGCTTAACTGCCTGCTCTGGGTTCCACTTCCTCCCTGCATTAACTGAGGGTGCAACTTTCCTCACCACTGGGTCCTTGGACTGAGTAAGAGTCAATTCCAATCTAGCCTTAGCACACTTAAATTCCTCTGTCAGACTAGATATTGGCAACTCTACAATACCCTTCCCATACAAGGCTACACTGCTTAAGCAGCGTGGGACTCTGAGCCATTTTCTGACAAAGGAGTTGATCATTTTTTCCAACCTCTCTACCTTTGACAGAGGAACTTCATAAACTGTCAATGGCCACATTAGCCGAGGCAACAAACCAAACTGCAAACACCACAGCTTGAGCTTACCTGGCAGCCCCGACTTGTCAATTTTTGCAATACCTTGCCTAGTGACCTGTCTCAAGTCTTCAACCTGTGATTTATCACTAAGGCTTGCATCATACCACCTTCCCAGGCTCTTCACTGGTTTCTCCAGAACTGTGGGAATAACCTCCTTATTTATAGCAAACTTCTTATCTGTTACCTTCCCTTTAATAATTGAGAGACTCCTAGACTTACTTGGTTTCACCTTCATTCTGGCCCATTGCAGATTACTATTTAACTTACCCAGCAACCTGTTGGTGCATGGAACGGTTGTCGTCAAGGTTGTCATGTCGTCCATGAAAGCCCGAATCGGGGGGAGGCGTGGCCCTCCCTGCAACTTCTCCCCGCCCACTACCCATTTTGAGGCCCTAATAATGACCTCCATTGCCATTGTAAAAGCAAGTGGGGAGATGGTACATCCGGCCATGATTCCTATCTGAAGTTGTTGCCAACCTGTGGTGTAATCAGCTGTAGTAAAACATAATTGAATATCCAGAAAGTATGCTTTTACTAGGCTTTTAATGCTACCTGGGATTCTGAAATAATCAAAGGCCTCCCACAACAGACTATGCGGCACAGACCCAAAAGCATTAGCCAAATCCAAGAACACAACGTGCAGGTCTCTCTTCTCACGCTTTGCTAATTGAATTTGGTGCCAAATCATGCTGGTATGCTCTAAGCACCCGGAGAAGCCAGGAATTCCAGCTTTTTGCACCGTGGTATCAATTAGTTTATTCCTTTCAAGGTAATTTGTCAGTCTCCGTGCCACCACACTAAAGAAAACCTTCCCTTCAACATTCAGTAGACTAATTGGCCTAAATTGATTAATCTCCACTGCGTCCTTTTCTTTGGGAATAAATATTCCCCCAGCCCTCCGCCAAGCCTTGGGAATACTCTGCTTTTTCCAAACTATCTTCATTAATTGCCATAAAAATCTTAAAACATCTGGTGCACTCTTATACAACCGGTAGGGCACTCCATTAGGTCCCGGGGCTGAAGAGGCCCTTGCACGTTTTATTACTTCTTGCACCTCTTTCCACCTTGGTGGACTATCGTCGCATTGGCTACTTAATTCACCAATAGGTGGGATATCAGCAGGAAGTACCATCTCCCTGAACCTCTCCCTATCTTTGTGCACTCCCTCTAAATACTCCTCAAGCTTCTGCTTAGGTTCCAAAAGACTACCACTCTTCTGCATTACGAATAAAGACTTAACAAACTTAAATGGGTCTTTATAGAATGCTAGTCGGGCTCGTGATTTCTTCTTCCTATTTTTCCTAATATTTTCAGCTCTTCTTAGCACTACTAACCGCTCCCTCACATCTGCCTGTAGACAGTCAATACCTTCCTTCTCATCATCTGTAGCTTTTCTCCACTGCTTCTTAAGCTGCCTCCTCTCCTTGATAAGTTTATCTATCTCCTGCTGGCGCCTAGATTTAACTACCTCATGTAGCCGTTTTGTCCTTCTCTCAATAGTCCCAAATCTTTCCTTACCATAGCTATAAATAATGTCTCCCATTTTCTCTAATTTGCTTTCAGCCGTCCCCTTGAGCTGACCCAGGATACTGACCAAATCACTATTAACATCTTCCCACATTCTACATTCTGCTGCGCCTGGCCATCTAACCCCAGGCCTATGACCATTAATCTTCTCCCTCCTTGGCTGACTGGCCTCTCTCTCTGCCTCAGTGCTAGAACTTACCTCAACAACAGGGGTACTGATGTCCTGCGAACTGTGGGTTTCTTCCTGTCGCTGGACTTCAACCGACTGACTTGATGCACTTCTTAAGAAATAGCTATCAATGCGGGGACCCTGTGTTCCCTCTACCAAGCACTTCTTTTTCCCTTGATGAATTTTCAGGCCCTTTAGACTTGTAACCTTCTGCCAACCACACACACACATCTGCAGCTTTTTCTCAGTTTTCTCTGAACTAGTGGCTTCCACAAACATGTTTTCCTTACTCGTAATCAAATTCGTTCCAGGGTCAGTAACCATGTCTATCACAAGTGAGTCATCTTCCGCCCCTGCTCTCGCTGACTCTAGGGGTATTTTTTCATTATGTCGTACTGTAGCTTAGTAGGGTGCAGCCCATAGCTTAGTGAAGCCTGGGCTACTGCCACAATGAGCTGCTAACCCATTGTAGCCCCGGCGGGGTCTATTCCCTCCTGTCAGCCGTCTTTCCGTGCTGTCACAAGGTCTTTCCCTAGTTGCCAGCTGCCCTATTCACAGCAGTCACTAGCCTACGCTAGCTTCAGCATTACATTAATACACAGGATTAGATGTTAAAATCCCTTGTGCCAAAATCCAAGGTAAAAACACATTCAGAAGCCCCTGCTCAAGTTTAACTTTAAAAAGCACACTACCCACAAATCCGCCAACAAATGGTCACAAGCACAATGCAAATGGCCTATCCAACAGCAGTAGCCTATATAGTATGCGGCATGTCATTGGGGTTATCAAGTGGGCACCCTCATTCACCGATGTTTCGTTAAGTTAGGCCCACGACACCTCATGAAGGCTTAACAGTGAAACCAGCGTCCTGGAGACACTCCCCTCCATGCTACCACTATATTACCACATTGAAATATCCAATACTCAAAATACTCTTAACAGCCCAGGCATGGTCTAAGTAAGTATAGTTTAGTTTTAAGTAAGTATAAGTAAGTATAGTTTTATTTTGTCCTGCACCTGCCAGAAGGTGGGATGTGCACACAATAACTGTTTGCTGAACATATTTGTAATATTGACAATTACTTGTACAGATAATTTGTACAGTTACAAATACTTTCTACAGTTTCAAAGTGTGATACACACGTACAAAACATAATATTCTAATATTCTTCCATACAGATCATAATAGGCTTGTACAGTGGGTACTATTAATGGCTGATCATTTTAGCAGCTGGACTCTTCCACTATGGAGCCATGCGGTTGTCATGTGAAGAATGCAGTTTGACACTGTTTTCCTGTTTTCTAACTCTGCATCCCGGTGACAACCAACCTGTCTATATACTGTACTTTGCATAACACATTGCACTTTTCTGTTTTTTTTTGCACTTCTGGTTAGACGCAAACTGCATCTGTCTTTGTACTTGTAGAATGACAATAAAGTTGAATCTAATCTAAGTTGCTACAGTCAGCTAAATGCATAACTAAATAAAACAACCATACTACAATGAAATATGAAGCAATGTTATAGGCAAAAAACGTGTGCTTCAATTACTACTCTGAGAGGATACTGTATACTGCACTGTGTGCACTGTTGTGAAATGGTTGAAATGGTTATGCCTTACCTTCTTTGTAATTATTTGAGCAAACCAAGCTGAATAAATAGTTTATGGTGGCATGTTTTAGTCACTGATGTGTCAATATCTATCTGATGAGTAGGCCTACAGTACATCTGGGTTGAGTGCTCTGTTTGCTCTCACCACCGTTGAGATGTCCTCGGTTGTAGAATCAATCATCGCACTTTTTTGCACTTCTGGTTAGATGCAAACTGCATTTCGTTGTCTTTGTACTTGTAGAATGACAATAAAGTTGAATCTAATCTAATTAACACTAAGTTGCTACAGTCAGCTAAATGCATAAATAAATAAAACAACCATACTACAATGAAATATGAAGCAATGTTATAGGCAAAAAACGTGTGCTTCAATTACTACTCTGAGAGGATACTGTATACTGCACTGTGTGCACTGTTGTGAAATGGTTATGCCTTACCTTTTTTGTAATTATTTGAGCAAACCAAGCTGAATAAATAGTTTATTGTGACATGTTTTAGTCACTGATGTGTCAATATCTATCTGATGAGCAGTGTTCGGGAGTAACGGAATACATGTACCGGCGTTACGTATTCAGAATACAAATTATGAGTAACTGTATTCCGATACAGTTACAAGTTAAATAGTTGGTATTTAGAATACAGTTACATTGTTGAAATCAATGGATTACATGACGATACTTCTCTGTTTCATAAGTTTATTCACTCTCTAAATAAATTAAGGCAACTCCATTTCCCAGAAGCTCCTGAAAGCAATCTATGATGAAATTGTTTACATGTTTAAATCCAAGCCCCGCCGTCTTGCACTAGCATCAAAACGCAGTCAGCACGCATTATGGACGCGTCATCGGAGACCCTGAAATGACTGTTTGCACAGCAAATTAGGAGTAGCCTAAAGTAAGTGGAGGTAACTCCTGTTCCTCACTGATCGTGGTTCCTGATGTCTGTTCAAAGGATATTTTCCCAAGTATTAACAGCTCAAGCTACTTCGGCCAATCGGTTACACAGTTTGCTAATCAATAAACAAAGCCTAGTTCACGTGTTGATTTAGACCTAGGCCTACAATAAAACCAATCTCTAAAATAGGCACTGCATTCTAAGTTTTTTATTCTAACTTAAAATAGATTTATGGATTATTTTTTTTCTAATTAGATCTACATTTACGTTTTAAAAAGAATTATATGGTGCAGCCTCTGAAGAATTTTCCTTGCGAGTAGGCCTAGCATAGCGTGCGGTTTTTGATTGTCATTACGCGATCACGTTCATTTTGAGAGCCCTGATATACAGTAGCCTATAGTGTTTACATTTACAGGTCATTTGCGTTCCACCTGCATATGCGCCCCTCACTTGTACTGGGTTGATGCCACCGGCACATCTTAATTATAATTTCTGGCTACCCCCTTAAAGTAGCCTATTTATTTTGTTTGTTTTAATTAGCCTAGTTGCCTGCTGTAGTTTTAGTGGTCACCTTGCTATTTTAAAGTTGTATCAGGTAGCTATGTGGGCCTAACACTTCAGCCATTTGGAACAGACGAACACACCAGAATAGGCCTTGATGGCCGCATTCCTACACTTATAAAATGCAATTCAATGCGGAAGTAATCTAAGTATTCAGAATACATTACTCAGATTGAGTAACGTAACGGAATACGTTACAAATTACATTTTTGGGCATGTAGGCTATTCTGTATTCTGTAACGGAATACGTTTTGAAAGTAACCCTCCCAACACTGCTGATGAGTAGGCCTACTGTACAGTACATCTGGGTTGAATGTTATTGTTGCTCTGTTTGCTCTTGCCGCCATTGAGATGTCCTCGGTTGTAGAATCAGAGGATACGGAAAACCTTCCATCCCCTTTTGTCCACCTCCCACTTGTGGCAGAGCTGCCACAGCTGCCTGACAACTCGTTTTGGTAGCCTAGAGAACACCCTTGTGTACATTTCTGGGTTTGCCGTTCACCGTGTTATAAATAAACTGCCCTGTGAAGTTTGCCACACCAGTTTGGTACCGGATGTTGCCCTCTCCTCATCTGATATGAGTTATCATCTTTTAAATCTAAAAAACAGAGGAGGACTGGTGATCTTCTGAAGGCACAGTAAAAGTAGTTAGATCAGCAGAAAACTTTATTCGTCAGTCAAGTTTGTCACAAGTAAAAAAAAAAAAACTACATGCCATGAATCAATTTGTTATAGGGCATATATTGGAAGACACATTCTAATTTGGGGGATCACATCGAGAAGACGCAATTTGGAATCGATAACCACTATTTTGATTTGATGTCACTATTGTATCAATATTTTAGAAATTAAGGTTACACCGCATTGTCAAATTGGACACAATTAAAGTGGCAACACAAGAAAAAAATTGTGCAAATCAGTGTTTTAAAATCATACCCCCTTCACTCCCCATATGTGACATACAATAGTTTTGTAGAAAATAAAAACATAAAGGAAAACAAATATTCCCTATGGCTAAACCTATGTCTTTATAGTTCATGTTTCCAAATCATTACCATACTTGATGTACCGCATACTGTAGCATTACAAAATATGACCTGTACATCCTCTGCGCGAAAATAAATCACGCTTGTCAATTTGTCTCCATCTCCTACTTCATCCCCTAATCTTGTAACTTTTGTGTATGCTTGTGTGTGCATGCGTGCGTGTGCGTTTGTGTGTGGATGTGTGTGTGTGTGCATACGTGTGTATCTGTGCGTGTTGATGCATGTGTGTGTGCATGCGTGTGTGTGTACTGTATGTCAATTTGTCTCCATCTCCTATAGAGCCTGACTAATGTGGGATTTTGAAGGCCGATTTGGATATTTGAGTTTTTCAAAAACTGATAACCAATATATCGGCCGACAGTCATTTTTAACAGACAATGTAAAACATTTCTTCCATAACAAGGTTCTAATCAAGGTGGGGCATAATGTATTTGAATAGGCCTAACTATCGAGTTTCCCAATGAAAGGCTCTTCATATACAGTATTTTTTTTTTAAATAAAAGAGTGTATAGAATAGAAAGAATAGTTAGAATAAAATAAGTCTTTGTTCTGTGATAACCACATTGCCACAAACTACATAGTGAGCAGTTTATGCTTAATGACTCTCCCTTTATGCAAGCAAAACATTTTACAAATATGATCAGTTACTGTACTTTTAGCCTCTGCATATAGCCTAAACCAGGGGTGGGCAACTAATTTCCCCAAGGGGCCACATGACAAACTGGGACTGTTGAGGAGGGCCGGACCCAAAATACCGAACTGAAGTCTGAACTCAATTCTGTTCAATTCTATTCTGTTCTTGTATAACATTAAGTAAATCATATGGTTTTGTTTACTAGTCGTAAGAACAGATGAAAATGTGAGAGAAACAAAGGAAAAACAGCAATATTTAATCTATGTCCAGTATTTAATCCTCATTCTCGAAAATGATTTTTTGACATTGACATTTTTTTTCAGTTTTCAAAGACTGATATAAAAAAGTACTACAATATCTATATAATTAGGCTAGGTCATGAAAATGTGAAGGAGTCAGTACAACCGATAGGCCTGTGCCACCATTTCATCAACACTCAGCAATATTTCATCATTAAATCATTACCATCATTAAATTAACTCTATGCAGAATTCGACTACGAAAATGTGGAGCAGACAATAGTAGGCTGTCAATAGTTAATCAACATGCACAAAGAAAACTATTTTAAAAATGTAGGCTATGTTTTTGCTTTTACTTTATGCACATAACTGTGATTGGTCAACTCGCTCTGTGTGTTGAGCCGGCTGCTTCAAGCAACCTGTGGGTAGTAGCATCATACTAGTTCGCTAACATAAGCTTTGCAAATAAACTCAGACATATTTTGGTTACAATTACGGGATTATCCGATTGTAAACTGTCTATCTGCCAGTAACGTTTTGAAATGAACACTTCGTATCGCCAACGAGCAGCAGTAGGAGTTCGTTCTAACAACCTTTGCGGTGGTGAGCGACGCAGACATAAGAGACACAAAACTTTGAAAGGTTTACGCCGACGTAAAGGCAACTGCATTGTGTCGACGCAGAAGCATAAATTCACCAGCACATCAGTGAGGTTGTTTACGTCGTATGCATCCACGCACAAATGTATGGGCGTACAAATAGCAGTCGCTTTCAAAATAAAAACAACGATATTGATTTGCGTGCATTATCTCTATGCTAGGCTCTTGACTATTGTTCTTTCACGGACCTTACGCGGGCCGGTCATGGAAAGCCCACGGGCCGGATGTGGCCCGCGGGCCGTATGTTGCCCATGTATGGCCTAAACCATCCTCTTCCTTACTTGAAACACCTTTGTTGCAATCCAAGAAATTGAAGACTGAAACTAGGGAGTAGTCTAGTGGGTGTTTGGGAATGAACGTTAGCTCAGATGCTCACATTTATTTTGTGTAGATGTTTTGTGGTTTTAATGCAACATTTTACAGAGCACTGACAGGGCCACCAAGGAGTGTGAGTCAACAGCAGAAAAACCTATTTAGCAAGCAAGCAGAACTGTCCCAGCTGGTCAAACCAGTTGAAACATAAAAAATCATGCGAAAACATGCCTTAAGCTGGTCGATCATCAGTTTAAGCTGGTCATGCTGTTTTTTTAAAATTATTATTATTATTAAACAATTCCTATAGCCTACCCAACATGTTACTGTTGTAGAATCATTCCCATGAAGAATGCATCTTAATACACACATACCTTCATAATGCTTATGTTCACTCTAAAAGCTTCTTATGACATTCTCCATTTCTGATTGGTTCAGCAGTAGATTGGCATGTTTACTATACCAATCTATATAGCCTAAAAGTGATATGGCATGCATTTGTCCAGTGGCATGTCTGATCATTAGTCATATCATATTTAACACGCCTTTAGGTTAGGTTAGGTTATTTTGTTCATTCCCAACTTTATGTATCTGACCAGGGACGGACTGGGGCTAAAAAAAGACTCTGGACTTTCTTCCAAATAAGTTCACTGCATTCGCTCAAACTCGCACACAAAGATAGGAAAATACTTAAGGACTACTTAAAGGACAATTCACATAGATTTCAGTTTCTTGAGGACACCAAGTACTGTCGTAAAAAAACCCTGAAAACAATCGGTTTTACCTAGCTCGAGTTGCTGCACCCAACAGCTAGAGTGCTACACTCTGGGGGCATTTTCATCAACAACTGAGTTTTTCATTTTAGTCAATGTTAACATTATTTTACTCTGCTAAGCAAACCAAGCTGAATAAATGCTTAGTTTGTAGATAACATGCATGAATATGTAGTTAAGTGAATAGTAGTACATTTCACCAAACGTGTTCCAGGAATCTGGGAAGAAGGATTTACCATCCTGATTATGAAAGGGGTGTTAGAATATAGGGGTTATACAAAGAATACACACACAAACAATTAGTCTTGGTTTCATTTTTCATGTTTTGTTTTTATTGTTATGGTAATTTAGATATCTCTTATTACATAGTCCTGTAACAAGGTTTATTGCAAGAATATGTTAGTATCCTGTTCAAAACTTAGGCCTAATTGGTAGCGTCCACCCCCGTTAGCCACTTGGTAGGTGCCATACACTCGATGCTCTCAGCGTAGGTTAGAGGGTGACATAGGAATCAATTGTCGCTCCCATCCCATACCGAGCCCACACAAATACTCCCGGCATATCCCGATCACGTTACTGCCCCCCCCCCCCCCAAAAAAAAATTCCTGAAAAAAAATGGGCTTTATTGAAATGGTAAAAAAGTTATTGTATTTTATTGAAACGCCTTTCTCTGTCAACGGACAGCATACTGGCATTGCATGGCACGCAGCACAGGCATACATCACTGTCAAGAAAATTATGGCTACACTACAAAAAATGCGACAAAATGTCGCAAAAACGCAGATTGATAGGCTACTAACGCAAACAAAGTAACCATCTGCTATCGGACGCTACACTAGTAAGATGATGAATCCCTCCCCAATGAGCTTAACTCTTTTTACACCAGGTTTGAGAAAGATCACCAGTCTCAGTTGGTGGATATCATCAGTAGCTTGACCCCGAATGACCCCATCACCATCACTGTTGAGTGTGTGGTGGAATGTTTGAAGAGGACACAGATCAAGAAAGCACCTTGTCCAGATCACATCTGCGGTTACACACTGAAATACTGTGCTTAGCAACTTGGAGGAGTTTTCCAGCAGATATTCCAGAGGTCTCTATCTACTGCCAATGTCCCACAGTCATGGAAACACTCCACAATCATTCCCATTCCCAAGAAGAGCAGCCTTAAAGTCCTGAATGACCTAAGACCCATAGCCCTCACCTCCCTTTTTATGAAGGCCTTTGAGAGGATTGTGAAAGCTCACATTATCAGCACCACAGCTTCAAAGATGGATCCTCTTCAGTTTGCATATAAAGAGGGGTGGATGATGCCAAATCTTGAATACCATCCATGAACATGTAGAAAAGCCCAAATTCTTTTGCCCGGCTCCTATTTGCGGATTTCTCGTCTGCCTTTAACACCATTCAACCTCACATGCTGGCTAAAAAAAACGTATGGACTATTTCAACCTGGATCATCAGCTAATTCTGTGGATTACAGACTTTCTGATCCAAAGAACACAGACGGTGCTGGTCAACAAGAGGTTCTCTGACATCAGATACACGTCCACTGGCTCACCCCAGGGTTGTGTCCTCTCACCACTACTTTTCATCTTGTACACAGATGACTGTAGAAGTCGCCATGCTGATCGTCATCTAGTGAAGTTTACTGACGATACTGTTCTCCTTTCCCTGCTACATGGTTCTGTCCAAGATCATGGGCCTGTCCTCAGTGAGTTTGTGGAATGGTGTGATAGCTCCTTTTTGGAGCTAAATGTTACAAAGACCAAGGAGATGTTCATTGACTTCACTAAGCATGGAGGAAGCAAGACTGCAACTACAATCCATGGGAAACCAGTGGAAGTTGTACAAGAATATAAATACCTGGGCACTGTCATTGATGACAAACTGCGTTTTGACTCATACAGAGGTTATTATTAAAAAATGTCAACAGAGGCAGTATTTCTTGAGGAAGCTTTACTCCTTTGGAGTGAACAGGAAGATTCTCAGCATTTTTTACACCTCCTTTATTGAAAGTATACTGACCTTTTCATCCATGTGCTGGTTTCACTCCCTCTCAGTCAAAAATAAAAAACACCTCCAGAGCATTGTGAACACGTGTTCTAAAATTGGCCACCCTCTTCAGTCTCTGACATGACTGCACGACAAGGCAACGTTAAGGAAAGCCAACTGCATCCTAGAAGACTCTACCCATGTCCTACACAGAGTTTTTGAATGGCTGCCCTCTGGCAGGTGTCTGCGCTGTCCTCTGGCTAGGACTAACAAGAGGAAGGCCACCTTTACTTTTGAGGCTTTTGAACTTGAATATGCTCCAAGTCCCCTCCTCCATCTTCTCCTGGAGGAATCAATTGTCGCTCCCATCCCATACCGAGCCCACACAAATACTCCCGTCATATCCCGATCACGTTACTGCCCCCCCCCCCCCCCCCCCCAAAAAAAAAAAAAATCCTGTCCTGCAAAATGCCGAGAGGCTCCCGAATCCCGTCCCGCTCCCATTTCGTTCCCTATGTTGTCTAAAGCATTGGTTAAAGACTGGGTCGCCCCCCCCCCTTACACTCCTGTCTGTCCTGTTCTTTCTTTGTCTGTCCTGTTCTTTCTTTTGTCCTGTATTATATGTTGTGTTATGTCTTATATGTTGTGTTATGTCTTATATGTCACTATGACTGCATAGAGAAAATTGCCCCTCGGGGATAAATAAAGTTTTTTGAATTGAATTGAATTGAAACCCTATCGCACAGCATATTAGAGAGAACACATTGACTCAAAACATATACATAACATAGGCCTACACAACGCAATATTCATAGGCTACATTAAACTGATCCACATATCACAAATATACAACAAATGCTATAAAACATCATAAACGCACAGTGTAGCCTTAGCCTACATTTTCAAAAAACACAGCGCAGAGCATATAAACCATCAGCATAAAAGAGAAATAATTAAACTATTCAGGCCTCATCATCAGGGTACTAAATTAACACCCGCCAACCCGCCAAATGCAGGTTAAAATTCATTTTGGCGGGTGTTAATAAAAACTTACTAGCCAGTTTGGCCGGTGATGCATGAGGCATTACATGCATGATACATAAGGCTCTGTTTTCGCTCATATATCCCCCGGCAGTACTTCCTACATTTCCCATGACCACTGTGCCGTAATGCTACGTCGGCTGCACGCAGTTTGCAGTGAAACCAGCGCGAGAGACCATGGAAACGAACGGAGCGTCTACCAGAAAACACAAGGAATTAGAAGAACGAACGGAGCCAGAGCAGGGAGCATAGACTGAAAGAGGAGGGAGTTAGCCAGTAAAGTAAAGTAAGAAGTACCTAACACATGTACAAACACAAATGCATAATGCATTACGAAATATTAACGCAATTAACGCATTGTGTTAAACTATTTCCTTTGTGGGGGGCTGATGTAACGGAGGCCGCAAAACCTGAAGAAGCAAGATCGTTTATTTTATTGTCTATGGAGTAAGCTGAAGATGGAACGTGAGGAGCTTGTAGGCGAACATTTTCAGTTTTAAAAAGGTAGCCTGATCAGTTATCACCACCACCACACGCATCACGCACTGTGCGTAGGGCACCAAAAGACAGAGGAGGGACCAACATTTAGCCAATAAATAGTAGCTGTACTGCAAACTGTTTTTCACTCTTGTTAAAGAAAGTATACAATGTCAACATGCACCAACAGCATGTTACATAAAGATGATACTTTTCGGGTCCTCTCTATAAAGATCCAACTTGAACATAGGCCCTATGCTACTCCATTTAATTGAGAATGCGTCTGAGTGTGCAGGAGAGGGAGAGAAAACGAGTGGCAGGTTCTAGCTGGCTTGTCATTGTTGATGATAATTGATATCTCCTTTTTATTAAGTTAAGATTAAACTAAATGTGGCAGTGGTTGGTACAGACTGATGGGGGCGAGAATAGGAATGAAGCAGGGGATGAGGATATCGACAGAGAAATAGATAGAGATCCCAAACATGAAATGAAGTGAAGTGCACTTTCTGTGTATATTTTGTGGTATGTATTCATGCCAACAATGTTAATACAATGACCAAATGCATTCAGTGACACTCATCTCATAAACTCATAATTCTCTTATTTTCACCGGAAAAACATTGGCTAATAGAAATTCTGATTGGCTAGTAACTTTAGAAAGTTACCAGCCACATTGGCTGGTGATCAAAAAAGTTAATTTAGAACCCTGCTCATCATTACACTGCTCGGCGGCAGCTGATAATCCATCCCTTACCATGAGACGATAATTTGTTAATGAATAACACCAAACACTGCTTGACGTTCAGGGGTAGTGGATATAAAGTCCTTCATGAGGCTTTGATGTCTAAAGCATTCAGGATATCCGAGTGCACATTCATGAGGGATAGGTGTGTGAGTCGTTTCTGTGTCATTGTGGACCTCAACCATGTTTTCAATCTTCTCAGATTGGAGAAAGAACGCTCTGAGGAGGCCACTAAAACAGGCACGCAAAGACACAGATGAATAAGTTTATCCACCTCGCTGAAGAGAGCTCTCATTTGTGGATGGAGCTTACTCAATATCAATGCCACACCTTTCACCGTGGTGCACCGAGACTCCCCGGTAACACTATGCATAATTTTAAGCTGAAGATCGAGGCGGCCCGTGTCTAGCTCCTTGGGAAGCTGAAGGATGTCCAAGTCAACCGGGGATCCATATGCTGCCACTATGACCGTCCTCTCTCGATTCGCTGCTAGCATCATGGTGTCTTGGTTAAACCGTCTTTCCAGTTCTGATGACACTAAATCGACGGTCTGATAGAACTCACGTATCCAAATCAGAATGGATGCGCTGGGCGCAAGTGCCTCTGGCTCCGTGGTTTGGCGAAGGCGGGCAGGGGTTCTGCTCTTTCTCGGAGTGGTGTTAGGCATCCTTAGGTCATTTGTCGCAGCATATATGTTCACTTTTTCAAGCATCTTCTCCACATTTTCGTCACGTCGAAGTGCCGCTATCCGCTGTTTGAGCACATTTGCACATTCAAGTGCACTGAGTGCCGTAATGTTTGAGCTCTGCAACCTTCTAGCCACTGCCTCGCAGGGTTCGAACAGTGCTTGGCAGCTGAGCAGCCCAAACAGTGCCCTGCCGTTTCGGGCCTGCTTACACAGCCCCACAATCTTTGACCTTGTGTCTCCCCTCGTCCCCTTGTCATCTTCTAGCGCAGTCTTTTAGCGCAGTCAGTCTGTCCAAAAGAGTGATGTACGAGGTCAATATGCGGCTTATAGATATGACACGAACACACCACCTAGTCGGGCATAGGCCTAAGATATTCACAGCAACCTCATCACCAGCGAAAAGCGACTCGAACAGCGCTTTGCGTTTTGCCGACTCTGATAACTGTCGCAACGTTGTGCACAAAGTTCAAAGTACCTGCAACAAGGCTTACTTCTCCAGCAACTCCAGGTCAAGTGCATGATTGCTACAATGCACATACATGGACTGAGGGCACAGCTCTTTCAGTCGGGCCTGGACTCCAGAGAAGCACCCCGACATATTACTGGCATGCATCAAAACAGTATGCGACAAGGCGCTCCATTGGAATGTTCAGCCTTAAAAACACATCCACAATGCAGGAAAAAAGAGTTTGCCCGGTGGTGTCGTGGGCTTTATAAAACCCCAAAAACACACGATTGAAGGCTAGTCCCAGTTTCCAATGCTTTTTTCAGGGCATGTTTCACAGTCTTTACTGTCCTTTCTACAAGTCCATTGGACTGTGGGTAGCCAGGACGAGTGTGTGAGTGTGAACACCCATGATGTGCCTCATGACTTCATCTCATAACTGCCAAATGGCACATTGTCACTTACAATCACATTTATCAGGCAAGTTCAACACCTCTGGAAATTTTGTCAGGTAATCCACTAGGATATGACTGGCCCCTCAGCTCGAAGATATCAGTTTCCACTTTCATACAAGGCAATTCAGGAATGTCATGTGCGATGAGTGGCTCCTTTAGATGTTGTGGTTGCAGCTGCTGACATGGAGCACACTTTTCAATCATTAACTCTATGTCACATGTCATTCCAGGCCAATAGAGAACTTTTCTAGCTTTGGCTTTTGTTCGCTGGATGCCTTGGTGAGCTATAGGCCTATGTAGCTTCTCTAAGATGACCTGCTTGAAGCTCTGAGGTATGATGATCTTGTGTCCAGCCATCATGATGCCATTCTCCATGCTAATGATGTGTCGTATTGGCCAATAGCTGTGTAAGTTGTTGTCTATGCTGCGTCTCTTCCTTGGCCAGCCCTTACCCATTGTCTCTCGTAGAGCCTGTAGCACGGGGTCTGCTGCAGTAGCTTCTTTCAGCTGAGTGTCTCTGTGCTCAGCGCATCTGTGGCCTCCAGGCCATGCACAACCTTTTCATCGCAGATGCTGCGATGTACATGCATGTGCTAGCCCCAGGCCCGTCGCTAGAAGGCAAGCAAACCAAGCAATTGCTTAGGGCCCCGAGCTGGCCAGGGGCCCCAAGACAACGACTGGTTAAGAATAAAATGCAACGACAAACTGTGAGCGCCCCTTTGATAGTCAATGCAGTAAAGTGCAACGACACTGTTACCGGCAATACCGGGATCCCCCTCAAGGGGGCCCCTCTCAGTAGTCGCTGACAGCAGCCAGCCAGTTTGTGATCTCTGCTGCCGGTGTTGTGTGCCTTCTGGTTTTTCCCACCTACTGGTTTCCTTGCGCGTGCTCGCGTTGCTCACCACAGCTGCAGGAGTTGTCAAACATTCGCAAACAAGTTGTTTTCAGCGGATTTGAAGTCGCATTTCATATCTATCCCATTATCATTACACTACAATCACTCGTACAAAATACATGTAAAATAAAGGCTATCATTTTGCACTTTATAGCATTAAAATGGATTCGAACCTGCAATAAATACGCACACATATGAACCAAACCGACCTATTCAGCGCATTATCTCTTTGAGCCACTCCATTTCGCTGAAAACCATCATCAATCACCTATTAATTAACCACACAAGCAACATTTTGTCTTGCATTAGGTGACACAAATGGTATTGCCCTTATCTCCTTGTCTGAGCGACTATCAGGCCTATGGTTTTGAAAAGTCAAATGTTCCCTGACAAAGACATTCGTAAGAATGTTTATTGACTTGAAAAATACGCTAATTTTTGCAAACTCCCTTCATTCAACCCTTGAAGACATCGCGGTCTGGTGCGCTAAAATGTAGATCGTTTCTTCTGTCGTACCATTTATTTTCTAAGAATTTAGGTCTACTAGACTACTACTACTAGACCTACAATAACGTCATCACCAATTTATTTTTATTTGATCAACCACAAAGAGTAGCATACTGTGCACAGTGCACTGACGGCCGTAGCAGCCTAAGGTAACCAGTTGTTTTAGATGAAGGGCAACCACTTGTTTCAGATAGCCTGGACAACATGTTACCTGGGTGTTGCCTACGTTCTTAATTGATGGTAGCCTACAATAGTTAATTGTATCGCGTAACAGCCAGGTATTAGTTGGCTCAGGGAGTAGAGAATCAGGCTGGAGAGAGTCGTGAATGTATTGCTTTTGCGGTATCGAATCCAGTTTAATACTAGTTTTCAAAACATATATTTTTTTACGTCTTTTGTACGAGTGGCTGTAATGTAGCCGAGCGCTCATGGCGTATATGAAAAGCGACTTCAAACCGCCTAAAAACAACTTGTTTGTGAATGTCTGACAACTGCTGCAGCGCATGCACGCGCAAGGAAACCAGTAGGTGGAGAAACCAGAAGGCACACAACACCGGGAAAATATAAAACCTCGCAGTCATAATGAAGTGGAGTTATGAGTCCGGAAGCCAGAAAAGAAAGAAGAGAAAGGAAGAGGATGACAAGAAAAAACAAGATAGTGGTAAGTGATAAATTACACTGGATAAAATAGCTCTACTTGTCTTGTACAAATGGTGTAATGTCGCACCAGGAAGGCTAGCCTAGCAAAAACATTTTTTATGTTAACTACCTGCCTGACGGCCCATGCTGCTTGTAACAAACTAGAACAGTTAGCGCAATTTTTTTTTTCCGAACGGACGGAATATGGTTACATACTGTGTAATATGTTTATTAACGGGATAAGGAAGACGCAGATCTGTTCCAGAATCACTGTTTATCGTATTTAATGACATAACATTGCTATAGCTTTGTAATAGGTTTTGATGAAGGTGGCATAGCTTCTCTGCTAGCTATAGGCTACTAATCGACCGTGATAATCTATTTACCAAATGGGGGTTAGGAAAACCACACGATAAATTCCGTGCATCAAAGCAGACTGGAACATTCATGTCTAGCAGTATTCATGCACGCCAGCTGTTTACTGTCTTTAAAGCACGGGGTGTCTGTCTAATTCTCAAACAGCAGAATGCTTAAATGCTATGTTAAGATACAAGTAGGCCTGGGTCAATGTATAACATTAGCTTGGGATGTTTTTACAGTAAGCATTGGTAGTTGTGAAAGCAGCTGCATCCCTTCTAAATATCAAAAAATGGAAATGCTAACATATCTTTTCTTTCTCCCTCAAGGTGCTTTGCTTAAATTTCTCATCCCTCAGGCTCTTCCTAAGGATACCTCCACTGATGAAGGTAGAGTGAATTTCTCTCGCTGAGCTGTTAATGACCATTTCCAATATGCTAACAGTGAAATGGTCAAACGTACTTCACATGTAATCTCAGATTTTTTTTCAATTATTTTCCCAGGTACACCATCAACTTCATCCTCTATTCATGAGGAAGAAGTTGACATTGGATTTTATGGTACGGTGGTGTTTTTGCAAATGTTCAAAATGTTCAAAACTAATGCACAGCATATATATGCAACAGCAGTATTTGCACTGTCAACATTTTTTATTTATATAAAGTGTGGGTGAATTTAAACTGTATGGCTATCATAGGTGCCAACTCTCACGCATTGGCCGTGAGACACACGCATTTGATTAGTTTCACACACTCACACGCCACACCCTCGATTTCTCACGCTGAAGTGTCAACCCGGTCGATCAGATGCCTGAAAAATGAGTTTAGCCTATCTATCTACCTGTTGAGCCACGGTTATGCTTTCAGAGACGGTGAGAGGGTTCAAGAGCATAGCCTGGGTGCCATTCCGAACTTAGTCCCGCCCACAACGTTTGAGGTCGGGAAGTTCGGTCTGGCATTGATCAATAGTGGCGCGAGTATGCTCGCCCAAAAGCTGGCGGGCCAATCAAATTGTCAGGGCGGGCTTTATACAATGATGGACAGATGCTCAACAGTAACGTAATCAACCACGTCACCAAAGAGCGCTTGGGTTGAATTCGTTTACAACAACGATGGCTGCCGCTGGAGAATTGAGATTTGTAGATTCTGCTATCAGGTCTGTTCTAGAAGATATCGACAGCGAATTAATTTTAAAAGAGGAACAGAGTAACGGGATCAAGGCATTTGTTGATAAGAAAGATGTTTTTTGCCGAAGCAACTGAAATGGGCATCACGGCTATGCAACTCGGCGTGCACGACGAGGTGGATATAGCCAGCGGTCGTTGCCAGATCCTTTTTTGAAGCCCGGAATCCTGGCTGCTGAACAACAAGTGGAGGGACATGCTAGGCTCCGATGTTTTTCAAGCCAACGTAATGGGTATCGTCGTGGACGAAGTTCATCTAACTTACAAATGGTAAGAGAATCTAACTGTCTGACTTAGTAAATAACTCCCAATGTCGTGATATGAATCCCATGTTGTAGCCTACGTATCGTTGTACGTTCGCTAACTCAGACTTGGTACAATCATAACGTTAGTGTGATTGTAGCGAACTAGCTGTTAAAACATTCTAATGTAGGTTACTGTTTTATTTCTATCAGTTGTCAGGCTGCAAAAGGGCAGAAGGGCATTTGGGTGTTGCTTTATGTACTCAAGCACCATACCCATATTGGTAGTCACTGTACCCCTTATAAGTGATGTATTCTTTTCAGATGTCAGTACAGTCATTAAAAAGTACTAAATGATACTACTCATAATTTCTTATTTTTACTGTTACTTATTGGTTGCTTTTTGTACTGCTATATATTCCAGGTACACCTGTGCTGACATTGACCGCTTCTGCTGATCGGGAATCCAGAGCCAGGGTTATGAAACA
This sequence comes from Alosa pseudoharengus, assembly GCF_046254945.1. Lineage (NCBI taxonomy): Eukaryota > Metazoa > Chordata > Actinopteri > Clupeiformes > Clupeidae > Alosa > Alosa pseudoharengus. Next base: position 29,879,525 of record NW_027468587.1, read on the forward strand.
GCTTCAGATGGACAATCCAATCATTTTGGCCCTGAGCCCAAACAGAACAAATATCAGACTGGGTCTGATTAAAGTACCTGGCCATACACTGGAGTGCCTACACTGGATTGTGAGGGATGTTAGTACAAAGCTTGACCCAGCAGTTAAGACGGTACTTTAATGGAGTCACTAGTTGTCTGCGGAAAGCTTTGTACTGCCATTTTGAGGAACACGCCACATCTGTTGATCTAGGACATCTGTGCTGCACTCACTGCCATTCTGTTTGTTCTTGTGAACCTGAAGGTTGTGGGGAGCTAATCCCCAAATATGAACACTTTCAAGGGGAGGTTTTATCACACCACAAACACAGAATAGTCACACCTGAGGGCACACTTTTGATCAGGGAACTGTTACAAACTTACAGGAGTAGTTTACTTCAGGACCATACAAACATACCACTTTACACAGTCGACACAGCCTGCACTGCTTTTGGAGATGAACTCATTGATCAGTTTTAGAACAGTGCACACAGATATTTGACCTGGACTTCATTATCCATAATCTCCCTACATACAAGCTGGAACATGGAAAAGAGATACTATGAATTATGCATGAGGTTTTTGATGACATCGAACAGAGTCAAACTAATTTGTTTGATGACGGTGTTGTTCAGGATGACCGTGTTCAGGTTGACATGGATTATACTGGTTACTTTGATGACGAGGATGAGGATAAGATACAATCATCACCAAGTAACTTGGAATCAGGCTTGTCAATGTTGAAGATCTCAGACTAGCTTCAAATTCAGGCTCAAATTTGTAGCTTCAGGGTCCTGTTGTTGTGCAAATGCCTTTTTTTACCTCTGTTACATTAATATTTTTTAATAAAATTAAAATGGTTTATACTTCTCTACTGGTTGGTGATGTTTCTGCATTTAAAAGACAAACAATAAGACATGTCAATAAAGATTTTTAATATCTACACATAATAGGTAATGTTTGAAGATATACTCTGAACTTTGAACATACAACCAATAAGAAAACACACACAAGAATGTGGATACTACTAAACTATTATATGAAAACACAATTATTTACATTGTCATTTATGAAAACAATATTTACAAATTACCATCACCATTTACATTTCACATTTACTTAATTATTTAAATAATTCATTCAGCTTTGCCAATAAGTTTCTCTTGAAATTCGGGAATGCATGAGACTGCCTGCCTGGGTGATTTTTGTTGGGAAAGTTGTGTCTCCCTGAAAACGTTTACCAGTGTTAAAACGTCCTGTTCTCGGGCCACATGATGAATGCCAGCCGGCCTTGTCAGCTCCAGCTCTGTGTCCGTTTTGTCCATTAGCTCTTTGACGATGCCAATGGACCTACTGATTCTGGCTGCTGACATTTCTGACATGTTTGGTCCCAATCCTCTCATAAATGATTTGAGAAAATTGTTTAGGTGTTCCAGGTGGAGGTCAAGTGGATGGAAAATGGGTGACAACCTGAAATATAAGTGAACACATCAGTGTGAAGAATTACAGTATAGCCTAATAAGTATAACGTGCATTGACAATACATTGGAAAATACAGACTGTTAAATATGGTGACACCAGATGCAATTGCTGAGCAGGTCAGAGAAACACTGCCCACCCCCCACAGAGGTGCAGAGCACAGAAGTGGGGGTTGGATAACATGCTAGTCCATTACAAAATGAAGTTTCTACATATTGACAAAGTGATAGAGGCCAACTTACACATCAGATACAAGTTTATCCTGGTAACATTTGCTCACACTACACTGAAATTCGGGCTGGCTTCCAGAATACTAGGCATGTCAAAATATGACTAGATGATTTAATCATAGATAGATTTCACGGAAATGAGGAGTGTGGGAATGCACAGTGTTTATCACATTGGACAATAATCACGACTCACTATTAACTCATGTGAAACGTGGCAATCGAGGTTATTCTCATAGTCATATCATAAGAAGTAGAAATGTATTAACAAGCTTACCTCTGTAATGCTTCTTCGCGTTTTTGTACCGGTTGGAGTTGACGGATTGGGGCAGAACTTCTTCAGAGTCCGGGGCGTCTCTGATGCCTCAGATGAACACGGTTCTTCAGGCTGGTCTCCTTCGTCTTCTGTCCATTTTTTAAACACGGGCATGTCGCGTTCCAACCGTGTTATAAAGTTCTGACAGGACCGACAAATGCGATGCGATTTGTTTGCAGTGTTGTGGAGTTGTAATCCTAAACGGATAACTTGATCGTATATGCATTCACCTTTACTGTTTCTCTCAAAAATGAGGTTCGTGTGTTGAAGAACTCCGTGTATCCTTACATTATTTTTACAACACCTGCGAAAATCGCTCACATTTTCTTCTTCTAGCGTGCAGTTGAGTTCTGTTGACATCAACTATGCGTCGCTTAACATACGTCACACACTCCGTTGCTCTGATTGGTTGTAGGTCTATCCAATTGAGTGCAGAGGCATTTTTTCCCTGGTTCGTTTGAAACACGCCTCATAATCACAGCTCTATGGAGCAGTATCAGACTCAAATTCTGACTAGAATTGAGTATGACTACGTCAGGCTATTCAAACACATGGAAGTCATCCAATTCAAACGCATGGAACTGGTTATGTGGTTGCCCTGCAAGAAGTTGCAAGAAGATGCAACGTGCACAATGTTTGCTCACATACAGTACACAATACACTCCTTCATACCAACCTCAAGTTTCTTGAGAACTTTAAAGTTCTCAAGAAACTGATGATTAATCATCTAATCGGAAGACATGGAACCGGTTATGGTTGCCCTGCAACAAGTTACCCCACGTGAAAATTTAATTAATAATTTGCCCAGACTTGTTGTGATCATAATATTGAGATTCAGGAAGATGAAATTGCTCACATACACAATACACTCCTTCATACCAACCTCAAGTTTCTTGAGAAAATAAACAAATAGACAAAAAAGCAGGTCAAATTATTGTAACAACTACAAAAATAGATGGCCATAGAGTGGGGGAAATGTCTTGGATGAGTATATTTTATATATCTTCATTTACAGCAGGGGTGCCCATACTTTTCTGAATGGTGATCTACCTTTTAAGTGACTGGGTCAGAATGATCTACTACTCACATCACGTGTCTTTTTTAATGTATCAAAACGAACACACAGTGTCATATTGGCTGCTATTTTGCTTTAATGTTTCACACTTAAATCATTAGTAATTTATGGTTGAGTTTAATTTCCCTACCAACAGTAGAAATACAGTAACAACAGTAACATAGTCCACAATAGAAGCTACTTATCAACATGCATATGATTTCATACACAGTGGCACTTACATTACATTTCCCATACAATTCAGTACATTTACATCAAAATCCACACATTGAAATGTAACTTTACCTATTCAGGTAACACACACACACACACACACAGACAGACAGACAGACACACACACTCACATTGAAATGTAACTTTTTTTAACACTAGGATTTTTTTTAACATACATACATATACAGTGCCATTTGGCCTACATCACACTACAATTCACGGTTCAAACATTGAAACTTTCAGACAGTGAATTAACTTTATGTACAATAAGTTGCATGTCATTTTCTTGCATACACATTGGCATGTTCACATCAGTGGTCAGTACTTTACTCAGATGATGACTTGCATTGGATAGAGTCCACTAGGGATGCATAGTCCGGGCAATAGCTACTGATAGCCAGTCTAAGACAGGCCTCCAAATGATCGTCGGTCAGGGTGGAGCGGTATTTTGACTTGATAAATTTAATATGTGAAAAGGTCGATTCGCACAAGTAAGTAGACCCAAACATTGCAGTCAGTGATGCTGCACATTTTCTCATGTTGCGATACTTTTCTTCTGTGAGTAAACTCCAGAATTGTTCATGGGCCCTAGACTTCAAGTTAATATCCGCTTGCAGTGTCAAGATCTCATCCTCAACTTCAGCAGAACTGAGCTGAAACATTGTTGCGATCTTAGAAGCGAGGACATCGACCTCAGCATTCTCCCGAAAAGGGAAGCACATAAACGTGCCAACTGGCTCAAGTAGAGCAAAGTCTTGAAATCTCCTGTCAAAGTCTGACAGGACTGTGCTAATCTGTTCTGCATAACATGCACTGTCAATCTCCGTTAAGTTTTTCCTTGATTGTTCAGCTCAGATGCAAGGTTTCCAAAGTTCCCCAGATCATGGCGTTGGATCTTTGAAGAAAGCAGTTTAAGTTTTGCCTTGAAGGCGTTCACTGAGCTTATCATATTGATCACGGTTTTCTCTTTGCCCTGTAATTCCACGTTCAGCTCATTGAGCAAGTTCGCCAGATCAGTTAAAAACGCCAAATCAAGCAGCCACCGATCATCGTTAAGTTGCGTGTATTCCGCATGTTTTTTGTCATGTAGGAACTGCTTTATCTCGGAAAGGAGATCGCGGAATCGTTGCAGGAATTTCCCCCTACTCAACCACCTTACGTCCGTGTGAAGCAGTAGGTCTGAGTGGTCGCTGCCAGCCTCCTCAAGATGCAAGCGGAACAGTCGTCTTTGAAGAGATCTAGCACGGATAGAGCAGGCTACTTTGTTTGCTACGTCCATGATCTCTTTCATGTTCAACATTTTCGCACACAACGCTTGTTGGTGTATGATACAATGATAACTTAAAAAGTCAGGAAACGCTTCATCCTCTCGGCATTTGGCAACAAATCCATTAGTGCGGCCGATCATGGAAGGAGCACCGTCGGTGGTGATTGACACCAATTTGCACACTGGAATCTTATTCTTGTCGATAAAGTTTTTGAATATTTTAAAGGTGTCATCCCCTCGTGTGTGTGCGTTCATATGCAGAACTGCTAAAAGTTCCTCTTTTGCAGTCATGTCGTGGAAGACCATTCGAATAAAAATGCACAATTGGGCTTTGTCTGTTATGTCCGTAGACTCGTCCATCTGTAGCGAGAAGCACTCGCAAAAGTCAATGTCCTTAGCAAGCTGCTGCACTAAGTTGTCGCCCATCATTTCGCATCGCCTGGTCACTGTATTTCTTGTCAACTGAACAGCTTTGCAGATATTATTTCTGCAGCTGCAGATATTATTTCTGTTTTGTTCGTAAAGTCTTTAAACAAAGAATCAGCTGCCTCAATGAAGGCTTCCTTCACCATAACTCCATCCTGAAAAGACTTTTTGTGCCTAACGATTGTCCGACTCACCCGGAATGATGCCTCTGTGGCGGCCTTCGCTTTCGCTGTTGGCCGAGTGAAAAGAGACTGCTGTCCAAGAAGCTGAGACTTCAACTCCCTCACCTTTCTCTTTCTCAATTCACTGCTTGGGGGAAAGTCTGTATCAAAGGTTCGATGAACCATTCTAAAGTGTCTCTCTACATTCCCCTTCTTTGGAAGTGCAATGCTGGATCGACAGATCAGACAGACACACTTTGAGTATGACATCGTGAATAATCATCTTCCCATTCCTGATGGAAATGGTAAGTCTTTGCTTTTTTGATTTCTTTCACTCCCTCATTCATTGTGGTATCAATAAACGAGCAATAGCGAAAACGAAAAGCAACGGTAAAAACGAAAGCAATGGCGCTTTTCTGTAGTGTCGACTGAGGCTAGCTCTACTCTAGAATCGTTGGTAGTTTATGGTTGTTATGGTAACGTAGTGTAAAAAAAAAAAAAGCAACCAGCAAACTGGCCTGTCTACACGTCAATCAGCGGGCACATGGTAATATAATGACATGATAGGATGGATTGCTTTTCTGAAAAGGAGCGTTTTTTTTGTTGTTTTTTTTTGCTGAGTTCTGTGAGCTACCGTCATTGGCTCTGCGATCGACCAGTCGATCGCGATCGACCTATTGGGCACCCCTGATTTACAGTAATATAATAAAATTGATTATATTTTAATGTCCCCATGATGGAATTTGTTTTAGAACAGCATAGCCCAGTGACAGACAACTTAGATAATTAACTTTAATATGTTTGTATTACATTTTATTCAAATACAAAGACATTTTATGTGAGAGTAAGGTATTTGTGTTTTTTGTCCTTCAATTTATTAGTAGCCTATGGTGTTTGCATCTGGTTTCCCTAATGTATTTGTGCTAATTTCACATATTGAGCCTGCTTCTGTTTATCTGGATGTTTTGCCTCATGCCACCCTTGAATTAATCAGTGCCTCACTAGTGCCACCCGTGTTAAAAATGTCTAGAATCTAGTAGAGGTGCTTCAAATTGGCACTTTTAAAAATCGGCTGTCTCAGAATAGAAGAGGACCAAGGCAATTCTGCGCAAAACTGTCACATCCATATTTAAATGGCGTTACGGACGTGACCGTTTTGCGTGGTATTGCCCCCGTATCGTTATATAAAGCTCTTTTCTCGCTGTCTAGCTTTCTCCTCTTTGAGCAATCGATGATTTGAAAATAACTCACTTATCGTTAACTTAGATATCCATCTGATTGTTTCTCGTCCCGTCTCCTCTCCTCGCTCGTTTCAGGCTATCAGTCTCTTCCCCATAGTAGGCTAGGCTACTTTACTCACTGACTCGACTTTATCAGAATTCACAGATTTCACTGTCTGAGTAGCAGTAAGCGAAATGATGGTTCCTGAAGCTCCTGAAGTAAATGCTGTTATCCTAACCAACGAAACATTTAGCGCGGCTTTGAAATCTTACGTAAAAATCTAAATTAGGCTATTATGGTCTGGGTCCGGATAGGATCACGTCACGGTCCGCCATTTGGTGATCCCTGCCATAGAGCATCACAGTCCCGCCCTTCCTCCGAGAGAGCTTAGTTTCCGGAAGTAAATTTCCCATTCATTTCTCCCATTGACGTTTTGGAAAAATCCGTATCTAAAGAGTTTTAGAGCATGTCTTAGGCTAATCAGCTACGGCGTAACCATGGGCGTCGGAGCCATTATACCAAATTGTTAGTTTGGACCCCCCCACTTTTGCCGTGCGAAATACCAGTGCTGTTTTCAGCATCTGTTTAGTGCTTCATTGTCATTTTCATTGGATTCTCCCATTTGTGCGTAAATCGCTCGTAAGCTTTTTTTTTTGTTATACACGCATTTTCCCATTCCGCTTCCGTCACACACGCAGCGACAAGCACCAAATCGGTTGTGGCTAGATGGGATACAGCTAACAACGGAAGTCACGTAACAGATAGTGAAATCTCCAGTGAAATCTCCATAGAAATAAACAGTATCAGGACAGGAAGTAACCTAACCCTAATCCTAACCCTAACCCTTAGCTGTATCCCTTCTAGACACCACCCACCAAATCCCCTGCAGTGTTGAAGAGATCAGTCGTCCCCCTCACTTTTGATAAGGAAAAAAGCCTTATAGGTACGTCAAATAAATAATAACCTATTTACGCTAGGCTATGTAAAACTCCCCCATTAACAGCATCACGTCACTAACCACAGGTAAGACTGCACAATCTCGTATTCAAACTGAAGCCAGTTTGTCTACTTAGATACTGTAAATCGTCAAATTATGGCCGGGGTCTTAAGACAAAGTACAGGCCTTTAGGGGCAGGATTGTATTCGAGACAGCCCTTTATTTCTTATGCGAGTTTTATTTTGAGACATGCGTTTCTTGGAGCGGCATACTGGTAGGCCTTCAAAAGCATGACATTTTCGGTTTAGTTTGATATTTAATTTACTTTTGGACTGTTTAATTATATTGTTAAATGTTGGGACTGATGGGCACTGAAATCTGGGGAGGTATTTGATGATCACTATTACGTTCCATGTAGTTGAAAGAGTGTCGGGATTTCAAACAAACCATCCGCTTTCATGCGTTCATTGAACGTCCACGGTGCTGTAATGGAAACCTTATTACGTAGCCAAGTAGCCTATTTAGTTATTTTTAAATTATGCATAATTTACTTTTTATTAATTTCGTAGGCTGGAATGCCTCGAGTCGCGGCAACAATTGTGTTTAAATGTAGTAGCGTGTTTCAGTCTCTGGCAAGCTCTGGCAAGGCGGCAAGCGACTGAGCTTGAGAGCGACATGTTGGAGACCCAGCTGGAAAGTCAGTGGCCGAATGCACGCAAGAGTTGTATACATAAGAAACACCCAGAGTTTGGGGGTGTCAAAACGCGTAACTCCCTCCAAATGACACGGGAGAATTCTGGCAGGGTGAAATATGCGTAGTTACGCGTTTTTTGACTTTACGCACGCACTTGGGTTAATTCCCCGCTTAGTGTTTTGTTGTGCCTATACAGTGTTATAAACGCGTTATATAAATGGCATAATGTAGGCCTAATGGGCCTAATTTGCTGTAACGTGGTAGGCTAATGTAAGGCATTACAAAAAAATTGGTACATATTTTACTCGGGACTCGGGACAAACTTCAGTAACGCGCGTTAATGCATTTTAACCCGAAATTAAGTGGTATTTTGTTTTTATAAGCATATACAAATTAGCCAACAACGTCGCGAGATCAAAAGAGGAGAAAAAATCTGTGTAAATTGTAGAATGTTATCTCCTGTCAGGCCTAGGCTAGGCTACTTTCAAGATGATTGTGGCTGCAGCAAGTCGGACATTTGCGACATGGACATAAAGGCCTGCTTGAGCATATGAAGGCAGAACATTCATTCCTATCACAAAGGGTAGGCCTCTGACTCTGGGTGGACTGGGTGGAATGACACCTAGATTAAAAAAGCTAAAGCAGATAGGCTACACACCTTCCAAAATCGCCTGTTTTCCATTGTTGCAGCTGCTGGACTGGACGGTGGAAGAATAACGATTTTTTTTTAACTCTCAATTACTGTAACTGTGTGTCACCCTGGCATTCGTTAGGACCGTACCACTGGAGGAGGGACCGCTCATAAACTCCCCTTAATTGTTGCAAATATAAACTAGGTAGCCTATAGTTGCGACTTCCGAACAGTTTTTGTGAGTGCTACTTTGTTAATATTTGGGGAAACTGCGAGTAAGGGGCTACGACCGTTCTACATGTAGGCTGCTGAAGTGCCGCGAGGGTGCAGCAAATGAACTTCAGAAACAATATATTTAAGCTCAAGACATTCAGACTGGCATAAAAAGTTAACGGCCCACCGGGAATCCTCCCGAAGCTCCCGATAGCCACTCCTGGGTTGCATTCAAAGCATTAAATAACTTAATTTAACAGATATTGCAACTGCATGGTTAACTATACCATGAGGTTAATAAAGCTGGTTCCGAATTAGTCATTGAATTAATAGCTTTATTTTGTTATATAGAAGTATCTAAATAACCTGTTAAAATGTACCAGAATTCAGGAAATTGCATCTAGTCCAAAAAAAAAATTCTGGGGGAGGACCCCCATACCCCCCGCTGAAATGTCCCACCCACTTTCAGAATGCCTCCGATGCCCATGGGCGTAACTCATAAGCATACAACATATCATTTCGAGTGAAAAAACGAATAGAAAGTCCAAAAAAAGTCAAAGGTACAAGACTGTGTACATATTTTCATTTCCGAGCGAAGGAACTACTCATCCCATAAACCACCGGGCCTCACTGAAAAATATATAAGCAGCACGAACCAGGGCAAAATCATTCATTTCCAACCGGCGACAGCAGCGAACCTTTTCCTCCAAACAATCATTTTTATAGTTAATAGCAGTTATTTCAGGAGTAATGGTGTAAATAATAGTGTTTTGGTATTGAATGTTATATTTACCATCGTGTATTTTATATCGTGTGTGTGAAAGCGGTTAACGTTAACGTTAGCAACATTGTGCAGTGCTTTGTATCTGACTGCCATCCTGATGCATGGACCGGTGCATGGTCTGCTCTTGGACCACTATATTCAGTTTATTAACTTGAATTATTACACAAAATGTTCATTAAATGTACGAAGAAGTATTATAATTAATAATTAAATATTTAATTGATGATGAAAAAACTATTAACTTGTGCCAAATAGATATGTTAGTAACAATTAACAAATATTAACAAAGGGTTAGGTAATTACTAGTTTGCTATTTATTATGCCGCCTTATTATGGAGTGTTACCGAGTTTTGTTATCAATATTTGAATAATATTTGCAAAGTCTATGAATAGCCATATTGGATGATACCAAAATGCTAATATTTTAATTCATTTAATATGTTACTTGAATAGGTTGACAACGCTACAACGTCCATAGGTTATTAGCCCAATTACGCCGTTATAATCATGGCTATCTCTCTTTACCAGTTGCCACTTATGTCTGTCCTCTTCAAAAAAAATTGGAAGCATGGCACATTTGGCAGCATTTCCCTCCAATACTTTTCGTCTTTTTTACCTGGCCTTTTCAGTCCCTCATGGCATCTTTCTACCATCCATCCTCCCTGACGCTTATCACTACGGTAGGGCCGGCCCGGCTGGTATCTGAGAAAACTTTTTAGGAAAGACGGGCTATATGGACCCAACCAATTAACTCTTATTGGGAGGGGAGAACAACCCATGCAGAGGCTGCGGTGTTAGGCATAGAATGCGAACGCGTGTAGCCAACTTTAAGAGAAGATAGATTAAAGGTCCAGTATGTAGGATATAATGGAAAATAAACTGTAACCATTCCAAAAATTATCACCATATGTTGTCAGAGAGTGAGGAAACACGATGAATTGAAGTAATGGCTTATTTGACAACATTACTCTAACCCGTGAAACCCGTAAAACCCATGAAAAAAAATCAGTTACGGGGCGGAATCTCTTGGAATTTTCGTTTATGTTTTGAACGATTAATTCTAGAATAGCATATTAATAATGGGCTAGCGCGTCCTTCTATTTGGGTTGCCAAATTAGCAAAGGCCAACTGTCAACAGCTGTCAGTTGTAGTCATGAACGCCTACAAGAGGCAGGCAAATTTCCAAAATTAAAACAAGAAACAAATTAAGTGGACATCGGAGGAGCTTCCTGAGATGGTGACGTCTTCGTCAAACTAAGAATATCAAGTCTGACGCAGAGCTGGCCATATTTCTCCACAACAGGAGAACCCAGAAGAGGCTCGCGTCTGGTAGTCTTGAGAACGTTCACCAGTGTTTTGATTTTGGCCTACAGAACGTTCGTTAACAATCCTACAAATCGCACCTTAACGTGACAAATGCCAATATTTTTCCCTCGACCGGCCCAAAAGTGAAGCGGCCCACCGGGAATTCTCCCGATTACCCACTCCGGGCCTGGTGAATGGTTTTGTTCAGAGCTGAAAATGCAATTGTGTTTGACAGAGGGCAGATGTAAATGGCTAGTGACAAAATATTACCTTTCAGTGTGGCACGAAGTTTGTAAATTAGCCTACGTTTAATTAAATAGGTTCATTCTTCCTCCTTCTCCCTACTGTCATGTACTATATGTTGTATGTTGCCACCCCTAGAGGGCGCTTGACATCTTAAGTAGATGCTGTACATTGGATGGGGCATCAGTAAAGTTTCTGGTCTGATCAAGCTACATGTTGTCCGTGTAGTCCATAGCCTACATTACATGGTGTCAGAAGTAAAAAAATACAAGAAATATGACACAACTACAACCACCGTCTGGATTAAGTTTCGAAGGTAATCTTGCAGAAAACTGGAAGATATGGGAGCAGAAATTCGACTTGTTTCTCATTGCCAGCGGGTTTGCCAAAAAAGCGGAGGATGTTCAATGCGCCACGTTTCTGCACGTCGCGGGAGAAGAGGCGGTAAAAGTATACAACACATTCGTGTTTAGGGACCGTTCGTTATTTATAAACTGGATCACCGGAGGGATTTTGAGTGCTTCGATCAAAAGTTCCATGACCCTCCCCTGCCTGCAATATAATTTTCAACGACCCTCCAGCAGCATTTTCAAAAATGACATGACCCTCCCCGGCCAATTATCGATGTCTTCCGCCCATGCTCTTACGCGCTATCATAACACATCAACATATGCTACCGTCCTTAAATCAACCTCTGCTTTCTGATCTTACACATCACACTTCACCAAGATGGTGGCCGTTTCAGTAGATTTAGGCCTACTCCCTAACATTGTTGTGGAAACACAATAAGCATGGAAACTAAATGCACACTTCCTGCAGCAACTGCATTAGCCTACTTGAAAAGTTACTCCTCTAGTAAGTATTCACATGAAATAAAACAATAAAGCATTGAGACCATTCAACAAAGCACACTGGGTAATAACAAATTCAACACATGAACTTGTTGCTTTGGACTCGTCTAGGCTTCCTCAGTCATTGTAAAGCTGCCGAAGCTGAACATTATCCAAAACTCAATTTCTCAGACAAGCGTCAATTTGGGAGCTTGCTACACTCCTTCCTTCTCAAATGACTTGAAAAGGCCGTTTGCACAATTTCACAAATAATCACAGGGACCGAAAAATACCTAACATGCCAACTTTTTCCGGCTTTATCATTTTAACGTTTCCCTGCTGTCTTGCCGTTTTAATATTTTCCCGTAGAATATCCCATATTACTGTAATACTCTCATAACATTAGTCCTGCATTCTGGCCTGTCTCTGTGTAGTCCTGTTGTTACCCCTTGCCCTTCCAGTGAAACAGATGTATTCAAATCATCGTTTTGCTTGCTTGAATGCGAACTCCTGGTTGTCGTGAGAGCACGATTCATTAGCGCTTGCAGTGTTCGGCCGTAGGCTATGCCTACGTGCGCACCTGCCAGGCTACTCAGCTAGACAAAGAATTCCCCCTGTATATTCACTCCAAGTTGGCCTACCATAACTTACCAACTACACTGTAGACCATAAACTGGCTATTTATATGACCAAATGTATTTGTTCAACTTTATGAAGCAGAATTACGCACTGCTACTTGGAACGTAACACATTTTTGTTGGCAGGAGAGAGAATGACAGCGATTAACAAATTGCACTTGTTGCTGGTTACCAATAAATACTATATATTTTTTTGCAAACAACAAAAACAGAAAGGATGGAGACAGCAAAGCTAGAGATGGGCAGGAACAAGGTCAATTGGTAGAAATGCTTGTCAAAACGTTAGGAGCTGGATGTGGATGCTCACTGTTTAAAGTTAGGCTACACGGTAAACTACAAGTAAACCAAAGTTAAATTTAGATTTTTTAGGGCTGGATAAAGTTGACCAAATGGATATAGGCTGTTAGGCATGAAAAAAGTAGGCTACTTTGTTGCTCCAACCCTTCCAACGTTAATGGGAACGAATGTTGACATTTTCCGTATTTTGCGTGAGAAACCCGGGAAATCTCCCTTATTTTCATTGTTCAATGTTGACAGAGCTATGGAACAAAGAGAACGTTATATGGCGACAGAAATCAACAATCAAACAAGCCACTTTGATTTTTTGCTGTTTTCATTAATACAAAAGATGGGTGACCCTCCCTCCTAGACGAAAAAAAGTTAGGTGACCCTCCCCTCAACAAAGAATAAAAAGACATGACCCTCCCCTATTTTCCTCCGGTGACCCCGTTTATAAATAACGAACGGTCCCTTAATGAACATTTTGTGTAATAATTCACGGCAAATTAATCAACTGAATATGGTGGTCCAAGAGCAGACCATGCACCAGTCCATGCATCAGCCCGACTGAGCAGTGATGACAGCATAGGATGACAGTCAGGTATGAAGCACTGCACCATGTTGCTAACGTTAACGTTAACCGTTTTCACACACACACGATATAAAATGCACGATGATAAATATAAAATTAAATATCAAAACACTATTATTTACACGATTACTCCTGAAATAACTGCTATTTACTGCACATTCACTATATAAAAATCACTGGAGGAAAAAGTTTGCGTGGCCATCATCAGATTTGGAAGTTGCTCGAGACTTTTTTAGCGGTTCTTGCCTTGCCTATATATTATTCAGTGAGGCGCGGTGGTTTATGGGATGAGTAGTTCCTTCTCTCGGAAATGAAAATATGTACACAGTCTTGTACCTTTGAGTTTTTTTGGATTTTCTCTAATTTTTTCACTCGAAATGATATGTTGTATGCTTATGAGTTATGCCGTAGCTGGTTAGCCTAAGACATGCTGTAAAACTCTTTAGATACGGATTTTTCTAAAACGTCAATGGGACAAATGAATGGGAATCTTACTTCCGGCACCTAACCGCATTTTGGCTGTGGGCAGGACTGTGCAGCCCCATTAGAACCTCCAGTTCTCATTTCCCTTCCTCTTCTCTGTGTCGCATTAAAGGGATATTCCACCATTTGGGGAATTAAACTCATTTTCCACCTCCCCTTGAGTTAAACAATTGATTTGTAGCCTACCTTTCTCAGTACCTCGGTTTAACGTCTCATCCAAAGGATGGAAGACTTTTATAACTTATTACCACACGAACTTTGAAGACTTTTATAACTTATAACCACATGAACACATGAATAATAGGAGAGATTTTTTAAACACAATGTTCTGCAGTGTTTTAATTACAATGTCCTGTAATCCTGCTTATGCACTACAGTTGAGCAAGCACACTCTGCATTTTCTCTGCGGAAATTAAGTGCTTTCATTTGTAGCCCATCATTTTTATTTATATCTGACGTATGAGGAGCTGTGCTGGGCCTTGCAATTGGGGTAAACATGTTCTGACAAAAATAATGTACTCAGGTATTCCAATTATGCCTAATTATGTAATTATGCTCATGAAGCAGAGCTGAATCCTGTTACACTCACCTGAGAATGTCCAGAAACATTAGGCCAATAGACCACAATATATTTCTGTATACTATCTGCAGTGTTCAGTGGTGCCCTAAATTTGGCCGAAATGTCCCAGAAATGTATATGCAGAAGAGAGTGAATTAACAAGACAGGTAGTATGTGTTATCTTGGAAAGTGTCCTTTAAAAAAATGTATAAATGTGCAATCTACTGTACAGTATACCAGTGCAGCAAGCCTTTCAGGGTTTCCATTCTAAGTTGAATGTAAAATTCCATTAGCCTAGAAATCTAGACGCACCCTAGCCTGGGCTAGTCTAGCAACAATCCGTTGGCCTGCGAGCTGGAAAAATTAAACTTCGATAGGGCCAATCACATCGTGTATAGAGACGTTAGGCGGGCTTAACATAATGATTGATGGCAGAGTTGCAACGGTTTGGCTTGAATTTCCGGCTACTTGAAAACAAATAAGATGGATGTTGCTGTTGGCGAACAGCGTGACACGAGTTACGCTTTTTTTAAGTTGGCAAAAGTTTGAACTAGCCAACTAGTAGGCAGGCAGAGGCCAGGCTAGCCAACTAGCTCCGCTGGTGGAAAAATGCATGGGACTCATGAGTTGTAGCGCTGTCCTATTGCGTGCAGAGGGAATTTGTAAGACAACCGATTATCCCGCCCCTCGGACTGAGCACTGAGTGCCCAGACCCTACATTTTAATGTGGGTCTGGCTTGTCAGGCTAAAATTCCATGACTTCCATGACAAGCAGTAAAGCTAATACAGATATACACCAATTCTGTGTGGAAATATTTCTATTCATGTATTTTGGAAAGTAGATTTTAAACTGCTACAACAAATTCCCTTTTATTCCATGACTTTGCCCCCAAAATGATAAAATTCCCTGACTTTCCATGTAGAATAGACTTTCCAAAATTCCATGATATTCCAGCAATTCCATTCCTGTGGGAACCCTGCCCTTTCCTTAACAAAGACAAAACATAACTGAATGCCAATAATGTTAAAACATTTTAATATAAACAAAAATGTATAGTACAGTGCCACAAATATGCATTCACAACTAGAGGACAATATACACAGGGATATTAATGCATCAGGGTTGGGTTATATTCCTGAAAACGTTTACCTGAGGCAGTATGATTTTACATAACAATCATATCAACAAGGAAAAACATTTAACGGGTGTATCTTTTTGACATTTTGATCAGAACATTCAATCACTATTGTGGATATTCATAATAGTTTACATCAAACTCATTTTCTATTCTCTCACAAGGGAGAGGTGATACAAATTGGAGATTCACCTTAATCAACTCTGGTTTTCTGCGGATTTGTCAATGAGCAAATTAAAGATGCTGTCTGGAATGCTGGTGAAGGTTGTTGATATTTGAGCAGCCAATTAAATTATGAACCCTCTCATGCTCCTAAAGCAATATGATGAATGTCTAAAACTCTTAATGGCTCAATTTGAACCACTAGGTTTGTTTCCCATTTCCAGAGCCATGACTGCTTTGAACGCACACACTTAACATGTACAGTAGAGGACTGTTAGGCCCGTTTCACACCGGGTGCGTGGCGTTAGCGTGTCAGCTACGTGGCGTGTCCGGGCTCCCATGTTAACCTTGCACACCGCCTGCGTGACACGCAAGTCTCAAGCGCAGCTCGAGCCGCGCCAAAAACGCGTGAATGCTAGGAATAGGCCTCACACCTATTTTTCACGCTACACGCAAGCGTGTTGGAAGCGTTTCCATTCAAAACTGTGAAGAAAACAAAATAATGTGAGAAAAAGAGACGTTTTAATTGGCAGAGAGGCCACCGCAGCCCTGCATCAGACACTCTTCTGGTAAGCAAAGACATAGAAAACGCCATGCAGCCGCCACAACATATATATATTATATATATATATATATATATATATATATGTATATATTTATCTTTGTTTTTAATATTAAATAGGCTTGGTTGTTGATTGGCTGCTGTGTTAAATCTCCTACTTACTGTAGCACTAGGAGTTTAACACCTCTCCTGTGTATATAACAATACATTTTTCAATACATTTTAACTCTCTTCTTCTGTAATGAAAGTAAAATAAAGAAAAAATATGGTATGTACAAATAATTTACAGTATAAAGTCTTGAATGTATATTTTAACTGTACAATATTTGGTAAGACTATCTATGTTAACTGTACAATCTTAGAATCTTGGTACATGCATAAAAGGAAGTACAAAGTTAATACTGAGATGCAAAATAAGTCCTGTACAGAACTGCAAAATCTAAATGTTCGGTCAATAAATGTATCCCTGACACATAAATATATGACGAGTATTAATGTAATGTAAAGATGTGTAAATACAATTAAATTGTTTGTGTTTTGATAATGGCTGAACAAGAAAATAAATCTGTAAGGGTGTGTAAGGATAATAAGCTTTTGATATCCGCAGGGTTAAAGCGACCTTACTTAACTCTGCCATCTTTTGGCTTCCAAGTTTTACTATTGCAATTACACTGGGCTCTGCTATATGCAGTTTCTGCTGCTCAGAATTCTTGTTGTGGCCATTCACATGCAATCACATCAGTCTCTGTGAGGACACTCAGGCATCTGTGGTTGGGTCCCCGTTGGCTGGGGCTTTCCTGGAGGAGAATAACATTACAGTATGAGTTGCAGAATAAAGAATGAAGAAAATGAATGCATTCCCATGTATAGCCCACCCTTGTGTTAACCCATTTACTCCTAAAATGACTGCTAAAAACGCCTATAGAATCCTATGGCATTCTAGACTAAATATCCTTATTTCCTGAGGGTTTTCTGAAAAAATACTAAAAATTGTCAACGTCTACCAAAATGTAATATCTAAGCCTCTGTAGCACCTAGAAACTTGAAATAAAAAGCATGCTGCGCTACGCAGCAACCAGCGGGAGATTCAATGTTGCGCTATGCAGCAACAGGCGGGAGATAGAATGTTGCATCATGCAGCATCAGGTGCGAATGGGTTAACCTCATAGCTGAAGAAATTTGGCAAAAACAGTGTGGGAAATTACTTTAATACTTTCCATGGGGAATAGGCTGCATTGGAAATGTGTAAAGTGTAAACGAAAGCGGTGAATGGGTTATTAAAGCGATGGTTCGGAGTAATTTCACCCTAGGGTCCTTTGCACCATGACCCCGAGCCAAACACCCTCCCAGAACCTTTTTTCCCTTGGTCGTACCCTGGTCGAGTAGCCCTGTCAGAAACTAAGGAGTTTCTGCAGGCGTAATGGAACCAACTTTTATCTCGTAAATTACACCACTAATAATGCCCTGAATGGTACGAAACTTCTACAGTATGTTCTTTACTCATAAAACGAGGCATTGAAAAGTTTGTAAGTACACCAGGAGTTTATTTAAATAACACTTGTCTGAAGCATGCATAAGGATGTAGATCCAGGAATGCACTAATATTTTGTTCGTAGTACCAGTTTGCAACAATTATTAGTTAACACTAAGTTGTAAACACTTCGGAAATTTTTTTATTAAAAACTGGATATACCAAAAAACGATGTAATCGCTTCCTGCTAGGACTTTTACGGGCTTTTCCCAAATCACGAAAGTAACGTCGACGCAGCGGTAGTAGCAGATAGTAGCATCCATCAGGCAAGTGTTATTTAAATAAACTCCTGGTGTACCTACAAACTTTTCAATGCCTCGTTTTATGAGTAAAGAACATACTGTAGAAGTTTCGTACCATTCAGGGCATTATTAGTGGGGTAATTTACGAGATAAAAGTTGGTTCCATTACGCCTGCAGAAACTCATTAGTTTCTGACAGCGCTACTCAACCAGAGTTCGACCAAGGGAAAACAGGTTCTGGGAGGGTGTTTGGCTCGGGGTCATGGTGCAAAGGACCCTAGGGTGAAATTACTCCGAACCATCGCTTTAATGCCACCATACATGCTTAGTAGTCAGAGCTTACAAGGATTAGATTAGGACAGACAAGGGGATCAAAAAATGGCTGTCAGAGTGATTCATTCACTGGATCGACTTGAAAATAGATAACACCAACTGAAGGTATTCAATTTGCCATTTTTCGTGGAGCTTAAAGGAAGGGTCTTTCTACGGAAGGCCTGGGCACCTACTCAAATTTGGTGAGGGGCGCTTTGTCACAGGTGACTTCTGACTGCACCCCTGGAGGTGCGCTGTTTTGGGCCTGCTGTTTTGGGATGCTACCACGTGGAGATGCTAGCCCATTCACCTTCATGTCACTGCATCAGAGCACACACACACACACACATACACACACACACACAATGAGGTTTATGGGAGGGGCATTTACTCCGAACATACACTAGAGGTGTGCGCGGATAGTCGAATAACCAGTTAACCATTCCGAGACTATACTATATGAATATTAATATCCCTATTCAGTTATTCTATATACTACCATGATATGCTGGTAGAAGTTACGCTACCAGGTTAATTAAGTTAGGACATTGGCATGACAAAAAAAACAGTGGATCTGAGACATTTTTCATGTTTTATGTAACGTATTTGTGTGTGTAGCCTACACAATACAGATAAATAAACATGCAGAAAACCCAACCATGCACTTCATACAGGGGTGAAATATGAACAGATGTCAGATAGGACCAATAAAAAGACGCCAGATAGAGATGTTAGAGTGCAGAGGTCTTACATTGCTGTGCCGTTGCCATCCCCCTCCTCCATGACCTTTGACCCTGGGACTTTCTGTCCAAACAGCTTCACTGCCAGGAACATTAGCATGCCACAGCGGTTGGTATAGCAACACGTGGCATCCACAGCAATGAGCAGCACCAGGAATACCAGCATCACAATGCCAACCACACCACCCTTCCCCAAACCAGGTTTACTAACTGGGAAAACCAAAGGAAAACATATAAAACATGAATGAAAAGTACTGGATACCACAGTACCAATGTACCAACGTTAAAAAAGCCTTTTTAAAAAAACCTTGCCGAATTTACAAAAGCATCTTGGGGAATATTATAAAATCACTGAAAAGTGTATTGGTATGGCTCCTTTAAATAGTTAAACTGATTTAAATCAAGCTGCACTGTACACTGCTGTATTTAGAACAATACTTCAGAACCCTTTCACAGCTTCAGTATCTCTAACACAGCATTTGTGATCCCTGTCCAGGGGCTCTACCTGCACTGGATTGTGGGACGGTGAAGTTAAGCATGGCAGGCATGGACGGGCCATTGGGGTTGTGAGCAACAATCTTCAGTTGGTAATCAGAGCTGTACTGCAGGTCGTGGAGATAGATCTCTGTGGCGTTTGGGAGCAGGTCCTTTTCTCTCCACTCGTCATCCTTATCCTGGGGAGGAGATGTCACTTTATAACAAGCTCTCAAAAGTAACCAACTGCCAACTTCAGCTGGACAAAGTCCTCAGTTCACACAGACCTTTAGGTCCTGTTCAGTAATGTCAATGCACGATACACAGTATCTGAGAATACCCAAGATAACTCACCGCTTTATAGTGCACCGTATAGAAACTGATGGGGGATCCACCAGTGTCTAGTTGCTTGAAGGGAAGTCTAGCAATGTTCTCCTCAAACTTTATTTCTTTGTCTGTTAGGAAAGGTTTGTCTGGTTCTCCTGGAAACAGAGAATGCAGTAAGATAATTACACCAGAAAGCACAGCAGCAATTCAAGCCCTTCAAGCTTGTTCTATCATTCAGTGGGTTTACATGGACACTGTTAATCCAATTAGAATCAGAATAATGGCTCAATCAGAATTAAACTGTCGATACGATTAGAATTCTAATCTGAATGAAAGGGGGTGGTGAATTCCGTTCTCATTCCCATTGAACAGCCGTGTACGGTCAATCAGGTTGCCTGCTGTAGCTTCTCCAGCAAAAGCAAAGCAACTACCGCTATTCCAATCAAAGATTCTAGAGTGCTTATTGGAATAGAACGTACCCCATGTTAACGAATGACACAGAATTTTTCATTTGGAATAATGAAATCAGAACGACAAAAAACTGTCCATGTAAACAAGGCTACAATCTATTGCGATTTTCAGATTATTGGCATTTAGAAACGGACATACGGTACAGTATAGACATACAGTAATGATTCCTCACACTCCTGTTTTACCTCCTGTGGTGGGTGATGTCATCAGGTGAGCAGGGGATTGGATAGGGTCAAGAAGGATGGTCACAACAGGAGCGTCGTCATTTAGATGAGCATTAAACAATGAAATGAGTGGGACATGGAGGAAGCAGATATGAAACCAAAAGAGATGAAATGGCATGTAGGCATGAAACATGATGATGTTCAAATCCTTAAATACACATTTTCAGGAGTAGAGCTGTAGGGTCATCTCATGACAGGCAGGCATCCATTGTGTAGATGATCAGTTTTAAACCCATTCAGATACCTGGCTGGTTAAGGTCTTAATAGATGGGCACAATGAGAATACAGTGTGGGGCAGTCGGGAAAGAAATGACCGATGGCAACCCGACTGAAGGAAATGGTGGACAAATTGAGGGGGAAGAGTGGAAAAATGTAACACTCACGTTCTCCCAATGTCCGGGCATTGGAGATATCAGAAAACTCTCCCTGTCCAACAATGTTTCGGGCAGCCAAGCGAAAGGAATATTTAGAGTAGGGCAACAAAGGGGTAGCAACCAGAGGATCTCCATATGAAAAAAAAATTAAAAAAAAATAATAATAATATATATATATATATATATATATATATATATATCCAGTGTAGAGGATGATAGTTATGATCACATCTGTATTTTAATGCACATATATGTACATATATGTAATGCAATTGTCAAATATGACTACATTATTATTATGAATAAATAAATGAATAGATCTATGTGTTACATATATATATATATATGAGACCAGAAGTTCTACATTTGTCTATGGCTTTATTATTTAATTAGAAATATTATAAAAATACATATTATATATAAATGTAAATATTTCAAATGAATTGGAAAATGCAAAAGACAGTTAACTTCCAGTTCTTCAGGACTCAACACAATGAAAGCCAGTTCACAGCTAGCGTAGTCACATAAAGCGTAAGGTAAAATTACTGAAATTATTTTATCTTGATCATATTGTAAAATGTCATACTATTTTAAGATAAGACATTTGGACATTAAGTAAAAGGTTTAAAGGTGCAATTTTTTTTATTATTAGAAAGCACTAGCACAAAATGGGTGGACTAAAAATATAGATTGTGCCTGGATGTAACTTTGTAATGCAGTACAGTTTTCTACAGTAAAAAAAAAAAAATACCAGTGGAGTTGATGACCATTTCGTTCCACTTCTGCTGAGGGTCTTGCCTCCACTGGAGGATGTAAGCAGTAATGGTGGAGCCACCATCCACCACAGCTTTGCTCAGGTTGAAACTAGCTGCAGCAGCTCCTGGATTTACTGACACTTGGGACGGCTTGCCTGGCGAGGCTGTAAGCACACGGGGAGAGGAACACACACACACAGAAGGGATACATTTCTCATCAACAAACTGATCAGAGAAGTTTAACAACAAAACAGGTCTTTCAGTTAAGGAGCGACAATGTAATGGCTCACTCTGCAAACTGAAGTCTTCCTCTTTGATTCCTGAGCTACTGTTGGCAATGCAAGAATACAGACCACCATCAGATGGCGCCACCTTCTCTACGATAAGATCCGATCCCTGCACTTTTATTCGGCCGCTGCTGCTGAAGCCCTGTGATTGGCCATTCAGGCACAAAGACAAGGAGACTTCTATTACAATAAGAAAGATGTCAAACCTTTGGCATTTCATGAATGTGACATTCTGGGGGATTTAAATCAACCAACAAATTGCAAAGGTCAAAGGTGGATAACACCAGCACACAGTGAAGGTCCCATATATTTAATAACCTACTGTACATCATACATTATCTAAAATGTGTATGTAGGGAAGCTGCAGTCGCACCGTGTTTCCATCGGGACCCTTTTTAATCCACTGGAGTGAGGGCATGGGATGTCCTGAGATATTGCAGGACACGGCCACCATTTCTCCAGGCTTCACTTTCACTTCCGACTGGCTCAGGATCACCACAGGATGCTCTAGAGACAATAAACGGGACAAAGTCACCCTCTAGGCAGGAGGATGAGAGAGATTCTACAGAGGTGCCCACTACCATGTCCCAGTTCATCACATCATATTTCAGTTGGTGAAATGGCAATGTCCAAGACCTGCTCATCGACGTAGCTCTCTTATAACACCACTTGTGCCACATGTGACTCTGTATTACATATAGGCAAGAGTACCATCGTAATGGTGCGTTCAAGATGGCTCAAATATTACACACAGCCAATTTCAGTATACAATCCTTGATAAAGACTGAAACTTGGTGAGCAAACCTAGAACTAATGTCTATACTGTTCAATGCCACCCACTTACACAACCCTTTGATACACAACCAAGGCATGTGCATCTCACCCACCCTGCCTCTAATACACCCTCCATACCTGAGACATCAAGAAAGGCTGTGACAGTACTTTCTCCGATCTTATTTTTGGCTGTGCAGATGTACTCTCCCTTGTCCTCCCTCTTAACAGGCTTAATGGTGAGTTCGCTCCTGTCTGAGTTGAACTCGTGGCGGTGTGAATCAAGGGCGGTGGGTCTGAGGAGGTGAAAGGACGTGGTAAAGTGAGAGGGGTTGAGATGGATCACTATTGCACACCACTGCACATTTTAAGTATAACAAGGGGCGGACAAGAACAGGAAGGGAGAGAAAGAGGCAGACAGGAAACGGCAAAGCACACACAGGATGGCACGGCACATTAGTGCTGCAGAGAGTCAATGATGCAGCATCCAAACAGCAGCACGCATGGAGAATCTGCTTTATATAGCAGACAGCCTTTTACACATAAACTGCGGGAAACATTTATATTCTCATCCCAAAAACAAAATAAGGATACAGACACAACATTCATCCCAAACACAAAAAAAGTGCACACAGCCACAACACTCATCCCACAAAAACAAAATAAGTACACATAGACACAACACTCATCCCACAAAACAAAATATGTACACACAGACACAACACTCATCCCACAAAATAAGCACACACAGACACAACACTCATCCCACAAAAACAAAATAAGTACACACAGCCACAACACTCATCCCACAAAACAAAATAAGCACACACAGACACAACACTCATCCCAAACACAACTCCAGAGGTCATACATAGTCAGTGGAGGACTGTGGCAGTGCTTTATCCTATCTTATTTTTGGCCGTGCAGATGTACTCTCCCTTGTGTTTCCTCTTTACGGACTCAATGGTGAGTTTGCTCTTATCTGAGTTGAACTCGTAGCGAGCGGAATCAAGGGCGGTTGGTGAAAGGATGTGTTAAGACCAGTTTACACTAAAGATTCACAGCTTGACAAGCTGCAACATTCTATACTGTAAACTGCAACACACGTTCTAAAAAACTGTGGATTCAAACCAGTGCAACAACTCGCACCAACGTTTCTATAACAACACCTTTATTACACCACTCGTAGCCAGATATGAACTAGCTAGCTGGATAGTAGTTAGCCAGCAAAGTTAACTAACTTGCTGATAAGCCAAGTCAGTAAATTTGCATTTGTTTTTGCAACTTTATTTGACTGGTGTTGTGCAGACACTGGTTCTCTTCACAATAGAGTTAATGAGTATTTCTCTGCCTCTCCTTGGACTGACTGAGACAAACAATGTGAGGTAAAAGTGTTCTAAAACCTTGCAACTTGACTTGCGATTTGACATGATGAATACTTTGTAACGGCTTGCAACAGTTGGCGATGACATGCAGCGTTTAATTCACACAGCTGCAAGTTCTCTCTGCAACGGATTTGTTTGTGGCGAATCTTTGATGCGAATTGGTCTTTAGAGTGAGTGGGGTTGAGATGGGTCACTATTGCATACCACTGCACATGTTAAGTATAACAAGGGGCGGACAAGAACAGGAAGGGAGAGAAAAGGTTGGGTGACTGTTCTCGCCCTTCGCTACAGTGGACGTATAGGCTGACCCAAACCCCCCCCCACCCCCACCAATTTGCAACTAATGTAGTCGATGATGACAGAAAACCCATTCATAACATCTAGCCCAGTCAAGGACATCATGATCGGCAATCATGGATACAAATAGATTGTTTACAACATGGTGAAAAACACTTTTTTCACTAAATATCAGGAAGGCCAGACCTAAACCAAAATTAATTTAGACCAGAATGATGAGAAGAAAAAAGTCTGGACAACGACAGGAACGGCTCAAAACAAAGCATACCACATCCATCAGTCAAACATGGTGGAGGCAATGTTATGGCATGGACATGTAGCCTAAGGCTGTTGAGAGTACACGTAACAGATATCTGTTGAGAGAACAGGGTGACTGTGATTGATGTTCGGACTGCTGATAGAAGTAGCAAGATGAGTTCTGATATACTATCCTCCAAATGCTGCACAACTGATAGGACAGTGTTTTACAGTACAGATGGATAATCACTCAAACATACTGAAAAAGCAACCCAAAAATGTCTCAAGGCAAAGAAATTATTCTTCAATGGCCAAGACAGTCAGATTACTTCAACCTAATTTGAGTATGCTTTTCACAAAGGCAGAACTGAAGGCTGGAAAACACACAGACATGCAGCAACTGAAGGAGGCTGCAGTGAAGGCCTGGGGAAGTATCTCATGAGAGGAATCTCAGCATTTGGTCATGTCTATGGGTTCCAGACTTCAGTCAGTCATTGATTGCAAATGAAAAATGGCTGTAATGCCTAAACAGTTGATGCAACATTTTTGTTCAAGCCCTTGAGTTAAAGGTGGAAGTCTGCACTTCAAGCACATCTTGATTATTAAATTTCAGATGCATTCTGGTGGTGTACAGTACCCTGGTAAAACCACTTTGTGAAGAGAGTCTGGCCTCTCAACTCTAGCACTGTAACGGGCGTAAACTGCCTTAACTTAGAAATCATTGGTCCAGCGGCTTAACCAACCACATTGAGCAGATATTCCCAACATTACTTCCTACTTCGCCTACACTTTACAAACTGACAATAGACTGCATCGGCAGTCAGGAAACAACTGCATCGGCAGTCAGGTATTTAGGCCTACCTTTGTTGTACATAAATGTACATATTCTTTCAACAGCAATTTCTGATGTTTGTAGGTGTTGCTACTACCGTTTACCACGGCCACTTTCAATTTTGATTACATCTCGTTGGGCTGATTGGCCAGTCACAATATGAAGCCGAGGGAAACGTAAGTGAATTGTTGTCTGCCAGATTAGTATCTCACTGAAAGGAGATTCTAGATGGGCATGGCCAGGCTAGGTGTACAGAGGCAAAATTACAAAAATTGTGTCACGGTCCAAATACTTATGGACCTGACTACTACTCACATTGACCATGTAATCTCAGGCTTTGGCTCTCCTGAGGTCGAGCATGTAATAGAAACAGTAGAATCAGGTCCACTTTTTACAGTCTTCTGTTTCTCGTGTATTTCCACTACTGGCTGTGCTGCAGGATAAAAGAGGATCTGATATTAAATTGGGTCACAATGACAAGATTTACATTTTTTATATGAGGAATATTGAAGAATAGTGAATATGATTTTAAAAGGCTCAAATTGTAGAGTTCTTTTTTAG
Organism: Alosa pseudoharengus; assembly: GCF_046254945.1. Lineage (NCBI taxonomy): Eukaryota > Metazoa > Chordata > Actinopteri > Clupeiformes > Clupeidae > Alosa > Alosa pseudoharengus. The sequence continues at coordinate 29,905,794 of NW_027468587.1, forward strand.
TCAAGATTCATATGCTTTTGAATTCCTGTCTCACAAATAATTTATTTAAAGGATAATTCCGGTATTTCGTCAAATCGTCAACATTTCGGTGTCCACCACTCTAGTTCATCCAAAACAAACCAGAAAAGGGACTCAAAGTGCTAAATACCGGAATTATCCTTTAATTGTTTGCTTAATCAGCCTGGTTACAAGTGTGGTGTGCCAAAACTGCTCTACTGTCTGTGACTAAACTGAACTCTTATTTTTCTTCAGATGTTTTCAACATAGTGGCTCACTAAATCATATTTTTTTCCTCAAGCCTCTAAGCCTCACCAAATGCTCATTGGAGTACCACAGACTCAATACTTGGACCCCTGTTCTTTTTTAATAATACCTATGAATTACTTACTGTTGACGACAACAGAGATATCTAGCGTCTCAAATAATGGACGGCCTTTTATAAAGGCTTTGCAGGTATAAGTGCCCCTGTCTTCCCTCTGAATATCGTCAATCTGAAGGATGTTGTCTGGTCGGACAGTGATCCTTGGTTTTCCTAAGAAGAATGGAGAAAATAAAGAAAAAAGAGGAAAAAAGACAAAGCAGGGAAGTCATTTGAGAGTCACATATTTTAAAAAAAAATTATAGGAGTGAGCTGGGAAAGCACACACACACTCATTAAGGCTGTCAATGGTGGTATTTCGTGCTAAATGGGGCAGACTTTATTTCCCCACTATTCTTTAATTCTAAAGAAGCCTTATGCTCTCATCACTGAAATAGAGGTTGGACGAAAATTCAGAGTTGACGTCAGATGTTTTCCCCACGTGGAAAAAACATCCTTCGATTTGAGATCAAATCGGATGGAAATCTCCCCATCAAGGCATCCACCATCGCCATCCCTCCACCAACCACCACCAGCGGAGCCATGCAGGCGAAAACCAGACGCCCCGTACCACAGAAGAAACCAGAAGAGGCGGTGGCGAGAGTGCCCCTCATACCATCAGTACCCAGCTGAGTGCTGCTCCGGTACCACTGGACCTCCACTGCAGGCTTCCCAGTGGCAACACAGGGGATGAGCGCTTGTCCACCTTTTAAGAACTCATGGTAGGTTGCCGTCTTGCCGAAGGTAATTGGCTCTGAGAGGTGAAAGATAAAAGGGCTAAATATACATTTCGGACGCTGCTTGTTTGTATTTATGTACATATGTTATATGTATCTGTGTGTGAAATGCCTGTATCCTTACCATAAACAAAGACGTCAGCGCTTGTCTCCTTGTCTCCACCACTGTCATATTCACATTTACAGGTATACGTCCCTGTGTTACTGAGCTTGGCTGCGTTTATTATAAGCTTACTTGATGTTTCGTCAAGTTTCTCAATCAAGAAGTCTTCATTGTCCTCTTCGACCTCCTCGTCATTGAAAAACCAAGTGATGGTTCCTTCTCCCCCAGCTGAAGGAAACAGTCATATATCACAGGATATTTTGGCTTTGGCTCTGACTGCAATTGGATACTAATTTACAAAGTGCCACTGGACTGCCCAAAAACACCAGGTCAGAGGGTGTTCAAAATGTCTTTCAAATTAGCAATGGTTGTTGCACAAGAATGATTTCTGCATAGGCACAAAGTTTATAAACTATTATTTAAATTGTTTATCTAATTTTTTTAAGAGTACATATAATATTTATTTTTCATTTTAGCTGTCTCATGTTAGATACAAAATCAAATGAATACCAACCTTTGCACAGCAAAAGATAACGGTCATTCACCTTTACATCTGGTTCGCCGGCAACAATCTCGATTTTTGCATCTGATTGAGTTACAAAACATGAACAGAAGCATACAAAGTGATGTCAAAGTCAAAATAAGGAGCCCATGCAATCCCCTTCTTGATGTCAACAGCACTAACTGGTACTTATCAGATCAGCCTACAAGTGTTTCTCTATTGTTTAAGAGCTGATTGGGTCATAAATAGCTTCAGGGGACTAATTGTAGGCTGCTGACAAACGTCCAGGAAATATTACAACCATAAGCACAAGCAAAGATAGACTTCCTGCATGACACTTTATCTCTTCCTGAATGGCCGAGATGTGGAAATGAATACAGGTGATTGTATGGTATATTTCATCGGTACTGAATAGAAACTGAATAGATGTCTGCAAATGCAATCAATAATGAATGTTGGCATTACAGACTAACAAGTTAATCTCCTCTGCCTATCTTACACTGATCTAGTGATTTACTTGGAACATTTTGAATTTGTAGGATTTAAGTAGGATTTTTTTTTTTTAAATAAGCATTGTCTTCCTAAAATTGTATATTTTCAACATGACTTCTAATTTAGAGGCTAAGCAACTAATTAAGAAGAACTATTCAAACTGGTACATGCTGCAGTCAGCCTCAGTCCCTAGAACTGACACTTGACTCTAGAACTGACACTTGACTGTGGAAGTAGCACTTACTGCTGCACTAACTGTCCTCATCACACTCTACATTGATTGTTTTCCTTGTTGGAAGTCGCTATAAATTCATTACAATTCATCTATAAGATGCTACTGAATTGTGTGGCTGGCTGGGTGAAAGACAGTTTAAAATACAGGATTTTTTTTGTTAGATATAGCTGAAATTTGTCTTTAACCTTTCACCCAGCCACATAATTGCTGTGTTAAAATTGACACAATATGTGTTGTCCCTGAGCACACACAGCAATGTGTCATTTTAACACATCACTTTTTAGAGTGTACTGGAAAATACATTTCAGTTTTACAATGGGAATCAATGGGAAAATTCAATTGCTCTCACCTGACAATGTCCAAAATGTGAAAAGCACACAATATCTGATCAGCAGCAGAGCAGCAGCCATGGTCCAAAACCCGTCTCTCTGCTACGTTCCAACCTTTCAGTCTAAAACACCTGGGGTGTTGTCTGGTGCCCAAAAAACTGGAAGAAGTTTTCCCGAAGACAAGTGTCCCAGGAATTTATAGCCAGGAGGGGAGCGAATGAACGAGACAGACAGGAAATATGTTATCTTGGACATCTCTCTCTCTCTCTCTCTGCCTTCACTTCCACCTCCTGAAATTTTTAATTCAAATCAAGCATGGGGATGGTGCCTGCCCAGCCCAGCCCACTCAGGCGCCACCACATCTCCCCGACTCGTCCCTCTGAATGCCGGATGAAAGGAGCTCTCTGCTCTCTGGGGCATTGATAAGACGATAGAAGCATCTTTTGATAAAAAAGGCTCATCTCTGCAGCCTGCTCCTCATCCATTAATTGAAGATGCTGTGCTTTTTACAACTACTTCTCTGAACTGATGCATCCACTGAAAAAAATCAGAAGAAAAAAGAACGGCTTCATTTCACAATTCTAGAAAGCTAATTTGCATGATACTTTAAGAGGCAGAAAATGTTAAACATGGTCCATTAACTGTCAAAAGTCTATGTGTGTTGGCTTTGCGCCCTTTACACCAAAAATAAAAGCCAAATTACTGCCCTTTTCCAAGGAAAAGACAAACTTTCCTTCCCTCACTGTTAATGTTTATGTTACCTGTGCTCGGAGACAATAGTTGCAGGAATTGTGTTCTGAACACAATAACATTACATAATGAGTCTCCAAGGATTCCTATAAATATTTGCACGTTACAAGAAGCTATGGATTCTCTGTGAATCTGTGAGCCTTGTGGCTTCCATGCAGATCACTATTTAGAAAGCTACAAATGGGTTATCAAAACAAAATATAATGTATGATAATCCATCATTTCAAGCTAACAAATAAACATTGGGACTCCAACTTAACTCCAACTCTGACATATTTAAGACATTAGTACAGATGAGTGTCTAACTCTATAACTGTTGCATGTTAATATACAAACATAAACATATAGATACAGTATATAAATGTTATCACTGAAAGACACAATGTTCTGTATGTGTAAACTGTAATGATAAAAGTGACAAGCAATTTTACAGATATTGTGTTTTTTTGTTGTTGTTGTTTCGCTTAATGATTTCATTTCCTACATCGTGTGGTGACGTTATGCCCAGTCAGGGGACGTATGGGAAATGGCCATTGTAGGAGTAAACAGTCACGTATCGCGGAGGCATTCCGAGTGTGACGCCAAAGCCAGTGAGCTCTCCAATGAGAAGCGGAAAGAAAGATGAAAGATGGGAGGCCAGAGATGGATGGCAGTATGACCTTATTTGGGAGCTACACTTCTCATCCAAAAACAGTGACAGTGTCTCTAAAGTCAACAAAAGAGAACTAGATTTAGCATTTTGTACTGTAAATGCCGAATGGGGAAGGCGGACCTCATAATGACCATGAATCTTCAAAGCCAGAAGTAAATACAACAGAGATTTACGAGCAAAACTCATTCATTGCTTTGATTGTAGACATCCTGTAAACTAGGCCAGAGTGCACTGTTTACCAAGATTCAACTGCGATTACGTGAACTATCACAGGAACACTCGGCCGTGGCCACCACCGTTCATTCTCAACAGAGCTGAATACAACTTACTGTATGATAGGGGTGTAACGGTTCATGTATTCGTATTGAACCGAAACGGTACGGGCGTCACGGTTCGGTGCATGAATTTACACGGAGAATACATACGGTATAAAAATACATAAAACTCGTGTGCGGATTAATTAATGTCATGCGCAATTACTGTTAAGTAGCGAGAGTTACGGGAGTTCTTTAGCGACACCTAACGCTAATCTGTAGCCTCGCCTTAGCTCTGAAGCTCTGATTGGCGCCTATGTTCTTTTTTTGTCAGGTCGTCGGTCAAGTCAGTCAGTCAGAGATAGCAGCACTAAGCGAGTGGTGGCGACCCACAACAGTTAGAGGATCCGCTGGTCTCTTTAAGATCGCAAGTTTGAGAACTTCAGTTACAGTAACGTTAGTACAGGCGAAAGAGTGGTGGATAAGATGAAACTGTGTCGGCGTTGTTCAGCAGTTGTTGGGTATGTGAGTGGAAAAAATGCTACACATATTTGAAGCCATCACCCAGATGATGTAGGCTACCAATTACTGAAACGAGGGGTAAAAAACTTCCCCTGCGCTTCAGCAGCCTTTGGATACAAATAGGGCCAAAACCTATGGCTTAAATTAAACGATTTCGTAATGACAGAAAGCTATGTAAATCGCGTGGTAATTACCTGTTGGGGTAACTTGTAACTTCTAACATGAGGAGCTGGTAGTGTTAAGTGCATAGACAGTAAAGTGACAACGCTAACCAGGCTAATAAACAAACCATGCTACGTGAGTTAACGTCAAAGGGCAAAGTCACGTGACTTCTAGTTGTGGTCTGTTTATGAAATGAAAGGAGCAATTTCGTTTTTTAAAAAAAAGGCAAAATAGTGTGATATTTTCACAGTTAGTAGGCTAGATTATTACATTACACACAATAATAGAAAAATATTGAGGCAAAGTGTAGACCCTTCCATATACAACTAAACACAGATGTTGAAGGTCTTGCTTAAGTGGATTTTTAAAAATAATTTTTCTATGTAATTTGCACTTTCAGAAATAAGAGATGCTGTAGGCCTATTTTCAGTTTTATAGCTGATTGTTTTATTTTGTTTACAAGTTACAGATGGAGTCTGGGTACTTATTGTACTGTTTAGCCTACATCTTACACACTTCAGGCTGTTGCAGATAGCTCAGGGAAGAGACTGTATGACACTAGGTGGTACAGCCTGAGAAATGTACAAAAAAATGCTTTCTGCATTTTTGTTTTGCTTTTCCCTCCATTGTACCGAACTCGTACCGAACCGTGATGTCCGAACCGAGGTATGAACCGAACCGTGACTTCTGTGTACCGTTACACCCCTACTGTATGAGCATATGGCACACGTCTCCGTGGGTTTAATCTACAATCCGACAGACAAAACATGTGCCAGCGCTGTCACGTATCACTAATTCATGAGACAAGCGTCTGCAGTGCAGTATGAGTTCTTGGGTCTCCTTATCCCCCCTTCATCTGTAGTGCCACCCAAAAGACTGCTGACACACAGCCACACCTCTGACCGTATGTCGTAGCTATGCCATGGAACTCCAGTGGCAGGCAACCATTTGTGGCACCTCTGCGCTGATAGTGGGTCATAATTACGAGCGCTGCGCGGAGGCCGAGGTTCCAGTGCGCCAGTGTAGGCCCAACCCGGCCATTGGGGGCCTCCTATCGGAATGATTATCTGCCCGCTCTCATTTTCATTCATTATGGGGGAGCGTGCACTTATCAGAGCTTGGCAGTGGGAACAAGAAAAAGGAGCTTCTTGCCTAGACATTCTTTTTCACCCCTGCCTTGCTTTTTCATCTGCCGCGGCCTCCCCACACGTGTACACACACCTATACTTCATACGCAGGGATGCAGACTTTCACCATCATTCAACTACAGTGATACATTTTTACACATAATAGATCTAGCTTTTTAAAGAGCTCAAATCAAGAGTTTGCCTAAGACCAAATTCAAATTTGATAGATTTGAAATGTCCAACATGGATGACCCTATTGCCTTAGGAAATTACACGTTTAAACTGCTGAAGACATACCTACAATTTCAGAATGGGACAGAGGTACTGATTTGGATATACAAGGCTCTTTGAATAAGCCCGAGGCCGAAGAATGAAGAAATCATCATGTTTATGAAAACATACTGAGGAATCATTTATACTGTACACAGCTAATAAACAAATAACTGCATGTAAAATACACTAGTATGTTACATAAGTGGGAGTGATGGCTTATAAGATAGATTTAGATACATTCTTGGGTGATGCCAATAAAAGAATCTAAAGATCTGGCTTGATAGCATGTATTTGCCCCTGAACATCTCTTTGTCTTACCACTGCCTAGACAGATAGACAGTGAGGCATACACCCCAAAACAATGACCCACACCCTTTAATTTTTGGGATGCCTGTTGACGCCAGACAAGTACTGCAGACAAGCCACTGTTTCCTCCTTTGTCCTCCCCTACACCAGTAAACAAACAATGGTCCCAAAAAACAATGGGTGCTGTTTTAGACTCTGAGCCATTGCACGGGTAAGAGATAAACAAAAGTCGCCAAGCACCCTATTGAGCACATGCACACGTGCGCATAGACATGGCTGTGTCATCTCAACAGCAAAAGCCCCGAAACCTGGCAGCCACAAGGCAGGAAAAAGGGGACAGACGCCGTGACTGTCGTGACACTGAACACACACCCACAAGCTGACCTTCAGTACTTTGATATTATTTTAAGAATATGGAAATGTGACGACAATTCGTGTGTGTGTGTGCACACGTGCATGAGAGTGAGTGGAGCAACTACAGGCAACAGCCAGTAGTAGCCAGTAAAAATTGTGTGACAAACATGATGCTGTCAAATATAAGTATCATTATTTAAAAAAAAAGAATAATATATTTAATATGAACTATTAATAAAATGCAAAGTAAGTATTACAGAGCTGCCCTGTTAACCAATACTTTTCTACACAAGTGATATATCGAGATGAAGCATACCATTGTATTCTAGGTTTTAGCACAGGACAGAGAGAGCTAGGAGAGAAAACATTCAATATATAGATATGCAATTCCAAGGAATTACCAGTGCATGAAAATGCAAAAATTGTTATGTAAAATATCATGTATAGTTAAAACAGATAATGCAGAGATGGTTACTAAGGTGTTGATAGGATAGACATGGTGGTTGCATAGTTTAAGGAAAGTTGATAGTTTAAAGGTGCTCTAAGCCAGCGGTCCCCAACCACCGGGCCATTCCTAACTGGCCCGTAGCCTACGACATGAGTTTTTTTTTTTTTTTAAATGCATGCAAACTAAACTCAATTTAATTTGCAATAATGTCTCATTTTTACATGGCATAGGCCTATATGCAGTTGTTTGATTGCACACATGTTTGCATTTTGCAAGGTCCATTTTCTTACGTCTGTCTGTCCCGCCTTCAACACTTTACATATTGCCGGACTTCCGGTTGAGTGATGGAGGAGTGAGACGTGATTGCGATAGCTCTGACATATTTGTCTTTACTATAACACAAAACTCATGTAAATCCGCTCTAAACATCCTCGGAACGACGAAAAGAAACACACACAAGAGTAATATTTAGACCGACAGAGGAAAAGATGTCAAAGAAGGGAAAAACCAAGAAAAACGAGGAACAAGAACTAGGCCCTGCTCAGTCCTCGGACTCGAGTGACATGACCCACCCACCCGGTGATATGAATGACGACGCAGACCCTCCAAACCGTACAGTGCTAGCCGCTATTGCTGCCTTACGAAGCGAAATTGCCCAGATTAAGGGTGATATATGCTCGTCCATAGATGCACGAATACAAACTGTTTGCACCGAACTAAGAGGCGAACTTGCCACAACTAAAAAAGAGATTCAAACTTCCATTACAGCACTTGAGGGGAACACATCCTCGCACGAGAAAACTATTAAAGACCTAGAGAGATCAGCCTCACTCCAGTCCGACGATATTACTGCTCTCCAAAGTCAAGTAACGCGGTTGAATTCTGAGGTGGATAAATTAGTCACTAAATGTGAGGACTTAGAAGGAAGGTCAAGACGACACAACATTAGAATCATCGGAATCCCAGAAGGAGCAGAAAGATCCGCTCCACGCGACTTTGTCGCTGACCTACTGCAAGAAGTGCTATCTCTAGAGGCGAAGGCACTTATTGACCGAGCGCACCGGACCCTCCGTAGAAGACCTGATCCGCAAGAGCCCCCAAGACCCATCGTCCTGAGACTTCATTACTATCATGTGCTAGAGGGCATACTACGGAAAGCCATCGCGGCGAGACAACTCTTCTACGAAGGCAAGAGAATCCAAATCTTTCCCGACTACCCTCCGGCCGTAGCGAAGCGTAGGGCGTTATTCAATCGCGCCAGGGAGCTGTTACGAGACAGGCCCGGTGTGAAGTATGGTCTGCTATACCCCGCAAGACTACTGGTTACATTCAACGGAACACAAACTTCCTTCACAGACGCCAAAAAAGCCGAAGAATACGCCGAAGGACTGTTTGCTCCAAAACCGTCGACTTCGACAAATGACATGGAATCTCAGGAATAGTTTTTGCTCGCTGGCTGATAAGCTTGATGACTAACGCATAACACTGCCTGCCAGAGTAGCCGTCCCTGTCTACTAACCTTAGCCTACGTGATGGTAAGACTGTACATTTTCTAAATGGTAGGCTACCGGGATTCTCCAAAGGGAGGTTTGGGCCATTTGTAGCCTAAACCTACAGGAAAACTGTATTTTTTTAGTCTGGTGGGCACCTTTATGTTAATACAAACGTTAAGATGCTACTTTTAAATGTGCTTAAACAATTGAGTGCAGCCTATCTTGTTCTGTTTTGGGTTATTGATCAGTAAGCCTAGTCAAAGCTAGGCTATAGCCTATTTTCCGTCTCAATACAGTTTACTAAAAATGTTTTATGTTATCCATTGTTCCCTTGTTTGACACAAATGTGATAAGGGGGATATGTTTGAAATTTACCTATATCTGATTGTTCCTAAATCAGATCTTATCTGAATCAGAATTGTTTCAATTATGATTGCAATTAATGTTTTGAGTATACAGCATACAAATATGTGCTGTTTGATTTTGAATTCAGGGTGTTGCAGAGCAAATAGATTAATAGACCTAAAAGTGTATATCTGTAACCTCCAATAGTTTACTGTTCCTCCTATAGATTTGCTAATTGGGTGTAGGCAGGTGTGAAATACATCTGCCTTAATGTTCGTTTGTTTCCTTTTCTCCAATCAAGTTCTTTGGAATTAAGTTTCAGAGCTGTTAGAACTTAGAAGCAGTCCATGTGCACGGAAGTAAGCATAGTATACAGTATTTGTTCTTTTTTCTTCTTTTCTTTTCTATCTGCATTTTTATTATCATTTGTTTGCACTAAGAAGACTCGCGCCTATCACTTTGACCTGGCTAGAGTAATTTGGTTTGTCTTCTTTTATTTTATTAATGTGTGGTTCTGGTTGACATGGGATAAGAGGTATGGGTTGGGGGAGGTAGTGGCCATTGGGTGGCTTACTATGAGGGGGTGGGAGGGATATGAAGACTCTACAAAAAGATTGCACAGAATAGCAATGCTGCTATATATTCAAATTCAAACAAACAGTGCTTATGCAGGATACTATAAATGACAACACCAGGGCAATAGGGAACCTTAGATTTTCTAGCTGGAAAATGTGCGTGGATTGAATCACCCTGTCAAAAGAGGGAAAGTCTTATCTCATCTCAGGACGCTCACCTCAGATATTATGTTTTTGCAAGAAACGCATTTGAATAATAACTCACACAATAGGCTTAGGACAAAGTGGATAGGAGAGGTTTTTCATTCTGCCTTCTCATGTAAAGCAAGAGGTGCTGCCATTTTAATTAGAAAGGGTGTACCCTTCTTACATAGCAAAACAATGTCTGATAGAGAGGGTCGCTAGATCATAGTGATTGGAGAAATTTACAACATCTCACTCACCCTTGTCAACATATATGCTCCTAACATAGACAACCCAGCATTTTTCCAGAAAGTCTTCTCACTAATACCGGATGTTTCACAAACTAATTTGATTATTGGAGGGGATTTTAATACTGTTCTAGATGTACATCTTGATAGATCCTCTACAAGGAATCCCCCCAAAAACGCCTCAAGTGAATTTTTAAATTCTTATATAAACAATGCAAATATATTAGACATATGGAGAATAATGAATCCCTTAGGTAGAGACTACTCCTTTTATTCACCAGTGCATAACTCATACAGTAGAATTGACTTCTTTCTAGTGGATGGTAGACTTGCACCCTTTATACTGGACGCTCGATATCACAGTATTTTGATTTCAGACCATGCCCCCGTTTCCTTTTCCTTGCATTTAGACCACATGGATAAACCACATTCCTCTTGGAGGCTAAATCCCCAACTCTTTACAGATCAAATCTTTCGCCAATATTTAAAAGAACAAATTTCCTTGTATTTTCAGATGAATGACATCTCTGGGACCTCTCCTTCCATTCTCTGGGAAGCATTTAAAGCTTTTATTAGGGGTAGTATTATCTCATTTGAAGCATCAAGGAGGAAACTAAACATGACCAAATTAAAGGAGCTGGAAGAGCAGATCAAAGCTGTGGATAACAAAAATGCTCAGTGGCCATCTATGGTTCTTCATAGAGAAATAGCAACACTAAAATACAAATACAACCAAATTATGTCTGAGAAAGTAAGTCGGGCTTTTCTGTATACCAGACAGAGGTTCTTTGAGTTTGGCGACAAACCGCATAAACTTTTAGCTCGACAGCTCAGAAAAATGGAAATTGATAGGACTATACACAAAATAAAAGCCAAAGACAACACAATGCTCACAAAACCTAAAGATGTTAATAACAGGTTCCTTGAATTTTACTCTGATCTGTATACTTCCAAATCCGCCCCAAACCCTAGAATAATTAATGATTTTTTGGACAAGTGCAAACTCCCCAGATTAGACAGGAAAGATTGTGAATTGCTGAACAATGAGCTTACAGTTGTAGAGATTCAGGTAGCCATCTCCTCGCTTAAGGGCTCTAAATCTCCAGGCCCTGATGGACTCTCTGGGGAGTTGTACAAGGCGTTTAGTGAAGAATTGTCTCCTTATCTATTAAGAGTATTTGAGCACGCCCAGACAACAGGTGTTCTGCCCCCAACTCTAACTGAGGCGGTAATAACAGTAATTCATAAAAAAGGGAAAGATCCAGAGGAGGTTGGTGCGTATCGCCCTATTTCACTCCTCAATGTTGATGGGAAATTATTTGCTAAAATACTAGCTAACAGAGTCAATCCCTTGCTAGAGAGACTAATTCATCCAGATCAGACAGGTTTTGTACCTAAAGGAAACTCCACCTTCAATCTTAGGCGTCTCTTTAATATTCTCTACACAAAGAGAGGATTGACCTCTGATCTTGTTATACTTGCACTTGATGCTGAAAAAGCATTTGACCAGATAGAATGGCATTACTTATTTGAAGTCCTTAGAAGATTCAATCTTGGGACAAAATTCCTGTCATTAATTAAACTCCTTTATAAAAACCCCACTGCCAGAATCCTAACCAATCGAACTTTATCTTCCCCACTTAAATTGGACAGGGGGACAAGGCAAGGATGCCCCCTTTCACCTTTAATTTTTGCCCTTGCTATTGAGCCGTTGGCTCAAAGTATTAGACTTGACCCCCAGATACATGGTTACACAACTAGAGGAACAACTAGTAAAATATCCCTGTATGCAGATGATATTCTGCTCCACATAACACGTCCACAAATCACTATACCCCTACTTCTGGACAAAATCAGTTTCTTCGGAACCTTTTCGGGCTACCGAATTAACTGGACTAAGAGTGTTTTAATGCCAGTCAGCATGAATGATCCGACACCCCTAAGCAATTTCCCCTTTAAAATCGCCTCAGAAAAATTCACTTACCTGGGGATAGAAGTAACTAAACAATATACCTCTCTCTTTCAAGAAAATTTTCTCCCTCTCATAGAAAAACTACGGTCCAAATTACTTTTCTGGAATTCTCTTCCAATCTCTCTGATAGGAAGAATCAATGCTATAAAGATGGTGTTTCTCCCTCAATTGTTATATCTTCTCCAAAATATTCCAATCTTTCTTAAGAAGTCATTTTTTAAACGTCTGGATTCTTTAATCAGTCCTTTTCTGTGGGAGCACAAAACCCCTAGAATAGGCAAGAAATATCTTTGCAAGCCTAAACATGTAGGAGGATTAGCACTCCCAAATTTCTTGTTTTACTACTGGGCCTCAGCAATTAAGACTTTCACTTTTTGTTTTAATACCACAACACATCCACCTAAATGGCTACTGATGGAACAGGAGGACTGTCATCCTTATTCAATGTCTGCAGTCCTGCTTGCCCCAACTAAAATAAGTAAATTATTATATAATAACAATCCTATTATTCACAACATGATCTGTATCTGGAAACAAATTCGATCCCATTTTAAGCTGAAACTTATTTCTCCTGCATTATCTATAGATAAGAATCCCACTTTTGCCCCTTCCAGAATGGGCGGAGGATTCTCTGTCTGGAGTCAGAAAGGTATTAAATGTGTTGGGGATTTATATATACAAGGTATTTTTGCCTCATTTTCGCAATTACAGCATAAATTTGAGTTAGGAAATAATCATTTTTTTCAGTATTTGCAAATCAGGGATTACATACGAAAACATGTGAAGGAGTTTGAGACTGAATCAAGTACATCTATAGATGATTGTCTGAAACTACCATCAAGACTACCAAAATTGATTACACACATTTATCACACTCTCTTATCATTAAGCTCTCCATCTCCCAACATGCATAGACGCAAATGGGAAAAAGAACTTGGTGAATCAATCACAAACGAGTTATGGGACAGTGCCCTGGAAAAGATTAATACCTGTTCTTTCAGTGCAAGACACTGTCTTATTCAATTTAAAGTTATCTATATGCTGCACTTCTCAAAGGAAAAATTACATAACATTTATCCTGAAGTATCGCCCATGTGTGATAAATGCAACTCCTCTGTGGCAACTCATCTTCATAGTTATGCCTTGTGCCCAAAAATTTATTCTTTTTGGTGCAATGTTTTTGGCATAATGTCTGAGGTCATGGGAACAGTGATCGACCCAGATCCTGTGCTCATCATTCTTGGTGTATCTGAAACCTTCAAGACATTCTCCAAAGCACAACAGCGTTTCATTTCATACAGCCTCATAATAGCAAAAAAACTGATCCTCACATTATGGAAGAGTGTAAACTCACCAACATCCAAGATGTGGCTTGACACTCTTACTAATACACTCCATCTTGAAAGAATAAGGCACATTCTAAAAGACAGACTTCAGCATTTTGATAATACCTGGCAACCATTTACATCATTTCTTGCAAATACAAACTCAATGCAACATCCCGTCTCTTAATATGTAGTAAGCAGCACTGATATAGTTAAGAGTAGGGTCTTCAGGGGTGGGGAAGAGGGAGAAGGGTCCTAGTCAACCTAGTATGTTCTTTGTGGTACATTGTCTGTTTTGTCTGTTTTTTTGTTTGTTTTTTCTGTTTCGTTTTGTCAAAATACAATATCCTTTTACATTTTATGAACACACTTGTAAACAAAAAGAGCCTGAAATGTATTAATGAATGTATCTGTATTATAAATGCTCAATAAAATACATCAGATAAAAAAAACACTTTACATATTGCCCTCAGCGCTGCGCAGCCTCAGGTCAGCTCACTTCACTTGATCAGTTCTTGGCGAACAGTAGTGTCACACGAAGTTAGCTAAACTGCTAGAATGAGCAACAAAAAACAAGCATCTTTAGCAGGTCACTGGCCAGAGTGTTTGAGTTGCGAGAGCCGCTGCAGAGATGTCTTACAGAAAAAAGTCACCGTTAGCTGCACATTTTAGTGATGAGGACTGGGTTTCAAAACTTGCTTACCTGTGTGACATATTTGGGTTGCTTAATGACCTCAACCTGTCACTCCAGGGGAGAATGACGACCGTCTTTAAACTGGCAGATAAACTCGCTGCATTTAAAGCCAGGCTTGATTTGTGTCGACAAGTAGACCAGGGTGTATTTGATATGTTCCAAACAGTAGTGGGGGTTTTGGGAGAGACTGAGGCAGGGCCCTTTCTCTCGCAGCTGGTGCGCGATCACCTTGTTGCACTTTCAAATGAGTTTGAGCGTTACTTCCCATCCTCCAAGGATCCACGGCAAACCAATGAGTGGGTCCGCAACCCATTTGTCAATATCCCGAATAGTCCTAACTTGTCAGCGCAGGAGGAAGAGCAATTGATCGAAATTGTAAATGATGGTCTTAAGAGTGTGTATGAGGAAACCTCTCTGGTGGGTTTTTGGATCAAAACCAAAGCAGAATATCCCGAGATAGCCGTAAAAGCACTGAAAACGTGCTACCATTTCCCACCACGTATCTATGCGAGGCCGGGTTTTCGGCAATGACTGCAACTAAGACCAAATTGCGCAATCGACTGTACATTTCAAACACACTAAGGGTGTCACTATCTTCCATCACCCCCAAAAGGTACCTTCTTGTTGCAGGGAAACAAGCACAGGGCTCCCACTGATTATATTCGTAATGCACGTTTAGTTCCCATGTTTTGTTCCCATATTTTATTAAGCATGTTCACACTTGATAGATGTAGCTTCAAGTTGTTCAATATTCATAGTTAATATTGTTAAATTTTCACTTCTTCAAGTTCACGTTTTTCAAAGAAAGACGTTATATCTCCATTTCTAGAAAAAAACAGCGATTTTGATGAAAACTAGCCACTGTTTAGCTTGGGATTTCTCAGGAACAGAGGCGTGTAGAAATACACGGTTTGCACCCACTGAGAGCTTGTGTATGTGTATCTATATTGAGTATGTGTTCATAGCTATAACACAGAATATGCTGTGGCTGTACAAAAATCATCAACAATGGTCTAGATTGCTGGCACTCTAGGACAAAGCTCCCGAACACAGCTTGGCATTCAATGAGTTAACTCTAGTACATTTATTGTCTATACAACTTAGATGAACTTAGGGACTCAGGGCCATGGGGTCAAAGGTTAAGGTCAGTTTCATCCCCTGACATACAAGGTTATAGACGGTGGAGACATGCTAATCAACATGCCATGTTCAATTCAATTACTGTAAATATAGCATTTTTACATAATTTAGCATATAGACTTGGTTGTTTTGACAAGGGGGGTCCCTATCTACAGCACAATGAGTTCAATACCCCTCCTTTGTATATAAGAATCAAGATTCTGATTGCAATTACTGTAGGCAAATGTGCTTAGCAGTTACATAGCAGTGAAATACTTCCACTAGCATAGTCATGACCTGACCAATATCTCTTTCAATATTGTCCATGCAGTCCTTTCCACAGTACAAGCAGTGCTACTTCCAGCTGTAAATTATAGCTTTCTGTGCTGTGGTGACTTTCCATAAGTTAGTATGACTGTTAAATGTGGCCCTTGCTATATTTCCCTTCATGGACAAGATGTTGTCCACTTTCTCCTGGCAATTGCTGTAACCCTGAAGACTAGCATTGTCCTAAAGGTTTTGCTGTTAGTACTGTGGCATGTCCGTTGTTATCTGTTCAGTTGAAGTTACGGGTGGGCAAAAAATAATATCTAAATATTTTGGAAGATTTTGACGGTAGATATCAATAATATAATTAAATACGAATTTGTCAATCTCTTAAAAAATGGTATTTAATTGTGTGAGTTACAAGCCACGTTATAATTTCTCACAAAGCACATTAAGGGACACAAAGTATTAAGATAGCAGTTCATTTTCTAAATTTTGTTTCTGAAAGATGAGACTGTTGTAAGAAGCAATATTTTCCCCTGGGATGAATATCAGTATTTAGTTGTGCTCAGTACTGTCTTGATTCATTATTTTCCACAGGGTGATGATGATGATGAGACAGCACTTGAAGAGGAACTTGGCATATGCACAGATCTTTGCGTTATCTGCCAATGTGGAGGTGAGCCGTCATCTTGTAGCACTGGCTTGCAAAAGCTGATTTACTATAGCATTGCTATAGGCAACAACACATTTTTAAAGGGTGCTTCAGGATATTGGACAAAGGACCTCATTTCCAAGTTAGCATGTGTGATATCAGTGGAGACCGTTTTCAACACGTTTCATCCAGTCCTTCTAGTTGCAGAGTTTGCAGGTGCTAAGCTAGCGCAACTAATCAGGGGCCGGTTCCCCGATAATGACTCAAAAGATATATCTTACCAAAGTTGTTTATGTTCCTAAGTGTGTTCCCCGAAGTGTCCCTTAGGAAGCTTCTTAACACGCTGCCTCTTACGTTCAACGTTACAAAGGCGCTGTCCCAAGTGAAGGTGCTGAATTAGTTGACATCGATTGCTCAGGAATCATTTTCTACTTCACGTGAAGATGCATGACGGCGTTAAGAAACACAACACGTTCCATGCAAATGAAACATTCCTCAAATTATTCCAGTAACATTTATTTTAACATAGTTCAAGTAATCAGTAAAATATAAACTATTAACTAAATTATCAAATTGTCAGTAATATGTTCACACGATATGTTGTGACTGGTAGACTAACCGGGTAGGCCTATCCCTCGCTAATCATCCACCCTCCTTATCCCGTTGTGCCACTTGTGCCGCTTCTTGACATGGGTTTAACAACTTCTTAAAATTATGTAATACACTTTTATATTAATGGTAAGGTACCTTACAATTATAATTGATTGGCAAGCAGCTGCAGTTACTTCTGTTTAATGCGGTATTGATAGATAGATACTTTATTGATCCCCAGGGGAAATTCAAGGTTCAAATTAAAAAAATGCCATTGGTTAATGTTTTCAATAAAAAGCAACCTATCTACAATGAACAGAGAGAGATTTAGATACAGTATGGTGGGGAAGCAACGTAAAAAAAAAGGGCACCAAGCTTCTCGTCAGAGGAACTTGAAGTTTTGCTGGACGAGGTGAGCTTGCGCAAGGTGACACCGTTTTCCAGCTTTCGGAATAACTTGTGCAACAGCAACAAAAAAGAGCTATGGAGCGACATGGACTACACGGCGTTTTTGATTCAATACAAGGACACGTTGGATCGCTGCCATAGGCCTAGTTGGTCGCTTACTGGATACCACCATGCTTACCCATTTATAGATTAGAGGCAAATTCTTTGCCAGCTTTTAATTATCAAAAGTAATTGCCAATTCGAACGCTTTAATTACATTACTAAATAGCCTAGGCTAATTACCACCATATTAGTTCTGATACCAAATAAAGTAAACTTCTTAAATAGGCCTGCATCCATTGCGAACATATTTTATTAGTCTTAAAATGTCTATAACATAAAATCATCGTTGAGCCACAACATTGTCAACATACTGTCGGCCTACCATAGTTTGACTTGTACTGAGCTGCGCTGATTTCTAAAGACTGCTGCACAGTGGCGGCGACTAGCGCTCAAACAACGCTAAGAGAGAGCTTACGAATGGTCCAGACCAACCTTACGAACGTGTGACTTACAGAAGATATACTTAGCGTACGAACGTGTCGGGAATCGTGCCATAACGTTAAGGAATAGGTTAAGAACTACTTAGCGATAAGAACGTTTTGGGGAACCGGCCCCAGTATGTTAGCCTGCCACTAAAAACAGTCTTACCCACTCCACAGTACACCCAGGCAAATACATTATAACGGCAGACAAATAAATTATAATGGCCGACTGTCGATGTAAATGTCTCTGTGTTGATAGTTTTATATTTCTAACATTTTTCTATCCATGCATTTCAATGATTGCATAACATTTTGAGGGACTAGTTTCTTAGCAGTGGTTAGTAGTACTGCGTCGAAAAGTAAACAGAGAAGCGCACTCCAATCAGGATACTCTCGTGGAAAATGTCTACCCTGGAAATCCAGAGTTCTCGCGAGAGCACAATGGAATGAGCAATGATGCAGGTTACTTTTACCCCTTGCATCCCGGGGAACCAATCAAATCGGCGTATCTGATATATGGGGGCCAGAGGCGAGCTAAACTGATGACGACAGCGCTGCAACGTTGGAGGTCAGTAAACATTGGTCATAGTGTTATCCAATTGTGTCGAAGTCCGGAATCATTCAGAGTAAACATCGGTCTAATGTTATCCAATTGCATGCAGTGAGATTTTCAAATGCATGTTTGGTGCCGCCCCTCGAGTTGGGCCATTACATTGTTCGTGGCCAGACCCTTAATCTATCTAATCTATCTATCATTTTCCAGGCTAGAAAATGTCCACTTCCAAATCCAATTGTCCAATTAACAATTACCACTTGACTATTAAGTAATTTAGCACTCTGGAACAAGGCGTCCGAAGGAGACAATGTAGATAGAAGATTTTCCGAAGACTGTTGATCTTTATTCACCGTATTCCAATGATAGTACAGCCCAACCATCAAAGCAATATGGAGGAGATGTCATCAGCTGGGGCCCCCGACAAGATCTCCCCTGCGGATGGCTATACACTATATGTTATACTCCCCAGTCCTTGAGAAGTGCCACCCTCTCATGCCATCTCCATCAACACCCTTCACCAATCAGTACCAAGCAGGGTCGCTTACATTGGTGGAAACCATCTTCCCATCATTCATAAAACTATATGCAAACCTATGTAATGCATAGGTAACATATGTAAAATAGTGTAACCCTAAGTTTTTCTGGTTCCTTCCAGTTTGGTGAAATAAGGCCTTCTTTTCTTATTCTCTTCCTAGCTGGACAGGCCCTAACTCATAAGGCACAGTGGCCTCCTCATCCCTGTCCTGTCCAGTCCTCACCAGCTTGATAACACCCCCTCTACCCCTAACCATATAAGGAGGAGATCCTCTCATCCTGGTACCCCCAGTACTTTTCCACTCACCCCACTCTTCTGACAGTTGGTCTGGCCTACACAAGATACAATGACCTCACACTGCTCACAGCAAATGCAGTGGCATTAAGACTTATGGCACTCATGACTACATTCTTCTAAAACATGAAAACCCATGCAATAGTATAAACCTTTATAAAACCCATGATTACATCCCTTCACATCCTGAAAACCCACCATAATACCTAGTAAAATCCTAGGTAATATCAGTCCACTGCTGCCGTTGCTTATATGCCTACTACCAACTCCAGGGAACAAAGTATAACTATTGCAATGCAATGCAAGGGTAGTTTTTATTTCTAACACTATTCTATCAACATAGACATTTACATTGCTTGTCCGGCGTTATAATTTAAGTTGAAGGAAATAGCTCAAGATGACAATGTTTATCAGATGTTTGACAGAAATGGTTTGGATTTAATCTAAAACGTCTCCAATATCATTTATGAACTGAAACAGTTCATTTAAAACAGGTACCGTATTTTCCGGACTATAAGTCGCTCCTGAGTATAAGTCGCATTAGTCAAAAAATGCATCATGAACAGGAAAAAAACATATATAAGTCGCACCGGACTATAAGTCGCATTTATTTAGAAATGTATTTCACAAAATCCAAAACCAAAAACAGAGACTATGTAACTGGATTATTGAGGCCAAAAAGATTAATGTTAATGAAGACGAAGGAGTGAAGGCAGCCAAGAGGAGGGCAGGAAGGTCATTGCAAAGCAAAAGATTCACTGAAAGAAAATACCATGTGGTACACCAAAATATATCTAAAATGTGGAGAATACAATGCAATCAAGCATTTTGGGCGATGTGGAGTCACAGGCTGGCAGCAGATTAAATGCTCACAAGAGAGAAAAAGATGCAGTTTTAGACGTGACTAAAGCAAGCCAGGCGATAGGCCTATAGGCCCGACGGTAATTGTAAAGCAATTTACAAAAGATTCACTGAACAAAAATGCTTATATGATACATGAAAATTTTGCTAAAAATGTGGAGAATGCAATGCAATCAAGCATTTTGGGCGATGTGGAGTCACAAGCTGGCAGCAGATTAAATGCTCACGATAGAGAAAAAGACGGTTTTAAAAGGACGTGACCGAAGCTGAGGCAAGCCAGGCAATAGGCATATAGGCCCAACGGTAATTGTAAAGCAATTTACAAAAGATTCACTGAACAAAAATGCTTATATGGTACATGAAAATTTAGCTAAAAATGTGGAGAATGCAATGCAATCAAGCATTTTGGACGATGTGGAGAGACAAGCCGGCAGCAGATTAAATGCTCGAGAGAGAAAAATATGCGGTTTTAAAAGGACGTGCAGACCGAAGCTGCAGCAAGCAGGTGATATTTAGAAATTTATTTCACAAAAAAGACTAAGAACAGACAGACTATGTAACTCAACACATTGAGGCCAAAAATATTGAGAATTCTACAGGGAATCTTGAAGACGAAGGAGTGAATAGTGGCAAGAGGCAAGCCGAAGGCTGTTGACAAGTGCTGACGCTATTGTAAAGCAATTTATAAAGGATTCACTGAACAAAAATGCTGATGTGGTACATGACATTTTAGCTAAAAATGTGGAGAATGCAATGCAATCAAGCATTTTGGACGATATAGCGTATTGGCACAAGCTGGCAGCAGAACAAATGCTCGCCGAGAGAGCGAGAGAAAAAAAGATGTATTTAAAACCAGGGCCTAAATTTCAGCACGGGATTGCACATAAATTATTACTAAGTATTGAGCATACTAATAAAAGTCCCGCAACGCTAGCCATCATAATGCGAGAAATTCCCACACATTTTACAGCGCTGTCTGACGTTAATCTAATAATGGAGCGGCCTGAAAGCGGACCAACTCTGACTTCAATTGAACCCAATGCAGAGACACATGCTCGCGCAGGACCACTTTGGGGGTGCCTCTCTCTCTTTGCTCTCTCTCTCTCTCTCAGCAGGATTTGTCACCGCTAAAGTCAAATTATTATAGCCTATTACGTGCTTCTATCAACCGCTATCCACAGAAAAGGAAAACAAACATTTAGCAATCAGGAACCGCAGAGAGAACATGGAACACAGAGAACACAGAAGCATGACAGCCTATAATATAACGCGAGAGAACATGGATGTGTTCTCCATTTGAGGAACGTTATAATCGATTGCGGACGTGAACAGACAGCTACAGACACGGAGCGCATAGTAGGCCTACTTTCACTTTCTGTGCGTATTCACGTGAAAGATTATTAGTAGCAAAACAGCGATCAAATATTACATGGCAGTGAGTTTTGTTTTCAAATGTTTTCATGCATGTCCAGATAACGGGTGAGGAATGTTTAGGGGACAGACTATCGTGAATCCTGAATTTATGGCTGGGCAAAGCACAGCACCTTTATTTGGACCATGGCTTGTAGCCTATTCGAGTCAGCTATAGGCCTTCATTTCTTGCGTTTTACTGTAAGACATAGGCCTATACTTTTCGTTTGGAGCAGCATACCGGTAGGCTGTCAATGGCATTGGGTCACTATTAAGTTTCATGTATGAAACAGTGTTGGGATGTCCATCCGCTTATTGCGAGATAAGGCATCCACTTTCATTCATTCATTCATTCATTCATTCATGGAACGTGTGCTGTGCTGCAAGGGAAACCTTATTCCGTATAGCCAAAGAGGTCTAAGATAGCCTAAATTTAGTTATTTTTTAAATTATGCATGATTTACTTTTTTATAAAATTCGTAGGCTGATGCCTGGCAGCAACAATTGTGTTTAAATGTAGGTTAACCTGGGGCTGCGTGCTACTGGTAGCTTGAGAGCAATGTGTTGGAGACTCATGGTGTAGGACAATGACTTCATTGGCAACAATATTAAACCAACCAACAATAAAAATTATTAAGAGCTATTTTATGAGTTAAATTGAAACAAAATTATACTGGCTTTTATTTGTCCGAATCTGAGGCCCAGCTATAAAGAGAATCCCGGCAGTAATTTGAGGATTTAAGTATGCACGTGTGTTTCACGACTTGTTCATTTGAGAGCGCTCTCTCAAGGCTGTAGACGATAATGTTTCATGTAGGGTTCATGTCAGTTAATATAAATTAACATTTAAAAACATGTTCAATTATATAATTTTTTTCATATATAAGTCGCACCTGACTATAAGTCGCAGGACCAGCCAAACTATGAAAAAAAGTGCGACTTATAGTCCAGAAAATACGGTATTCACACAGATGTTTGCATTTTTAAAACAGCAAATTATTTAGATTTCCCCTGGTTTCAGAGAGGCTACTACTACAATACTAAAATAAGATGTGGATTTGGAAACTTTTATACAGAAAATAAAGTTTGTTTTTCTTTAATAAATGTCTTAATCTTTTTTAATGTCAATTCAGATAGCTGATTCTATGTCTTAGCCACCTATAGCCTCATGACCTTTAACCTCTGTGATCCCATGATCTTTAATGCCTTATCAGTTAATTTAGGCTTAATTAACTGTGTTGGGTTTAATGAGGATCCTTCAATCTGCTTGAAAGGTATAACACAAACATTGCATGTCAAGTATGACCTCACGTGACCTTGACCTTTGACCCCAAGACATTAAACACCTACTAATTTCATCAAGAACTTATGGTGATTAAGTACATCAAGTTTGGTAAAAGATATCAGCTAATATCTATATGTGATAATATACGATTTTGGCCCAATAATCATTATACCATGGTCCATTCAAAGCTATATATCTTTTTTCTGGTACAAATCTGCGCTGTAGTATAGTCTATAGTATACTACTTAAACGGCACCGACAATCAAAAAATCCAGTGGAAACTAGATGGCAGAAGTGTGTAGGCCAATCTGCCCACCAGCTTTTTCTACTTCGCTACCTACAGATGTTTTACCGGTATGATATTTCGAAACGGCATGTTATTTCCCATAGACAATCGATGCCCGGAAGTTGGATAGATACGGAAGTTACGGAGGCGGGACTTATTCTGGAGAGGTCTATTGAGGTCTGTAGCTGCAGCTTCAAAAAAGTTATGATAACATTTCAATATCACAACAATATTTTGCAGGCCTAGTTTAACTAGACAATGATTAAATGGGTTCACACAGCATTAATTGTTCCTTTTGTTGTTTTCCTTTAGGTTTCACAGGAAAAGGAAGAGAGAAGAACACCCAAACTCGGGAGGAGTAACGAAAGTAAACAAAATGAACTTTGGCACAGGGAATATTGGAACGAAAAATGCTTGGTCAACTATTACCTGCCTGTGGCTCTGGCGGTGGCACTATTTTTTTTTTGTTTTTTTTACCTTTATTTTACCAGGCAGATCATTAAGAACAAGTTCTTATTTACAGTGATGGCCTGACAAGAAGCACAAGCTTCTTGGAGGAGAAGGGGAAAGGGGCAGTGAGACATGTGCAGACATACAACACGACAGCAACAGGGACCCACTGGGTTAACATAAAACTACTCAGACATACAGGCACAAGCAAAGAACAGGATTACATAAACAGCACAGAATATATATAAAAAAATAACAATTATGAAACCATAAAAACGTTAAAAGTAAACAATTGATTGAGAGGAGGGTTAAATGGAGGGGAAGCAGTTGCAGGAATCTGTGAGAAGCTGTGAGATGGTGTCTTTGAAGGCTGATGGAAATGAATTTGACCAGTTTGAGGTGTTTTTGTAGTGCATTCCAGTCAACGGCTGACTGGAATGATGCAAGACCAGCAGCTGACTGGAATGATGCAAGACCAAGTGTGTATCTGGTTTTGGGGGTTGTTAGCAGGATGTGGAGAGAGGACTGGGTGTTATATATGATGGGTTGTCGATCCAGCAGGCGGGACAGGTAGGGCGGTGTCGGTTGAAGGATGGTCTTGTAAATGAGAGTGAGCCAGTGAAAATGACGACGAGTGTGAAGTGATGGCCAATTTACCAGAGAGTAAAGACTGCAGTGGTGGGTGTTGAGGGGGGCATTTGTAGCAAAACTGATAGCAGAGTGATAGAGTGTGTCCAATTTGGCGAGAGTGCCCTTACATGCAGTTCTATAGATAGTGTCACCGAAATCAAGTGTGGGGAGAATAGTCATTTTGATAAGCGTGAGTTTAGAGGAGGGAGTGAAGGCGTGGTGATGGCAATAAAGGAAACCGAGTTTGGCCCGCACCTTAGACTGTAACCGAGAGATGTGATGTGAAAACCAGAGTAGTGTCTAACCAGATGCCCAAGTATTTGTAAATAGAGACTTGCTCCAGGATTGCCCCCTCACATGTGGAGATGTTTAATGGAGACGGAGAGGGAACACCCTTCCGATGAAACCACATGGCTTTTGTCTTAGATGTATTGAGTGACAGTTTCAGTTGTGAGAAGGCATGTTGTACTTGGAGAAAGCTATCCTGAGGCGTGGATTGGACAGAGGAAGGAGATGGACCAGAGGCGTATAGGATTGTGTCATCGGCATAAAGGTGAATGAGTGAATTACGAGCAGCTAGGGGAATGCTATTGATGTAGATGGAGAACAGTGAAGGGCCAAGTATAGAGCCTTGAGGGACTCCCTTGGTGACAAAGAGGGGGTGAGAGAGTGAATTATCAAACCTTACGCGTTGCACCTGGTGAGAGAGATAGTGAGAGAACCAAGCCAGTGAGTGACCTGTGACCCCAATACTGCTCAGCCTGCTGATGAGGATGGAATGGTCAACGGTATCAAAAGCTTTGGCAAGGTCGATAAAAATAGCAGCACAGTGTTGTTTGGTGTCTAGAGTGGAGGTAGTGTCATTTAACACCTTTATAGTGGCTGTCGTGCATCCATACCCAGCACGGAAACCAGACTGTACACCAGAAAGTATACCAAAAGAATTAAGAAAAAATGTGAGCTGGTTGTTCACAAGCTTCTCAAATACCTCGGACACACAGGGCAGGATAGAGATAGGTCTGTAGCTGTTTGGGTCTGACTGCTCACCACCCTTAAAAAGGGGGAGGACAATGGCTTCTTTCCAGGCTGAAGGTATTTCAGCCGTATGGAGTGAAAGGTTGAAGAGTTCAGTTATGGGTGCTGCAATGATGGGAGCTGCAGTTTTAATAAAAAATGCGGGAAGGTCATCAGACCCAGCTGATTTTTTGGGGTCAAGGGCAGACAGTTCCTTTAGAACCTCCCCCTCTGTAAGAGGCCGAATGGAGAAACTGTGTATGGGAGGGTGGAGGTTGGGGGGACAGGGAGGACTATGGGCTGTGAGTGGTGGTGTGGTGGGGTCTTTGGACAGTGTATTCTCAAAGACAAAGCCAGATTTTATGAAATGGCTGTTTAAAGAATCTGCCATTGAAGTCTTATCTGAAATGACAAGATCATTCACTTTGAGTGAGTCAGGCGTGGCTAAGGGCTTGTTCTGAAGTTTTCTCACTGTTTTCCAGAAAACATTGGGGTTAGAGCTACACTGTGTAAATTGAGCCTTGAAGTAACCAGATTTGGCCTGGCGTACGGCTTGTTTAGCCTTATTACGGAGCTGGCGGAATTTAAGGTAGTCTGTGGGAGATTCCGATTGACGGGCTTTTCCCCATGCAGCATTCTTTTGTTTGAGAAGAGATGTGAGCTCTTGTGTGAACCAGGGGCTGTGACGATTTTTTAACCGTTGTTTCTTGAGGGGGGCATGCTTATTGACCACAGCACTAAATTGATCTTTGAATAGAGACCACACATCATTCACAGAGGGAACCAGCCTGACTCTGTGCCAGTTAATGTTGGCCTGGTCATGGAGGAAAGCTTGGGTGTTAAAGTGCTTTAGCGAGCGCTTATTGCTGATGGTAATAGGCTGTTTGGCGGAGATGTTTTTGCGAATGCATGCGATAAAACAGTGGTCACAGAGGTCGCTGGAGAACACACCAGATTGATACAAGTGAGGAGTGTTAGTAATAATTACATCTAGCCTTATCCAGACAGTTGGAGTTGAGCCTGGTTGGGTGGGTGATGATTTGGTGGAGATTAAGGGAGTCTTACTGCTGTGTGACTTTCTCGGGAGGCCTAAGCATGTCCCAATTGAGATCACCAAGAAGGACAAGCTCAGACCTAATGAAAGGTGCCAGTGCTCTACTAAGGGCCTCAAGAGTACATGCCGGGGCTGAGGGAGGGCGATAACAGCCAGCCACAGTAATGGAAAAATTGTTTGATATCCTGATCTGTATGACCGCAAGGAGAAGGAGAACATTGAGTAGGTTGCGGCGGGCCATGCCAGGTCCGGAGAACTAGCCGCTAACAGATTAGCACAGTTAACTGGTTAAGTTAGTTAGGTGGGTCAATGACGTGACGCTCATTTTTTTGTGTACATATGGGTTACATACATTTAAAATTGTTAAAATTTGAAAATAATTTGACAAATTATTTTCAAATATCATTTTCATCAAACCCTAATCTTAAAGTTTTGGATTTATTTAATTTTGAAAGAGTATTAACTGAATTTGGGTAAAATTGTCAACACGGTGTAACCACAAAAACATGAACCAAATAATTACACTTGCTGAATTTTTTTACAATTCTCTCCAAAATCCCTTCTAAAATAATCTGGCATGATCTTGCACAAGAACTTTTCAATATTTAATACAAGTAATGAAACCCCATTGTTCTGAATGTTTGAATTAATATGGGGAATCGTGTCTGTCACATCAACCACTTAAAATGTCAAGTGGTGTAACCACCATTTAAGGAGCAATTTTGTATGTATTATGTCAGAGAATCATGTGACAGGAAATTATGTCATAGAGAAGGACCCTTCAAGACCCCAACTGCTATGAGTCAAGGTTAGCAACTCTCTTAAAGTAACATAATAGTGTTTTTAGGCCATGGCCAGGCAAGCTTAGGTTACATGTCAAATGGTATGACCTATTAAAAAAGTTGATAAATCATAATAATCATAAAATATTCAATTTAATGTAAAAACTGTGTTTGAATATTCACATAAAGATGAAGTGTGTACATAGTTGTCCATAATAATGCCTGCAAATTTTGCTATTAAATAGAAAAGAACCGGTTACACCATTTGATTCTTTTCTGTTTGAGACCAGTTTGATCAGATTCAGGGCCAAGAGTATGTAATTGTAGGTGCCAATTATGTTATTTTTATAATTTAAATAGTGACTAACTGTTTAGCATGAACAATAGCTTTAAAAAGGTTTAATTAGATTGCAATTTAAGCAACTTTTGAAATGTCAAAGCTTTTCGTGTTAAATTTAAACTTCCATAATTATTTTTTTATATTTTATTATGATGTATGTAAACAGTATGTTCAAATTATAAATAAATAATATAAATACATTTATTATATATAAAATGTACCTCTTGTCCCCCAATGGATGCCACTTACAAGCAAGAAAAACTTGTCTCGCCAGAGTGCATGTGAACGCAGATCCTGCTGTTGGTTGGTTGTTAAGAAATTATCATACCCACTCTTTCACTCACTCTTATTCTCTCTCACACACACTTTGGGCCCTAATTTAGCAATATAAAATGCATGGTCACTAGCAAATAGCGTAAATACATTTAGGAATTTGTCCAGTCCACATTCGGGGTGGTTTTGTTATCAAACGTCAGGTGCCTGGCGCAAAAAGGTGGCTCTTATGTTTCTTAATCAGTCATGGGTGTGTTTTGGGCTTAACATCCTTTAAACCAATGAGGAGGACATATGTCATTCCCTTTAACAGCAAGCAGGTCAACTTCAAACAGCGCATCAGTATTTTGATAGTCAGCGGTGTATTTGAAGGAATCTGCTTGTACGCAATACCGTATGGAACAGGTATTCCACTAGGCCATTCTTTACTAAAACCGAGTAGAGTATAGGCTACACACATCTGCACTTGTCTATTAATTAAACATATAGGCAAAGTGAAACTTTGATTATTTAATAAAAGTGAAGTGTAAGATAGGAAAGAACTTTGCGTCAGAATAATAATACGCTTTGCGCCAGGTTTTGCATCGCGAAAATAGGGCCCTTTATCTCAGTCTCTTTGAAAACTAGATGACCGCCGCTCAGTCCTGCACATCCATTCCGCGAAAATAAATCATATTAATGAATTTGTCTCCATCTTCTACTCCATCCCCCACTCTTGAAACTTTTGTGTATGCTTGTTTGGAATGTGTGTTTGCACACATTCCGCACACAACGTAGCCTACTGGCGCTGCAAAGGCGAATAGATTTGTTTCTGGGCCAAAAAATCTGTAACATTGTTATAAAACCTTTAAAATCTCTAAACAATCACAAGTAGGGCAGTTCATCACAGTCCATCCATTGCAACTGGACTGATGAAAGGTACACCTGTAGGCTACATTGTATTTGGGAAAAGCAGAAGGTAGCAGCATAATGTATTTATTTATTTATTATTAAACAAAACAATCCCTGTCAGTTCCATGCAGTTTTCAACAGCTATCAAGAAGAGAGGTCATGTCATGGATTTTTGTGAATGTTTCTTCTTCTACATATGCATAAGTTTAGTCATCTAGTTCAAATGATATTCAGCTTTATTGTCAATGCACAAATTAAATACCAGTAGTCTAAAACAAAATGCCGTTTTACCCAGTGGTGCAAATAACTGACATGTCCAAAAGGGCCTTCATGAAATGCGTGACTGTTCATACACATTTTAACGGGCAAAGTTGAAGAGCTACTGTCCGTTATTGTTTGTGCAAATAATATGCTGATTCATGTTCCCTTGCATTTTGCAACCATGAGGTCCATGGTTAAGCTCAATCTTTTGACGCAATCTTTTATTTTCACCCAGCCTAGTCCATGGTAGGCGCCCGATAGAAATATTGTTTAATTTTGCGATTGAGATATCCACGCACTGGCGCCCCCCCTGCGACGTGTTCGCCCCCCGGTTTTAGAGCTATTCTAAATGCAAAAATGCATAGAGGGAGTTATAACAAAACCGTGACTGTTAACAAACTATAAGCTATATAAGGTAGGCCCTATGCTAGGCCTATTACACAACACAAATTGTCAGGTTGTGTAGGTACAGCCCTGCCCTGAATACATCTCAACGTGCGCTCTAAAACATCTGGTTTAAATGGAGATGTAGATCATCACGGGATCATAGACAGGTTATCTTTCAGGTAGCCTATATATTTTCCATTAAAAAACCATCACGTAGCGAACGTGTTGTGGCTAACTCACTGAGCTCCTGTTAATAGCCTAGGTTATGGTCATAAGCAAATGAGATGACAGTCGAAAGATACAATTAGTGCTGTTTTCGATTTGCTTGGTAGCCTATAAACGCATTTATGGTTTTCTACAAATACATCAATAATCAAATTGGCCTCCATCACTCAACCATGCTAACGGTAACATTATTTTACCTACGTTCTGCTATTGATAGGATTAACGTAGCCTACCTGCAGTAAAAAACAAGCATGTCCGATAAACATTCTCAGAATTATTTCGGCTTCAAGAGGAAATGGGAATTACATGTCATGCAGAAATCATCCTACCCTTAGACGTTCTCTGCGGTAAACTACTGTAGCCTACAGTCTTGTCCTTGTAGGAAGCATAGTGTCTTTCCAACCCACTTTAGATTAACTTCCAACAAAATTACGTCTCACTGCAACGATGCGCCATCTAGTGGACAAACGACTACTTATCGCCAATACTGGAAATGCAGCCATGATGATGATGATGAATATTTATTTTGGCTTTCTTTTAATCCTACTGAATTTGTAATTATGTATCGGCCGTTCTAATACCGATAGTATGTGGGTGCCTGTGTGTGTGTGTGCATGTGTATATGTGTGCACCACCATCTACAGGCCAATGAGTGTAGAGTCACTAAATGTACACATAACTTAATTTTTTAGACCCCCCCATGGATGAAATTCTACGAAACTTGGCATACCCCCAGAGAATGTCAGGTTAATCATACACATAAAATTTGGTGCAGTTCTGAACGTCTTTACTGAAGAGAGGGGCGATTAAAGCAGAATGATATTGCATTTTCATTTTTTACCAGGGGGGGGGGGGGGGGGGGGTGCAAATCACAAATGAGTGATTATGGTCTAAGTTGATGTGGGCCCTTGAGACCAACATACCATAAAAATGTCTTCATCCTCGGTGCCACGGTTCAGGTAGTTATTTAGGAAAAACTGTATTTTTTGGGTTTCGGGGGGCCCAGAGGGGGAGTGGCCCCCGGGGACCAAACGAAATTTTTCCGTAAAAGTCTAGTGGGGTTACATACCCACCAAATTTCATGTGCCCCGGTGTTTCGGTGCCCCGGGTATCGTTGACCAAAATTTCAGGAAGTAGATGACGGGAAAAAAAAAAAAAAAAAAAACTTTGACAATCCCTATATGACCGCTTCGCTAGCGGCGGTCATAATAATGGGTATAGACTGAAATTGTATGAGAACTGAATTGAAATCTAATAGAACACAAGTTTCTTCATTGATATTATGAAATGATATTTGATATGGAATATGATGAATGACATGAATACATATCAAAATATCCAATTCAGTTTATCTTGATGCCTATTTTCTGTGTCAATTTCTTGTCCTATTGCTATAAACGTTTCATGGTCAATTGGTGTAAGCGATTTATGTCAATTGGTGTAACCAGTATTTTGTCTAAAATACTAATAATGTACAAAAAAATGAATATGGATAATGATTTAAACTCTACTTTACTGTAATAATGGTTGTTTAAACCATTTTTACTCAAATGGTCAAAAAATAGACAGAAAACAAGATGTTTACAGCATATGGTCTTGCTCAGTACAATGAAAAACCCATATCATTTAAATTTAGAAATAAATATAATAAAACATATTCTCATAGGATATTACAAAATAAACTAATCATTTCATGAGAGCAATTGCATGAACTCTAGGAGGTGTGAAATATTAAATATTTGTCATTTTTGTGGTTACATAGCCTAGAAATCTAGACGCGCCCAAATTACATTTGCTGCCAGGGCTAGTCTAGCAACTCTCCGTTGACTTGTGAGCTCCAGAAATCAAAACATAATCAGGCATTGAAATCGTGTATAGAGTCGTTTGTTGGGCTTAACATAATGATTGATGGCAGAGTTGCAACGGTTTGGCTTGAATTCCCTGCTACTTGAAAACAAATATCCTATTGCGTCCTATAGAGCATCACAGTCCCGCCCCTCCTCCGAGAGAGCTTAGTTTCCGGAAGTAGCTTTCCCATTCATTTTTCCCATTGACGTTCTGGAAAAATCCGTATTTAAAGAGTTTTAGAGCATGTCTTAGGATATCCAGCTACGGAGTAACTCATAAGCACACAACATATCATTTTGAGTTAAAAAACGAAGAGAAAGTCCAAAAAAAGTCAAAGGTACAAGACTGTGTACATATTTTCATTTCCGAACGAAGGAACTACTCATCCCATAAACCACCGGGCCTCACTGAAAAATATATAAGCAGCACGAACCAGCGCGAAATAATTCATTTCCAACCGGCTACAGCAGCAAACCCTCTCCTCCAAACAATGATTTTTATATAGTTAATAGCAGTTATTTCAGGAGTAATCGTGTAAATAATAGTGTTTTGGTATTGAATGTTATATTTACCATCGTGTATTTTATATCGTGTGTGAAAGCGGTTAACGTTAACGTTAGCAACATTGTGCAGTGCTTCGTATCTGACTGCCATCCTGATGCATGGACCGGTGCATGGTCTGCTCTTGGACCACCATATTCAGTTTATTAACTTGAATTATTACACAAAATGTTCATTAAATGTACGAAGAAGTATTTCTAGGTTAATGATTGATATGGCTCGTACAGTATGAAGGCTACAGTAGCCTAGCTAATGTTAACTAGCATTACCAACCTCCCTGCAAAACTCACCAGACAACTTCGTAGGTTTGATAGGTCTTGTTCCTCATGCTGGCCCATACATAACCCACAAGCTGACCCTCGACACACAACAGTCAATAATGTGACCCGATTTAAAGTGGTTTTCACCCCTTTGGACACTCTTGATTTCGTCCTTGAAACTGAAATATTCACGGGCCGGAGGCATGGACGGTTTGCTAACCATTTTACTGCAGTGTCTACCCGGTGGTAGCATCCAGCTTTGCTATCAGCTAGCTAGCTAGTTCAAAGGTTAAAGTTCTTAATGGGGATATACAGGGCTTTTTAAGGGCTCGTCTAAGTTGATGTTTCATATAAACAACAATTCATGTTCATAGAAACAACAAGGTCACTAAAACATAATATATTTCATACCTGTGTTGCAGCATGTAGGCTAATGTTAGCAGCATTATAATGACATTCTAATGTCTGAAAGGCTAATGATTAGCTAGCCTATTGGCTACCTGAAAAGTTAAGTGTTCAAACTAGCATTTACAGTGTTCTATTTGATGGTGTATTGGCCCTGACTAAGTTCGTGTGATATATAAACCACAATCCTTGTTGATACAAGTACCAATGTTCGTCTAGAAAGTTTTTATTCACATTAAGATTTTCGCCATCTTTGTCAATAATTTTCGCTGATTCAAGTTTCAAACTATGACTGAATGGCCTTTCCACCAATCAGAGGCATCACTGTGGGATTGTTCAGGATTGTGGGTAATGAAGTACTTATCCAAGACATCGCGAATAAAAGACATTTATCTCAAAACGAGGTTAGTGCCCCGTGAACTTTTGGCGTCTATATGAGCATACACAATCGCTTAGTACAGCCGTAGCTGGTTTTGAGTCTACCATGTGCAGTTAAGTTTGTATGGCTTATACCCGAATTGTCAATGGAGAAATTGCATTGAATTCTTACTTCCGGAAACTCCTGTGGGCGGGACTGTGATGCTCTATTGCGTGCAAAGGGAATTTGAAAGATAACTGATTATCCCGCCCCTCGGACTGAGCACTGCGAACGGTGAGTGCCCAGACCCTACATTTTAATGTGGGTCTGGCTCGCCAGGCTAGTGGTTACACCATTTGACAATTTAACAGGCTGTTAGTTCTATCTTTTGTTAAAAAATAGCATACATGTCATATTAAATAATATGAATACAACAGAAATACAAAGTATACACTTTAGCAAACCTCAGGCATGTTTTGTTTTAAAGGTTTAAACATATTTTTAATTTTCTCATCTTACCAACCCTTATCTGTCACTGACCCAGGTCACACTCACCCGCAAGTTGTAAGACCACAGTCATGTTAGTCCATAGTTCGCATAAGTGCTAGCATGTAACCATCAGAAACGTTATCCGCCAAACAGTGATAAAAATAGCAGACAGAGGCTGGGTAGCTTGGCTAATATTAGCACACTGCTAGCAGGGGGCTGTGGTTATCAAACCAGGCTAGCCAGCTAGCTCACCAAGGGGCTAGCAGGCTAGCTAACCATGAGGCTAGCAGGCTAGCTAGCCAAGGGATGGACAGGGTGAGAGTGGTACATAAGAGTATGGCATAGATATATACACTAGATGTCGCCTTGACTACTGCTGTTCATTGGAACGAATGCGTCAATCGAGACGCCATCTTGCTTCAGTAATCCACTCCTCTATAATGCATTAGCGTCAATCTGGGCAAAGATCTAGCGAAAATAAAATCACCATAAATAGTCAAAATCTCAAGCAATTATCTAGTTTTTTGGGTTGTTCCAACTGACAGGCATGTATTTGTGGTTGAGTCTAGAGAAAACTAAGCTTAAGACGATAATAAAGATACATTTTACCCGTCTAGCCCCATAGACTCCCATTCATTCTGAACTAGCTAGCGGCGGCCCCTAGAGGAACAATGAGTACACTGCAACCAGGTTCGATACAATGAAAGTAAACAGGCTCTTCGTAGACAGGCTCTGGTTGAGGCCACATACCCCTCGTCTCGTTTACTCATGTAAGTTGTAAACTCACCAGAAGTTGCTGTAGATCTGTAGGACATTTACCTCTGCTACTACATAGGCTACGCCAGTCGTTACTTTTATAATCATGGGTCAGTGCCATGGGCAAACCAGATGTAGCTGAATTCATAAATGACAAAGCCATGAGAAAGGTGATTTTCTTACGTTTCAACAACAAAGAAGCCGATCTGCCATCATTGTGAGAAGTTCCCAAATTTGTTGCTAATCGCTAAAAAGGTTTTCTATCGCTGGGGATGGCCAAACGTCGCTAAATAGGTAACGCTGACAATACAGGAGAACTAGTTTAGCGCTTCAGATCCCTGTACCAAGATGGCGGCGGTGTTGACGCATGCTGAGAAGCAGAAGGCGACATCTAGTGTATATATCTATGAGAGTATGGAACAGCAATGAAGCAGCAAATAGGGTATCCACAGAGTAATGTAGCAGCAGGCCTCAGGCAGCAAACAGCAGTAATGCAGCAGGTAGGATTACCACAGACCAGTGCAGCAGAAGGCCTCAGGCAGCAGTGATAGCAATAAAATGTATGGTTAAAATGGATAATAATTTAACTTCAAGACTACTTTTAGTTAGCCATGTAACCCATCTTGGTTTTAAACAAAGACACTATCCCCTCCCCCAATGGAATGCTAATGTGCTGGTTTAAGGCCTATCACTTACACAAGACAAAGGATGCTTCCTTGATATAATGTATCCATGTATCATGAAATGTAAATGTATTCATGTCTGGTATCATTTTGATAGTCTCATTACAAGGATTGTAATGATGTGATTGTGAGAATGTTTGGAACATTCTATAAGTGATATTTCTGATATATAAGATATCTCTCCTCATGCTATTCTGACAAGAATTCATAGGTGTGAAGTGGGTGTGAGTAGGTGTGTCTGATACCAACTGTAGAACCAATCAAGTGGGCTTGTTCTTGGCGCCACTTTGTTCTTTGTTTAAACCATTTAAAAGTAACTAAACTGCAATGTTTGTGAGATCAGATTTTCTAGACTTGGACTAAGGATGTAGTGGAAGAGAGGATAAGTTGGCTACAGGCCAACCTAGGCCTCAGGCCTGGGCTAGGCCTACATAGACCATAGACCTTTTTTGTACTCTCTCTCAGCTTGTAACATAATAAACCTGATTCCTGAGTTTTTCCTGAAGTTCGCCAGTCTAAGATCAATATATTATAATTAGTCACCCACAATTACTTTCATGGAGGTTCCACCGAGATAATATACTTTTGTCGCTGATTCTAAGACGCCGCAGTTTTTTTTTCTTTTTCTCATCGCTCTGGTGACAGCTCCCAAGTTAAGGACGCTTTTTATCTGCATTTCTTCTTTGGTGATGAACGAAGGTGGATCTGTAAATCCGGGCGGTTCCTACTAACCACAGTTTGGAATGGGCGTTAAGATATCGGGAAAGACATTCTGAGTGAGTAGACATTTTGGCAAAACCGTAACTTAATAGTGGACACAAAATTGTGCTTCCCCGATTTTGGCAATATTTTGGCAAAACCGTAATTTAATAGTGGACATAAATTTGTGCTTCCCCGATTTTGGCAAAACGTCGCACAAGACGAATTGATCCATATTTTGTAAAGCGTCGATATATGTGTTGGATTGAAGTCCAATGGTGCCTCTTTATTGTATATAAAGAGTAAATAGATTAGCGAGTGTGCTAGGCAGCTCAGTATTAAACACGGTGGTTCGTGTGCAATCTATTTTTCGCGGGTAACGGGTACGTTGGCCAGGACCCAAAAAGCTACGTAGTTTATGCCCCTTTGTGTTTACAGAACATTTTATTCCTTCATTACCAAAACAGAATATTAGACAGAACTTGGCGCTGCTGTTTTTGTTTTTATCACCAAGAGCGTATGAGCGGCTAGAATCCAAAGTGTTAAGCTAACACTAGTCTTGTTTTGTTTTTGAGTAGATGTGGTGTTTTGTTTTAGGCTACATCTACACTCAGATGATGAATCCAGGATTCATGTCGTAATCTTTTTCAAGTGTGAAAACAGCATAAGCTCAAACAGCATAGGCCTAAGCTCAAGAGAGCATGGTTAGGCCTCTTTTAAGTACGCCTGAGCTAACTAGCTGCCGCTAGGGGCGTCTAGATGTCTTTGTGAGCTAATATGAGCTAACTGAAAAGGCTTGACTAAACTTCTTTTGTTCTTTTAAGCAGGAAATTCTTCCTGCAGCCCGTTTAAAGTTGTCCTCCAGCTCCATGGAGCTGTGTGTGTCTGTGTGTCCAGTATGAATGAATGCGCGTGTGGGCCGGCCCTGTGTGTGTGAATTTTTTTTATTTCTTTATATGTGTTTGTTTCCATTTTTTGTTTCAAGTCCTTCTTTGTTTTCTTGGGTCAAAAGTTTTCCCACCTTTTGCTATCTTATCTCACTGCCTTTGTTCCTAGCATCACTGTATTCTATAACCAACCCCCCAGCTTCTCCCCCATGGACACAAAAGGAACTTCACTGGGGAGATATGAACCTAAGAGGAGTGATAATGGGAAACCATTGTTGATTTCAACCATTTTCTTTCTTTCATTTAATTTATCTTTTAAGGGACACATTTTGGGGTTTAACATGTTAAGACATATTTTTTTTATTTTTGCTTGTATGCCAATGGGAAATGTTTGCTACATGTTTACGCCTTGTTTGATGTGGGCAAATGTTCAATTGAATGGATTCATACCCACAACTTGAGTTTCTTTATGTTTGAAATTACTTTTTATTTGTTTTTAGTGGTGTATTTTCTTTTCTTCATTCATATTGGGATCACGATCTGTTATAGTTAAGAAACTATAAAAAGGGGGAGAGAGATGGTATTGACTTGAAATACTTTACTGGTTTCATTGCTCAAATTGTCATTTTGTTTTAAATGCCTAATGTTTTGTTTTACTGACCCTCACTTCTAATGCAAAAATCTCTTTAAAAGGCATGCAGGGATACCCTATCCACGTGAGTCTGTGGATTATTTTTTTCTTTCTTTCTTTTAAACATCTAAACTTAACCAAAAGTTTATTTATTTTCTTTATATTGGCCTTTGCCAATAGATGCAAATGTCTGTTTGGAGGTAAATAGCCCTGCTATGTTAGAAGACACATAGGTGTGACTGTCTCCAATTGAGAAACTGAATACATTAGCATACTCTTGTTGACTTGTGAATCTGCATTCAAGAGACACTGTTTGACTCTGTTTACACTCATGCTAATGTCTCTCCAAGTGGTTGTGAATCCACTCTCCAGTCTCTCCAGAATCTCTTTCATGCCAGAAGGGACAAAGGGAGGTGTGACGTGCCTTTGTCTTCGACTACCACTACGCAAACATCTCAGCTACCACGCCAGTACAACCCAGAGCAGCAGTGTGGACCAGGCCATGCCACTGGACGAGATTGATGGACCAGACAACTCTGCCCTGGGCTCAGGTACAGCCAGCAGCAGCGGTCGGGGCCAGGCCAGTCATGAGACGAAACTGGACGAGGCTCAGGAACCACAGGTCCAACGGAACCTGTGGCAGAAGCAACTGCCATGACTCTGGAAGCAACAAAACCAGACTGACTGAAAGCAACGAAAGGGGGTGCCGAAAGCAGCCTCGCACTCCGCATCATCAAAGACACTCATGGCCCATTGTTCATGGACTGTTTGGACTGACACAAGGGTGCACGCCGAACGCGGCCTGCCATGCACACCCTTTGCACTCGCATACACTTACACTGAAACAATGCAGACACATTCAAGTTTCATAAGAGGACCCTTCTTCAACGGAAGAGAAACGCAAGAAGGGATGTATGCTGAACGCTGCTTTCCTTGCTCACGCACATACTTACATTGATTATGGACTTATGGACTTTATAAAAAAAAAAAAAAAAAAAAATTGTAAAATTGTTCAAGAAGGCTCATGTTATGGAATCTTATTTTAAACTTCAAGTCATTCAGACTTGAAAAGGGGGAATTGATAGCAATAAAATGTATGGTTAAAATGGATAATAATTTAACTTCAAGACTACTTTTAGTTAGCCATGTAACCCATCTTGGTTTTAAACAAAGACACTATCCCCTCCCCCAATGGAATGCTAATGTGCTGGTTTAAGGCCTATCACTTACACAAGACAAAGGATGCTTCCTTGATATAATGTATCCATGTATCATGAAATGTAAATGTATTCATGTCTGGTATCATTTTGATAGTCTCATTACAAGGATTGTAATGATGTGATTGTGAGAATGTTTGGAACATTCTATAAGTGATATTTCTGATATATAAGATATCTCTCCTCATGCTATTCTGACAAGAATTCATAGGTGTGAAGTGGGTGTGAGTAGGTGTGTCTGATACCAACTGTAGAACCAATCAAGTGGGCTTGTTCTTGGCGCCACTTTGTTCTTTGTTTAAACCATTTAAAAGTAACTAAACTGCAATGTTTGTGAGATCAGATTTTCTAGACTTGGACTAAGGATGTAGTGGAAGAGAGGATAAGTTGGCTACAGGCCAACCTAGGCCTCAGGCCTGGGCTAGGCCTACATAGACCATAGACCTTTTTTGTACTCTCTCTCAGCTTGTAACATAATAAACCTGATTCCTGAGTTTTTCCTGAAGTTCGCCAGTCTAAGATCAATATATTATAATTAGTCACCCACAATTACTTTCACAGGTAGCAGCACTTAAACAAGCTCCTGAGCAGGCAGCAGGTAGCAAGCAGGCAGCAAGCTGGCAGCAGGTAGCAAGCAGGACAAGGACACACACACACATGGTGCAGTACTGTCAGCAGGGTGCAAATAACAGTATTTTGGCTTTTCCAGTCAGTATGTTAATTGCTTACACTATGCAATGTCAGACCGATACAACATGTTACAACATGACCGATACAACAAGAAACAAGAGTATGGATTATAAAAATGAGCATCCTCTCTCAATACTGGTGTCTGCTCATGACTTCACTAAGATTTCCAAATCCAGAGGTTTTAAATTTCCCACATTCCTTCAGGGAAAGTAAATGTGTAGATATACATTTTATATGCTGCATAGCTCATTAATCTCAGAATAGCCGTATTAAATAAACAGACCAGGTCAGAGGCAGGCTATTATCCATTCAGCATGTCAGCACTAATGGTGGAGAGTCAAGTCACAGGCTTTTCCCACATTTCACCGAATGTTTGTGTTTATGAGTGTTTATTTATTTGTTTTTTATTTGGGCTAACATTGGTTTAGCTCTGGTGAAATTTAGCTAACTTACATTTTTGTTTGTTTAATTTGTCTCCATTTGGGGATTGGATAGTAACAATTCATGGATGTTAATGAGTAGCCTACTTCCTGTGTGAGTGCGGAGGTATTAATAGATGTGATTTGAATATCCCTTTCCACCGAACCCAAAAGCACAATTTGACAATACCTTTTGTGAAGACACAATTCAGGCTGAGATCCAAAACATAAACTAATCTGCTGCTATTGAGGCAAATTTAGGGTGGCCAGATATAGCATCAGCTGAATGCTTTCAATTGAACATAATTGACACATATCATTTTGAGATGTGAGATGAGCTCTTCATCCTCCTCAGCTACTGTATATTGTCTTTGTAGAATAAGCATCATCATGGCACTATCGTCCATGACCTCAGGCTCAATAGATATGAGGACCACAACTATGTCCTCTCAATGAAGTAACTCTCTCCAACCTCAAATATCAGCAAATGTTTCTCTGCATCTTTCCTCTTCTCTCCCTGTCCCTTGAGCATAGACACTGATACAATTAAATGCTGACCCTTTGTACCAGCAGGGACTGAGAATGGAGCAGTTGCCCACACCCTAGAACACCCACCGCGCCATGTTTCTAGGGTGACCACAGGGTCTTTCAGGGATATCACAAGGACATGAGTTAAGATGTATCCCTCTCAAGCATAACAAATAAAATAAGTTGTGCCACCGATTGCTATGTCAGCGATCACTTACAGATTGCGACTGTCCATGTAAAGTCTGATCTGTGGCTATCATCTTCAATGCACGCAAAAGCTCTGATCATAAAAGCTGAGGGTAAAAACCTTCAAGAGCAAATGCAGATTGAATGATACTAAAGCAGATATATTAGAGCTATTTACATTTTCCCTAAAAACAGACTGCAACTGTTCCTCTCTTCGGGCGGTATAGTCATATACGACAGTCTGGCCCAAATCCACCTATGCCATCATCACGTGAGGGAACACAACGTCAGATTCAGAATATACAGCCTTTAAATGAAGCTGATTTGCTTTGGCATTACTCTCTCACTCCACCCCAAGTGTCTCAGTTCTGGTCGTCAGCAATTACACAAAAATTGCAGGAAGTCAATTTGTGTTATCTGTGCATAGGGAGGCTGCAGCTGGTAGATCAGAACCCTACCCAAGTCACGTAGGGCCAGAGAGCCGTGGGTGAAATGCCCTGAGGAGAACAATGCACGCACACACACACACACACACACAAGCTCTCAAACGTGAGCACATCACAAATACAGACACACACACACACACACACACACATCCACAAACACAATGTACATCTAAGAAACATTTACAAAGAAATACACACAAACAGGTCACCTGAATGTCTAATGAATTTAGCAGCCAAACTGGGGATACCAATACCTTGTACTGTGTGACATACATCTTTGATAATTTATCTTTGTTCATTCATGTATGCAGTCCCTACTGTACAACCAAGCACTCTTTTTCTAGTGGAAAAAACAACAATCTAAAAGTTAGTCAATTAGCCATGCTAACTAAAACAAATTGAGGGGCAACAAAATGGGAGTCAATATTTTGCAGTCAAAAAAGGAATTAAAAACAAACACCCCAATTCCCATAAGGATAAGTGGACCACGTACACATAATGGTGAGGTTTCCGTTGGTTTCAAAAAGTCACATTTAACACTTTTAAAGACCTTTATGGATGAAAAGTAAGACCTATTTCACGCCAATACTGGCAAAAAATATGAACTAAAAGTTTGTATCAGTTATCAGTTGTAGTTCTATTACATTGTAATTGTACCGTTAGGTGAAAGACCAACTACAGTCTTTGCCACCATAAAAGGACAACTAGAAGTAGCATAAAATAAGCAGCAACCTAATTAAGACCTACCTAAGCATATGTAAGACCGACTGCATAATATTCTAATGTATGACCTATTAAGCCCTAAAATTCATATAATTGCATTTTAGACTTTTCAAGACACCACAGAAAACCCTGATGACAAAGGTCAAAATGTGGCCATTTCAAGCCTATTTCTTGGCTGTCTGCTAGGTTTTTTCCTCTTGTTTTTGTCATAAGATAAGCAAGTGAAATCTGACAAATAATCATAGGCAATAATCATGGACCACAGAAATTACCATATACAACATAGGTTTCTTACTGTTTACAGTTTGACAGTTGTTCAATGGACTAGAGATAGATAGATAGATAGATACTTTATTGATCCCTAGGGGAAATTCAAGGACTAAATCACCCTTGCCACGAGATTGCATTACACATTACAACAAATTATGAAGTTAGAACATTTTATGTTTGGTATTCCTGGCTAATCCATTTATTCTCCAACAGATCAGCACTCAGCTTGGCTCATCTTCACTGAACCCAGCTAAAATGGCACATAACTTTGGTTATGTTTCAGACTCATCTTAAAATTGATTCAATTAATGTTTTTCTC
Organism: Alosa pseudoharengus; assembly: GCF_046254945.1. NCBI lineage: Eukaryota > Metazoa > Chordata > Actinopteri > Clupeiformes > Clupeidae > Alosa > Alosa pseudoharengus. The sequence goes on from NW_027468587.1 coordinate 29,947,706, forward strand.
ATCAACCTACACACAATACTCCAACACTCCACATAAAAACAGGTGTTTTGAGTGTTTTGTAAATTTATATAAAAAAATAAAAGACTGAAATATTCCATTTACACAAGTATTCAGACCCTTTGGGGGGTTTCACTCTGACACACCATCAACTGTGAGACCTTATATAAAGAGATGTGTGTCTTTCCTAATAATGTCCAGTGAATTAATTTAGGCACAGGTGGACTCCAATCAAGTTGTAGAAGCATCTCAAGGACCATGGATAGAAGTAGGATGCACCAGAGCTCAATTACAAGGGTCTAAATACTTATGTAAATGGAATTTGTCAGTCTTTTATTTTTTTATAGAAATTTGCTAAACACTTGTGGAGTGTTGGAGTTGGGTTAGATAGAGAGTTGCGACAATGGGTGTTCAAAATTCGTTAAGGTCACGTGGTTCATCAAAAAGTTCCCGGAAGTGATTGACAATGGATTAGAATGCATTAAATAGGCTACTGTTCAATAGTGATGGGCAAATGAAGCTTTGGTGAACCACTGAACCACAGCAGTGTGAACCTAGCGACTCTAGCTGAAAAGCAAAAAGATGGCCGCCACACATACATTTTTCAACATAAAAGTCCTTAGCAAACCAATATTTTTGGTTATATATACTGGTTTGGGTAAGGACTTTTATGTTGAAAAATCTACATGTGGCAACCATATTGGATTTTTTCATTAGTGTTGCTAGCTTCACACTGCTGTGGTTTAGTGGTTCACCAAAGCTTCATTTGCCCATCACTACTGTTCAATGATACAGAGCCACGATTTTAGGTAATTGACAGTCAATAAATGCACTGATATACAATATTTATAACACAGTGTAATTATTGTGTAAACTGTGTAGTTATCCTACCATTACAACAATATTAAATTAAATTCCAGACCTTATATCGTAGCCTGCTAAATATCGGAAGGTGACCCTTTTTTCTCCCTTTTACGTATGTGTCACTTAATATTAGGCCTAATTTCTGTACAAAGCCAAGACGGGAGAATCTTTTTAGACCCCGTTTACACGAGCATGTGTATTTTTATAAACAAAGACATTTCCCTACTTTTGAGCCTTTCATTTAGACGCAAACGGAGAATTTGCCCCGTAAAACGGTTATCCAAAAAAACTCCGGCCAAAGTGATTTTTTTTTGAAAACTTCGTGGTTTGGCGTGCTCATGACAGCATGTATGGTTGTGTAAACACATTTTTTTTTTAAAAACGGTCTTGTGTAAATGCAGTTTTATTTGCAAACAGTAGATGGCCAGATATTCGTTTAGGAAAATACCCTGCTTCTGTAAACGTAGTCTTAGAAAACGCAATTACACCCACCCAAGTGTATCTAAATTATCGTTATAAAAAAATGATATCAAGGATCTTTGGTAAGTTTGTCAAAACATTCTAGAATGTCCCTTTGCTTTTTTTTTTTAAAGTGACACACACACACACCACCAAAGATTTAGAGCATCGCTCTAAAATCTATTCTTTGTTAGCACTACTTCTCTAGTGTAGTTAGACATAGTTGTTTGCTAGCTGATCATTTAAGATGCAGAACCCCAGAAGAGGAGGTAATGTTGACATTTTAAACAAAACCTTTTACATATTCGCTTTGCTGTGTAAGGTTATGGTTTCCCTTGTTACATTAGCTAGTGACTTAGCCACCAAGCGCTTAGTGTGTAACCCGTTAGGCTATAACGCTAGCATTGACATTACAAACGTTCTTTATATTGCTAAAAGTTTATCAATCCCTTTATTTCTTCCTTCAAGCACCGCCAACCTTACCCGTTTCAGGACAACCACAGTCACAGCAAGCTCGACCTGCTAACACTAACGTTAGCGTTAGTCAGAAGTCAAGATGGTCATCAAAGATGATGGATTGCTGTGAAGACATGCATATCTGTCAGTATGCTGATGTTGGGATAATTTAATAGTGATTAGCTTAATCCTAAATGTAAAGAAAGAGGTTGAGCATACCTATGTGGCCATCAATCTAATCATCCCCTCTGTCCCTTACTTTTGCCAGGTTGCTGCGGTCTCTTTTGCTCTCCAATATTAGCCTGTCAACTCTCCAAGGCACACGGTGAATGTTTCTGTCAGCCCCTGCTGCCCGGGGCGTTGGCAATGCTGCGTTCAAGTATGAGGCAAAGATATAACATTGAAGTAAGTCTCCACAAGCTATGACGACGATTCCGCTTACCCAAAGTTAGACTTGCAGCCAGCTTCAGGGTTACAATTTAACTTTTGTCTTTTCAGGGCAGTATTTTAGATGATGCTATTGTGGCGTACAGTTTTGGATCATGTGCTCTCTGCCAGATGGCGCGAGAGTACAAATCACGAAATCCATGAAGTGTTACATGACTGAGGTGTTCATTGTAATGTAACGTTATCTTCACACAGAAACCAGATTATTCAGCTTGACAACCATTTATTTCACAACGTGCATAAGCATGCATTCACATACATCTTCATTGCACTGATATGGTATTTAAAGGTGGACACAGAACAAGGGGTGAAGGGTGACACATAACCACCCACCCAACGACAAGGAATAACATTCTCTGATACACGTTATTCATAACCCGCACCTCTGATACATGAACACACACTGTATACTTGTAAGCATAACACATATATAACCACAGTTAATAACCGCACTGCACCCTGGGAACATTAACACAGAACACATCGGTTTGACCACCCGCATGCACGTTACAGTAATGTGCAATAAAGACAGTGGTTTCTTCATTCTTGTGCGTTTCTAATGTTGTCAAAATTGCAAAACCAAGTTTGAAGAACTCTGACGACAGCGATCTCACTGAACAACAAACGGTCGCTGTCAATGTTCACCGAGTTGCTGATTTGTAGGATCACCTACGACTTCAGACTGTTCATTGCTTCCAGTGCTCTCCAGACTGCCAGGAAAACGTTAAATCCTCCGGGTTGGACACAGCTGTGCACCTTCATCATTGCCCTTGGACTATTAAGCCGGTTGATGCAACCAACTGGACTAAGTTAACATGAGTTATTTGTCTTATATATTCATTATAAGAATATTGTCATTATAATTTAAATGTCTTATTTATTTTATTATTTGTTAAAATAAAATAAATAAATATTATTATTATTACACACACAACAGTAAAGCACACAAACAGCCATAACACACAGCAGTCACCTTGGCAACAACAACAAAAAAATAGAACATTTGAAACAGAACCGCAGCAGAGGCATTGGGATTTTTTTGAGCAACATTCATTCCTTTTGAAAAGTGGATTTTTACCGATTTGTACGCGCAGCCTTACAACACTGTTTACAGTACCTTAAAATAATGTTTCCAAAATCGTTTCAGTGGTTCATCAACTCGTAACAGGGTGAACGGCACTTTCTGCATTCGCTTCGCGGCCCTCTATCGGCTATAACCGCACTATGTAAGTTTGCCAGATCGGGTAGCGGATCTGTAGTTCGATGGAATGAGACATGAGAAACTACAAATTTGACTTGCATCTGATGTCGCAATACATCGTAGGCTACTTTCATAAAATCATGCAACATATTCTACCTTGTCTGTGGACATTGTTATTTGCAAAGCCGCGCTGGATAAACAAATAGGCTAGTGCAGAGGAAAAGTTCTTTGGTGTTGCTTTAAGGGGGGAGTAAATTGACAAGGACACCAGTATGTAAAATGTTATAAATAAATAATGCAGGTTTATTAAATGCAAGAATATATTTTCTCTAAGAGAAAAGAAGAGAAAATATTAGTAAATAGAAAATAAATAGTAAATAAATACAAAACCCTATAAAATAATAAAAGAGCTCTTAAAAATCAAATCAATAGTAAAAAACTCAAATGTCCAAAAGAAAAGAAATACCCGGGTGAGGTGGTGTGAGTGTACAATGTCAGTGTATGTGTGAAGGCTTATCTGTGTCCAGGGAACAGTTCCAAGGGGTCGAGTTCAAGGGGTTGGTTCTCCATTGTGAAAGATCAGTTCAAGGGGTTGGTTATCCAGTATACAAGTGTAGAACAGTTCAATCGTTCCAAGGGGACTGACTCGCCATCCAGTGTTCCAGTGTATATAAAAAACCAATCGGAGTTCGAGATTTAAAACAACCCAGGTCTTCAACAATCAGTAGAAAAATAGGTATAAGGAAAGGTAAGATGATTCAATACAATCGATAGATTTAGAAAAAGTTAGATTAGAGTTAGATAAAGTTATTATTATTTTTCTTAAGAAGATTATCAGTAACGTCTAATCAATTTCATTCAAGTGAAGTCTCGAGAGTGAAAAAAACAAACCCGTCACCTAGGAGATGACTATAACACAATAAATGTATTTTAGAATACGCACTTTCAAGCAGACCAAAAAAGAAATACATATAATCATGTAAACTCAGCTTCTTGTGCTTGCTACTTCGTCATATTTATTCTATTTATTCATATTTATATATTAAAATATTTATTGTACTCAAACCATTCTAAAACTAAAGTTATGGTCTTAGTAACCAAACTTTAAGGTGGGTTACACCCTCCCCCCTTAAATCACCCTGAGTCCCTTCATGGGTGTCTACAGGTCTAACTTTCGGAAAGCTATATCCTCAGGAGTGAGTGATTTTCTAGCTCATTAAAAGAGACCATGGCCCTATTAAGACCATCTAATATGGTGTGGGCAAAAGAAATAAGGGGGTTCCCTAGCTGGGAATACTGAAAGCGGCTGGGAGCTCTCCATGATCTCTCAGATCTCCTGGTGGGAGGATCTTCAGAAGGCACTTCATCATCTGGCACCTCATGGAGTTCAGGTGCATCCGAGGGCTCTTTCTCCAAGTTCCCAAAGAGGGGGTCATCTTGAGACTCATTTGCTATGTCTCTCCAACAGTCACCCACAGGCTCAGGAAAGAAATTCTCACCGACCGCTGCTCCTTCAGCTTCTGCAGCAGCAACAGAGACAGGGCTTCTAGCGGCAGAGACGGGGCTTCCAGCGGCAGCAGCAAAGACAGGGCCTCCAGCAACAACAGCACCACGGACAGGACCCTCAGCAGCGGCAGCACCACAGACAGGACCCTCGGCAGTGGCAGCCCCACTAATAGGACCCTCGGCAGCGGCAACAGCATGGACAGGACCTTCATTCATGGATTCCACAGGTAAGTATCCCTCATGTTTCTCAGGTCCGGCTGGGTTAACAGCTGGGGAGTCATGGCGGCACTTGGGAATCTTGTAGACTCTCGAGAATCTGGTCTCATAGAGAACCGGGGGAATTTCAGAGCAGGATGAGTCAACACTCTCAGGGTCTGAAGCTTCACTTTCTGACAGTTGAACAGGGTTGTTCCTTGTTCGGGGTCGTCGTGTTGTTCCCTTCTCAGATTGCTCTAGAGGTTCCTCATCTGTCAACACTCCACAAGGCAGCAGCAGGTCTCTGTGGAGAGTGCGTGTTGGACCATCTGTCCCCTCAGGTTGGACAACATAGACAGGTAAGTCATTCACCTGCTTGATCACTTTGTAAACACTTGACTCCCACCGGTCAGCCAGCTTGTGCTTGTTCCGTAGCCGCAGATGTCGAACACGGTCTCCCTCCCTACGCGTCTGCCGAACATGAGCTCATAAGGGGAGAAACCGGTGACTTCGTTCTTAGTGCAGTTGTAGGCGTGAGTGAGGGGTTTCACAAAATCACGCCATCTGCTCTTCTCCTTGTCTTTCAATGTTCCCAGCATACTCAGGAGGGTGCGGTTGTACCGCTCAACTGGGTTTCCACGTGGGTGGTAAGGACTTGTCCTAACCTTCCTGATCCCAGTGATGGCACAGAGCTCCTTAATGGTGTGAGACTCAAAGTCTCGGCTCTGGTCACTGTGGAGTCTCTCAGGGAATCCATAGTGGACAAAGAATTGCTCCCACAGACACCGTGCCACAGTGCAGGCTTTCTGATCTTTGGTTGGAATAGCAACTGCATACTTGGTGTAGTGGTCGGTGATCACCAGGATGTCTTTGGTGTTGCGGTCAGGTTCCAGGGACAGAAAATCCATACAGACCAACTCCATTGGTCTAGTGGTCTGGATGTTGACAAGGGGTGCTGCCTTATCTGGCTGAGATTTCCGCCTGACGCATCTGCCACAGGACTTGATCTTCCTCTCAACCTCCGCAGCCATCTTCGGCCAATAGAAGCGAGATCTGACCAGGTCAAGAGTGCGGTCGATACCAAGAAGCCCCATGTCATCGTGCAGACTCTTGAGTACAGCTGATCTCAACTCATGAGGTAGCACAAGCTGACAGACTGGGAGGGAGTCACACTGCCGGTTCCTGTACAGGATGCCATTCTTGAGTTCCAGGCGGTTCCACTCCTTCGCCATAAACTTGAGCTCTGGAGAAGCAGCGAAGAGCTGGGGTGTGACCTGTTCCCCTAACTCAAGCAGGGTGATGACTTGGCCTATGGCAGGATCAGCCCTCTGGTGTCGCCCAAGCTCTTCCTCTGAAAACCTGGGAATGGTGGCATGTCCTTCAAGGCAGTCGTCCTCTTCAAAGGCATCTGGCACCGCCTCAGGATGGAGTGCGAGGGATTCGACCAGCGTCACGGGTGAGTCTGGCTCAGTATTGCAGAGGAGGTGTTTGTGACAGGCAGCGGTGATCACATCAGCAGGTAAGTTGGTCTCAGTAGCTGAAGACAAGTGGTGGGAGGTGAACTGCTTTATCCTCTGATGCTCTTCCAGCGAAACCTGGTCACTCATCACCTCACTGTGGGGACGTCTGGAGAGTCCGTCTGCATCCTGGTTCTGTTTTCCAGCTCTGTACTTAATGTTAAAGTCGAAGGTGGAGAGAGCTGCCAACCAGCGGTAGCTTGCTGCATCCAACTTTGCTGAGCTCAGGATATAAGTCAAGGGGTTATTGTCCGTTATGACTGTAAAGGTGTTGCCGTACAGGTAGTCATGAAACTTTTCTACAATAGCCCACTTCAAGGCTCTAGCTTGTGAGCTGGATATCTGGACTCACTGGATGACAGACCCCGGCTGGCATAAGCAATGACATGGCTTTTCCCATCTTGCTCCTGATACAGAGCTGCTCCTGTGCTGATGGTGCTGGCGTCAGTGTGTAGGGCAGCTTTTGATCAGCGAATCCGAGGACTGGGGAGGTTGTCAGTCTATCAATGAGGGTTTCAAAGGCCTGCTGACATGCAGGAGTCCAGCGGTCTGCAAACGGCTCTTTAGGGTGGAAGTATTTCACGTACAGAGGTCTGGAAGAACCGACACTTGTCTGGGGACAACTTCAGACCGTTGTCTCTGAGCCGTGTCAAAACGTGGGTCAGCCTGGTTTCATGCTCTTCCAAAGACTTGGAAAACACAATCAGGTCATCAATGAAGACAAGGACTTCTTTCAAGTTGATGTCTCCCATGCACTTCTCCATCAGCCGTTGGAAGGTAGAGGGGGCGTTTGTTATTCCCTGAGGCATACGATTGAACTCGTAGAAGCCTAATGGACAGACGAAGGCGGTTTTGGGCTTGTCAGTCTCTTCCATCTCAATCTGGTAGTACCCAGACTTCAGGTCCATGACTGAGAACCACTGGGACCCAGAGAGAGCGGAAAAGGTCTCTTCCACATTAGGCAGTGCATAGGCATCTTTGATGGTCTGGTTGTTCAATTTCCTGTAGTCCACACACAGTCTGACATCACCACTCTTCTTCCTGACGACCACAATGGGAGAGGAAAAGGGAGATTCAGACTCCCGGATGATTTCTGCGTCAAGGAGGGTCCGGAGGTGTTTACGGACTGCCTCATAGTCTTGGGGATGGATTGGCCTTGACCGCTGCTTGAAGGGTGTTTCATCTCTGAGCTTGAGGTGGTGTTTTACTCTGGTTGCATGGCCATAATCCAACTCGTGGTGGGCAAAGACGTCAGAGAACTGCCTCAGTCTGTGTGTGACTCTGTCCTTCCAGGACTCTGGTACTGGAGAGTCACCGAAGTCGAACTTCAAGTCAGGTGTCTCAGCTGAACATGGCTGCTGGTAGGACAGCTGACAACACTTGACTGTCTCAGGCTGCTTGGATTCCAGAGAAGGACTGGAAATGATGTCAAGGGGGGTGCTCAGCTCAGCAATAACGCAGTTCGCAGGTAGTGTGATGTCAAACAGGAAGCTTGGAGGGGTGCTGTGATGGCAAAGTGATGAGGCAAGTGTCCACAAAGATTCCACCTGGCAGGGCTGAGGCGGTCGGATGTTCAACTAGGGCACATCTCTCAGCGGTGACATTGCTGGTGCTCACGTGACCCTCTAGTGGAACTTTCCCTCCAGCGGGGACTACTTTGGGCTCTTTCCCTCTAAGCATCACTGTTCCAAGGTGTCCACTCGTTCGCTGTTTCTTCCTAAGTTCCAGCATCTTCAAGATCTGTGTGTATCCAGGCAAAGGGGAAGTCAGGCTGGAGGTGTGGTGATCACAGTGCTCATCATAAAACATGTCCAGTGTGTTGGTGCCAATCAGAACAGGTATGTCACTGCTGGAGCGGATGTCAGGGATGACTAAAGCCAGGCTGTGTACTTCAGGTTCTGTGTCAATGAACTCCTTGGGGAAAGCTATCTTGAGCACTACATACCCGAGGTATGGAACAGACTGTCCGTTAGCTCCCACAACTTCAAGGAGATGGCTCATGGGATGGATGGGCTGATGAGACAGGTGGTCTTGATAGAAGGACAGAGATACAGTTGTCACCTGAGAGCCTGTGTCAAGCAAGCCGTTGCAGTGCACGCCGGAGATGGTGAGGTTAGCAGTGCACTTATGACCGATGAGCCCTCTAGGGACGTTGGGATGTTGCTTTGAGCCTGCATAAGAGAGCCTTGCTTTAGTCGGTGGAGTGGTGGTGGTGGGGCAGGGGGGTTTCTTAGTTCCTGTTTGCCCCCTAACAGAAACTAATGCTGGTTTAAATGACCAGAACCTGAAACACCATGGACCCAGGCCTGCTGCTTCTCTCTTAGCTCCCTTCTCTTAGCATCAACCAGCGCTGGATTTGTCAGGTCACTGCACACTGAGGAGAAGTGGCCATCTTCTCCACAGTTGAAACAGTAACCAGGTTTTGGCCTCTTGGAGACTGTCTCGTCACGCATGGGTAGTGCGTGGTTGGAGTTGGCCTTCAGTCCAGCTCTGTTTACGCCCTCCTTCTTCATTGAAGATTTTTTGGACTGCTCAGACTGTGAGGCTGTCAGGGAGGCAAGCTGAACTTTAAGTTGAGCAATCTCCTCTCTCATTTGCTTCTCACCTGCAGAGAGTGTCTCCGTGAACTGCGTGTCAATGCCGAACTCATCTCCATTGCAGTCCCAAACGTGGTGATATTTGGACTGGGCTTTGGTTCTGGAAAGACCCAGGTGCTGAGACATTCTGCTGGATTTTGCAGCCTGTTTATCCTCCTCAGTCTGGAGAAGCAGCAACAGATCAGAGAATGGAGGCGGAGCATTCTTCTTGTTCTCAAGCTGGACTGGAGATGAGAGCGTTGTTCCAACAACCTCTACAAAACTGTTTTAACAGCTGGCGGTCAAAGTCACTAAATAGAATGCCTCCTCTTTGCACGACCCGGTTGAGTGCTGTCTGCAGACGGCTCAGGTAAGCAGAGGGCTTCTCGCCAGCATCCTGGTGGGTGTTAAGAAACTTTGTGAAAAGCTCATCGCCATCTTCAACTGTGCCGCAGGCAGAATCAAGGATGTGGAGATACATTACATTACATTACATTTGGCTGACGCTTTTTAGCCAAAGCGACTAACAACATGGTAAACAGTTTAAGTTTTAGAGCAATTCTCAACAATTTTAGGACAATTTAAAAAACATTAGAGTACAGTAAGAATAAGTGCATCAGTGCTGTTTTTAACAGTTACTTGTCAGTTTAAGACGGCTGGTGAGTGCTAGGATCAGTAAGACTTGTTGTAAGTGTTGTTATGAGAGGAGATGTTCTCTAAAGAGCTGGGTCTTCAGGAGTTTTTTGAAAATGGAGAAGGATGTCCCTGCCCTTGTAGGAACTGGCAGTGTGTTCCACCAACGAGGAACAACAGATGAGAAAAGTTTGGATTGGCTTGAGCGTACCGGTGGTAGAGCTAGACGTCGTTCGTCAGAGGAGCGCAGCGGTCTGGAGGTAGTGTAAGTCTGTATGAGGGCATTCAAGTAGGTGGGAGCAGAACCGGAGACTACTTTGTAGGCAAGCGTTAGAGCCTTGAATTTGATGCGGGCCGCCATAGGTAGCCAGTGTAGCTGGATGAGCAGCGGGGTAACATGTGCCCTTTTGGGTTTGTTGTAGACCAGGCGCGCCGCCGCGTTCTGGATCATCTGAAGTGGTTCCACTGCGCAGGCTGGGAGACCTGTCAGGAGGGCATTGCAGTAGTCGAGTCGTGAGATGACTATTGCCTGAACCAGAAGTTGGGTAGCATCTTGAGTCAAGTAAGTCCTGATTTTCCGTATGTTGTAGAGTGTGAAACGGCATGACCGGGCGACTGAGGCAACATGATCTGAGAAGTTTAGTTGGTTGTCGAGAACAACTCCTAGATTTCTTGCAGTCCTGGTAGGTGAAACAGACAGGGAGTCAAGTTTGATGTTGATGTCGTGGTGTATGGTAGGTTTAGCTGGGAGGACCAGCAGTTCAGTCTTTGAGAGGTTCAGCTGGAGGTGGTGTGCCTTCATCCATGCAGCTATGTCTGAGAGGCAATCGGAGATCCGTGCTGAAACCAAGGGGTCATCAGGTGGAAAGGACAGATAGAGCTGTGTGTCGTCTGCATAGCAGTGATATGAGAAGCCATGCGAACGGATAATCTGTCCCAAGGAGGTGGTGTAGATAGCAAAGAGAAGGGGGCCCAGCACTGAGCCCTGGGGGACCCCTGTGGTGAGATGGTGAGGTGCAGATAGTTGACCAAGCCATGATACGTTAAACGAGCGTCCTGTGAGGTAGGATTCAAACCAGGAGAGAGCAGAACCGGAGATTCCCATGTTTTAAGGCTTCTGTTACAGACAGCAGAGCCCTTTCGGTAGAGTGGCCGCTTTTGAACCCAGACTGATTTGGATCCAGAAGGTTGTTCTGTGAAAGGAAGTCAGAGACCTGTTTGGAGACTGCTCGTTCAATGCCTTTGGATTGGAAAGGCAGGAGTGAGACAGGGCGGTAGTTCTCGACTTGAGCAGGGTTGAGAGAAGCTTTCTTAAGTAACGGTGTTACCCGGGCCATTTTGAACGCTGTTGGAAATGTGCCGGAGGTTAGCGAGGCATTGATCACATGTGTGATAGCTGGAGCGATGGTCGGGCTGATGGACTGAAGTAGGCTCGTAGGTATAGGGTCCAGCGAGCATGTGGTAGGACGGCTGCATGTCAGGAGTCTAGAGTCTCGGAGAGAGGCGTGAATGCTGAAAAAGATGTTCCAGCAGTCCCTAGAGGTTGTAGGAGTGCGGTATCTGAGTCAGATGTGTTGAGTGGGCATGTAGAGAATTGACTGCTGATTGCCGCCACTTTGTTTGTAAAAAATGGGTATCTGCAGTAAGGCTGGATGGAGGGATGGAGATAGGCATTGACATGGAGGGATGGAGATAGGCATTGACATGAACGTGAGGCCCTAAGTGTTTCACCAGGTTGGCTGCAGGAGGCAACAGGCTCTCCACAATCTTCCTTGTCACATGCCTTGCAGACACACTCGGGTCAGAAAGGAGAAACTCAGTGTGGCTGCGCCATGTCTCGTAGTCCACTTCATGGTTCGGAGTAAGCAGTCTACCAGAGAAGAACCGCAGCTTAGTGCTGCTGTGAGAAGACATGCTTTCAGTGCCTCGGACAATGTGCTCCACTACCACCTTCTGCACCTCAGGCGTTGTGAGCTGACTCACAGGAAGTGTGTAGGATGGTCGTCTGCTAAGCGAGGGAACATCAGTGTCAAGCTGAACGGGAGGAGGAGTGCCACTAAGAACATCAGCTGCCATGACGGATGGTGAAGCTGAACTGTGGCGATCAAGAGATGCATGCCGGTCGTCAGAGGTTGATGCTGGGCTGTGCATTGCTGAGACTGAGCTTTCAACAGGGATGGACGGTAAGGAAGGGGGTGCTTCAGTTCCAAGAGAACCTTGGAGATGGGAGAGCTCATCATGCAGAAGTGACTGCAAGTCCAGACCGCTCAGTTTAGCTATGTCTCTTAAGGAGTCAAGGTATGTCTGTGTTAAATTACTTCCCACATACCTTGAATAAACACTAGACAGTTGCCTAATGCAGTGGACAGTGCTGGAGTCATCTGGGGAAGGCCTATAGAGTGGTAGCTGACCTAGCTTCTCTACTGTAAGCCCTGACTCAAACTCAACAATGACTGTGTTTTGTAATTCTGGATCAGAGCTACTTACGTGTATCACCCGTGAAAAAGGGCCCATGTTCCTCTAAAAACCTAAACATTTCTCCATTTGCATCACTATCACTCATACCACTGACTAAGACTGAATTAGGCACTTTAACATTTTTTTGTCTAACCACATCCATTTCAAATGTACAGTTTCAATGTAAAGTCTGAGTTTCAATGTAAAATCTGAAGTCCAATAGAAAATATGTAAATGCAAAAACAAAATATATATACACTATAAATACTAATTACAAAATTGTCAACACTGCCCCCCTCCTGGCTGGCTCGCCAAGTTTTATGTAGCACCCCTCTACTCTACTTAATAATAAATTGCACTTTAAAGTAAAAGGAGGTGCTTCTATGAGTTACTGTTAAGTTTAGGCCAGTTCTAGGTTTGGCATTAAGGGGGGAGTAAATTGACAAGGACACCAGTATGTAAAATGTTATAAATAAATAATGCAGGTTTATTAAATGCAAGAATATATTTTCTCTAAGAGAAAAGAAGAGAAAATATTAGTAAATAGAAAATAAATAGTAAATAAATACAAAATCCTATAAAATAATAAAAGAGCTCTTAAAAATTCAAAGTATCAAATCAATAGTAAAAAACTCAAATGTCCAAAAGAAAAGAAATACCCGGGTAAGGTGGTGTGAGTGTACAATGTCAGTGTATGTGTGAAGGCTTATCTGTGTCCAGGGAACAGATCCAAGGGGTCGAGTTCAAGGGGTTGGTTCTCCAGTGTGAAAGATCAGTTCAAGGGGTTGGTTATCCAGTATACAAGCGTAGAACAGTTCAATCGTTCCAAGGGGACTGACTCGCCATCCAGTGTTCCAGTGTACATAAAAAACCAATCGGAGTTCGAGATTTAAAACAACCCAGGTCTTCAACAATCAGTAGAAAAATAGGTATAAGGAAAGGTAAGATGATTCAATACAATCGATAGATTTAGAAAAAGTTAGATAAAGTTATTATTATTTTTCTTAAGAAGATTATCAGTAACGTCTAATCAATTTCATTCAAGTGGAGTCTCGAGAGTGAAAAAAACAAACCCGTCACCTAGGAGATGACTATAACACAATAAAAGTATTTTAGAATACGCACTTTCAAGCAGACCAAAAAAGAAATACATATAATCATGTAAACTCAGCTTCTTGTTCTTGCTACTTAGTCATATTTATTCTATTTATTCATATTTATATATTAAAATATTTATTGTACTCAAACCATTTTTGGTCTTAGTAACCAAACTTTAAGGTGGGTTACACCAGTATAGGAAATATTCCGCAAAGTCACAGCCTGGGTGCATGCCAAGTTTCGTGAAATTCTATCCATGGGGGGCCATGAAAAAAAAATAATTTGTACATGTACATCTAGTGACTGTACACCCATCAGCTTGTGGATGGTGGTGTTGAGCATACCTGTCAACATTTAGCTTTCCAAAAACGGGAGAACACTGCATTTCGGTCGTTGCTTTTACCTTACCATTTACGCATGCCAGTTATGTATCCACCAGCTACCTGCCTGCAGCCTACTTCCAAAACTCCAAAGCTGCTTGCTGTCAGATTTGGTTCCGAGGGCACAAGTTCAGTGTATCAACAACACTCAATAACAGTTTATGTGATGTGTTAATCAATTAAATTCCCAGCACACATCACAACAGCTAGTTCTAGAGTAGGCCATTCAGCTAGCCCGCTTGCTTACGACGAGACTCAGGCTGCGCAGTCGGCACCCGCTTCCTTATTTGGGTTTTGGGTTGCCAGGTTTTAGCCTATGACAAAACGGTTGAAATTGAAACTAAGTGATCGTGTATGTGTAGGGTGTTTTTCATACACAATCTGGCAACCTGAATGGATCAATGATTTTAAAATGAAGTTTGATGGCCATGCAAATTACGGGAGTTTTCCGGGAGAAATAACAAAACGGGAGGGTGCTGGGAGATGACCTTGAAATACGGGAGAAACCCGGGAAAAACGGGAGTGTTGACAGGTATGGTGTTGAGTGAAGGGTTGCTGGTATGTGATGGTGACACTCACACACTCACTCACACACACACAGCACCCTCCCCCCCCCCACACACACACTTACCATACACTTACACTACTGGTCAGAACTTTGGGGTCACTTAGAAATTTCCATTCTGCTCCATAGACAGAATAACAGCTGGTTCTCCAATGTCTTAAAATGATATCAGATTAGTAAACAGAATGTGCCTTTGGAACATTGGATGAATGGTTGCTGATAATGGGCAATGTAGATATTGCATTAAATATCAGCCATTTCTTTCTACAACAGTCGAAAACCCTTTTGCAATTATGTAAGCACATAATGTAATCTGAAAACTGCTGCCCTGGTTAAAAAAACAATGCTGATCTCAGCTGGTATTATGTAAGTATTCTGGAGTGGAATGGAGATTTCTAACTGACCCAAACTTTTGACTGGTACTGTACATCCCCCATGTTATAGAAAACAAACTTATAGAAACACTTCTATATGATTTTTCTTTAATGTTATATTTTGAGAACCGCATGTTTGATTATGTTGACTTTTATGGTAAGAAAGTGATTTTCTGTAACTCCGTTACCGAACACTTTCTGGCTTTAAAATCATATAAAGACACACCATTTTGTGTTACTATTTAAATACATGTAGGCACAAACTGACATATTGTTCTTAAATTTTGGTTCTATAATTGCAGAGTGGCACCAAAAAATAATGGGAGTGTATCTGTTACCGTGTGATCTTCCCCTAATGTCACCTTGAACTTTTAAGTTTTATTACAAATGCAAATGTCTTCTGACCAAAACAATCCTTGCTTTACCAAACCTAAGTTAACCGGCTATACTCGTGATGTTAACCACAACTATTGTGTCTTTGTTAACTAAAGAGGATCACAATGGTCAACCCACATGGCAATTCTAACGTTACAACTAACCAGCCCAGACGCCCAGAGGCAGAGAAGATTGAATGGAGTTCAAAGCTGTCTGACTGCTGCGAGGATAAAACTATGTGTGAGATGGCCTTCGCCATGCATGTCAAAATAAGAGCTGAAATCTCGACTGTCAGACTTTTTTAGTGAACATTTTTCTTTCATTCTCCCAGGCTGCTATGCCTTAATGTGTCCCCTTCTGATGGCCAGTGGGGTGACAGAGCAGTATGGCGAAGGGTTTGGCCTTGGGGCAGTGCCCTTTTCCCTCATGCCTTTAAGAAGTGAAATAAGAGAGAGATACAACATCAAGGTAGATTTGAGCTTTTTTAAACCATACGCATTTGAGTGCATTATTGCTACAGTATGGCTGTGAACATTAGCCTATTTTAAAACCAGTTGTATGGTAATACTTTTTGCTAACATTGTCCCTTTGATGTTACAGGGGAGTTTATGTCGGGACTGGATGGTGGGCTGCTTCTGTGGACCTTGTGCCCCTGTGCAAATGGCCAAAGAGGTTAATAAGAGACACCCATACTGAGATGGTCCTGTTCTTAAAGAAATCCAAATAAAGAGCCCTCATAGGGAAATTCACAGGATGGCTTTTATTTGTTTCCACTATCAAAAGATGATTCCTATTTATGTACCAGCATGCAAAATTTGAGCCCCATACATGGTTTAGTTCTTGTGCTATGGGCTTGTGAACTTTGACAAAAAAGAGGCTGAACAAAATTGACACCCCCCTCCCCCTGTAAAACTGGCTGTATCTTGGAAAGTATTGATCTTACATAAAAGTCATTTTACAGTGTTTCTCCTGGATAACATAGGTAGACCTGGTAATTTTTTCAGATTTTTTTGAGACCTAAGTGCGTGGGCCCTGGTTGAATTGGCGTGGAATGACCCAAAAAGGTAAAAAGTATGTACTGTATTGCATCAAGTAAAAATGGAATGGCCTGTTTTATAAATCAAATTGTAAATATAATTTAAGGTAAACCTACCATGACATAAATGAATAAGTTTGAATTAGGAAAAAAGGATCTCATTTTACATATTCCACAAAAAAATCAGTGCTATACTATGAAGTTATACTATTAAGTTATACTATTAAGACTTTGCTTCTCTTGCACATCAATGATCCACTGGTTTGTTGTTTGTCAATAGGCCTATACTGTGTACATGGAATTAATTTTTAATTTTAATAGTCAGCATTGCCTTAATGGCATATAGTAATGATATATGGCATATGAAATCTTTTCCAATGGGCAAGAGGTTACTACAAAATGATAACTTCAAAAGTCACTTCCTTCCAAAAGGCCTATTTTGGTATGTTAGCACCCCCTTGTGTGTACCCTGTGTCATTGTCTTTACAAAGGACAGCTGAGCGACCATTATAAACTAGATTTTCTATCTGCCATTGGTTCAGTGTGACTGGGACCTCAAATGTCATTTGTAGCAACATGCCTGGAAAAACAAAACACATAGACAAATAAACAAAACAAAGGCTTTACTGTGAGATTAGTGTATGGGAGTTACTGTAACTTGGTCATAACTTTGAAACCAATAGCCTACACAAATATACAAATATCAGAACAGTTTATTGTCACATTATTATCACTGACATGCATACTTGATTTGTTTTACTGCCATTTAGAATATCAGCTTCTGTGATTTTCTTGTAAGACTGATTTTGCACTCCAGGGGGGTATTCCAAGTACGTGGTTTAGTGACAAACCTGGGTAAGTTAACTCAAAGTAAGTGGTAAACCTCCTACAACAAGAGCCCTATGCCATTTTTATGTTAGGAGAATGAAGCCATACAGCTCTTCTATTTAGGAGGTTTACCACTTACTCTGATGTGGAATGCCCCCCAGATGTCTTATCTGAATGACATGAAGGAATCTCCCAAACTTGTGACTGAGTGAGCATGTATCACTGTGTAGAGTGTTGATTCAGTCTTCATCCCAGGCGAATTTAATGTTGCTATCTGCCATCTCTTGTTTAATGACAGTGTTGAACTTTACCTCCTGTTCTGGACTTAAGTGGTTTTTCCAATCTCCCACAATCCCTTAAAAAATCAGAAAACACAGTCATAAATAACTTTGTAATGTGGGGAAAATAAGTAAGTAAATACTCTTTTGATCCCGTAACGAAAATTTGGTCTCTGCATTTATCCCAATCTGTAAAACACACAGTGAAGTGAAGCACACACTTACCCGGCCCTAACCAGTAGGCCACGGCTGACCCAACGTATTGAACGTATCAACATTCTTTTCAGTAAACATAATTCCAATGAGACTATTCATATAAATTTTTACCAGACATTAGTATTAACTCAGGAAATCCACACATAAAGAATTCACACCATTAGAGTCCATAAGTAAAGTTACATTACCGGTCAAAAGTTTGGGGTCACTTAGAAATTTCTATTCCACTCCAAGACAGAATACCGGCTGAGATCAGTTGCATTGTTTTTTTACAGTTTTTTTTCAGTTGCTAACAAGCGTTTGTCTAACCAGTTGTCACATTTTCAAAACTCTAAACACAATTAGCACAGCATCGGCCTTTTGTGGCCATACCATTCACACATTTCATGTCGTTTTCACACAATATGCAGTCAGTGAACACATTTCCACAATGCTTACATTTTCTTAATAGACAAGCTATACCTCCCAACAAAACTATGGATTGTTTTTGTAGTATTTACGAATGTTAACACACAACATCCCACAATGGCAAACACAATATTCCAAACCTTAGATACACTATCAAAACTTCTGGTACCAAATGGTTTTATCTCAGGTGAATCGCCTTGGATAATATCAGATGCGATGTTGATGAAAACATGAAAACATGAAGATCGCAGAGATTAGATACAGTAATTTTGTGCTTTTTTTAGTCCCCCCCCCTTTTTATCTGGGCTTTTTGCTGTTGTTTTTTTGTTCAGAATGCTCTTGTGTGTTTCATGGATATTTTGTTCGCTGTAAGCAATACTGTAAAAAAATTTCTGTTCTATCATACTGTAAAAAGTATTTCTACTGTAGGGCAGTTCCAGCGTTATGGATGTGACAATTGGACTCATATTGGTAAACAAAATGCCTTAGAGTGGGGGCAAAATTAGTATCAGTGAATTAATTTGCATAACTTTTAATGCAACCTCTGTCCTCTGAATACTGAGAAATCCTCAAATTTCATATAATCAATTTCATCCTAAGAATACAAGGCATTTTATCAGCGTTATGGATGTGACATGAAATGGACATACTTTTGTGAGAGACTACAGGTTTTCTACAAACTCTGTGAATTTTGAAGGAAACTGCTGAAACTATGATATATGTACCATGAAGGAGACTTGAATGAACACAAAAAGTATGTTTTTGAAACTATGCGTCATTTTCGTAATGCATTATGTAGGAAAAACTGGCGTTATGGATGTGACGGTTTTATGTTATGGATGTGACGTGTCTAAACCAGTCCTCGACAAACTACATAAAACACATAATTAAGTAGTGAATTTTGATATGAAACAATTGAAATAGTAATCATGAAAAACTAGTGATGAAATTATTGCTTCCTCAGTGCCCACTAAGATCCACAGGAAAAATCCTGACAACAAGTCATTTAAAATATAAAAAAGAAATTTATTTTTTTCTTTTTACTGTCATCAACTTTGGTCAGTGATTCCCGGGTTACTGTAACACCAGGGAACATGAAACTTGGTGGCCACTCCCCTAAATAACTAGCCCTACCTGAACCGTTGCACCCAAGATGACAAAATATTTATGGTATGTTAGTCTCAAGAGCCCGCATTAACCTAACCCATACCCACTCATTTGTGATTTGCACACATAAAGTACATGCACGCGCACACGTGCACATGCACACACACACACACACACACACTTACAGTCGCACACATACAGACAGGCAAGCACACACACACCCACACACATGCACAAACCCACCCACATGAATGCAGATACATAAACACACACACACAGGCACGCATACGCATGTGGGCATGCAAACACACACGCACACACACACACACACACACATAAACACACAAACACAGGCACGCATACGCACATGCAAACACACAGACACACACACACACTCTTATAAACAAAAGCAAACTCACATATGCACACATTTACATGCACATGAGTTGCAGGAGTAGGAGATGGAGACAAATTGACTAGCGTGATTTATTTTTGCAAAGAGAATATGCAGGACTGAAAGGCGGTCATATTTTGTACCGTTATGCGGTACATCTAGTTTATTGCTGCCCTTACTCATGTTACTCTGTGGGTAGCTGTAGCTACAGAGGACCTGACACTTCAAATGCTGTCATATCGCGTCACATTTAAAATTAAACTGTGTTAAGCAGACCTGAACGGCAAGCTGAACAGATCTGCAACAGAAGGAGGTTGCTATGTTAACTCCAGCTGCAAAGTCAGCCATCTTCACCAGCTAACACGATAATCAAGTTACTGTACAACATTAGTATGACAGTTACAGGAAGATAATCGCTCAGATTTTCGTGATTAGGCCACTTGAAAATAGGCTATGGCTAGGCTAATCACTGGAGGTATTTTAATATTATGTTTGTTTTGCTAATGGTTAGGCAAGGCCTCCCTGTGGTTTTGATCAACCTAATAATCTTTGAAATGTCAATTGTAAACACTAAGTAGAAATGCGTTGAAACTGACATGCCACCAGAACAGACGTTTTATCGGCTTTGAGGTATAATAAAGTCCCCAGTCTTGTAAATTCACATTATGTAACATCCATAACGTCACATCCATAACGCACCATTAAAGGTTTTAAAAGTAAGAAAGGGGCACAATTTGGTCATCACACTTTACATTGATATAAATCAGCTTTGCACAGACACTATGGACATTGTCGCATCAACACTGTATGTGTAGCATAAACTTTTCCTATAAAACGTTATGGATGTGACATGGCCATGGAACTTGCTGACTTAAAAACAAAAGCCTTACAAATGTAAGGAGTTGTGGTCTTAAAGGCAAGCTGAGCATAGACATTACTCTACCATTCCCTTGTCAATCTGGAATTTGTCAAATGAAACAATTTGTTTGAACATTGGGTCCATTTATCCACTTTTGAAATATGTATAATATTACCATGTGAAATATGTTGTTTCTGTATGGTTGCACACCATATTTATGATGTAAAAAGAGTGTCATTCTCCATCAAATTCAATCAGATCAGTTACAAACAATAAAATATAGACCTAAATGAAGATTTTAACAACAGTTCTATTTGCGTATGCACAACTTTTTTTTTCCATGGTAAGGATGACCTTTGCATGGAATTGCCCTGTACTTCCTGTAGTAAACAGTAATGGGAAAAAAACTGATTTGCTTTTTACTGGAATGCTTTTGAATGTGAATATTACATGTGGACATACAGTTCCCAACCAAGAAATGAAATTCAGTGTAAAAACTGTGGATAGAGCATGTTTTGCATGCAAATACCTGTAAAACTGAAATATAAAAGTCTATGCAGTTTTTGTAATGTCAACAATAGCCAGTATTTTGAAACCTGGTGTACTTTGATTGACCGCATGTACCTTGTGAAGTGAAAATAAGTTTGACAGAATAATTTCATTTTGAGTCAGATTTCCAGTGTTTTGGTAAAGTTAGTGTCAAAGTCAAAGTCAAAGTCAAAGTCAAAGTCAGCTTTATTGTCAATTTCTTCACATGTTCCAGACATACAAAGAGATCGAAATTACGTTTCTCACTATCCCACGGTGGAGACAAGACATATTTTACCAATTTTTAAGTCCACAGACAAACATAACATTCAAGTAAACAAAAAGTAAGTAAATAAGTAAATAGAGGGCACATATAATGAAAAAAATAAGAGCAGCAAAGTCAGGCCAATAAGAGGCTGAGGTAGTTCTGTTTGACCTAAGTAAGAAATAAAGTGGCATAGTGGTGCAAGTTATGTAAGAGCAGCAGAAGTGTTGTGTTTTCAGGACAACAACAACAAGTTGCAAAGTGTACAAGTGTGCAAGTGGAGTGGTGCAGGCGGCCATTGTGGGTCCAATGTCCAGGATGTTATGTAGCTGAGGGTGGAGGGGGGAGAGGAGGGAGAGAGTTCAGCATCCTAACAGCTTGGTGTATGAAGCTGTTGGTGAGTCTGGTAGTGCGGGAGCGCAGGCTTCTGTACCTCTTCCCAGAGGGCAGTAGATCAAACAGATTGTGAGCGGGGTGACTTGCATCACTCACAATTTTGGTCGCCTTGCGGGTGAGGTGGGTGGTGTAAATGTCCTTCAGGGAGGGGAGTGAAGCACCAATAATCCTTCCAGCTGTGTTCACTATGCGCTGCAGGGCTTTCCTGTTGTATTCAGTGCAGCTTCCGCCCCACACAGCGATACAGCTGGAGAGGATGCTCTCAATGGTGCCTCGGTAGAATGTGGTCATGATGGCTGGTGGAGCACTTGCTCGCCTGAGTTTCCGCAGGAAGTACAGGCGGCGCTGAGCTCTCTTCGCCAGTGATGCTGTGTTGGTGGTCCAGGAGAGGTCTTCACTGATGTGCACCCCCAGGAATTTGGTGCTGATCGCTCTCTCCACCACAGCACCGTCGATGGTCAGTGGCAGGTGTTGGGTGTGACCTCTCCGGAAGTCAACAACAATCTCTTTGGTCTTGCTGACGTTCAGCAGGAGGTTGTTGTCCCTGCACCACGTGGTCAGATGGTCGACCTCCAACCTGTATTGAGTCTCGTCGCCCTTGGTGATGAGACCCACCAGAGTTGTGTCGTCAGCAAATTTCACTATGTGATTGTTGCTGTAGGTTGCAGTGCAGTCATGCGTCAGCAGGGTGAAGAGCAGCGGACTGAGCACGCAGCCTTGGGGGGCCCCTGTGCTCAGTGTGATGCTGCTTGAGGTATTGTTGCCAACACGTACTACTTGAGGCCTCTGACAGAGGAAGTCCAGTAGCCAGTTGCAGAGGTAGGTACTGAGTCCCAGTTTGTCAAGTTTGCAGATGAGTTGTTGTGGTATTATGGTGTTGAATGCAGAACTGAAGTCTATAAACAGCAATCTCACATATGAGTCTCTTTTTTCCAGGTGGGTGAGGGCTGGGTGGAGGGCAGAGCAGATTGCATCCTCTGTAGACCGTTTGGCTCGGTATGCAAACTGGAAGGGGTCCAGGGTGGGGGGGAGAATGGATTTGATATGTGACATGACAAGCCGCTCAAAGCACTTCATGATGATGGGTGTCAGTGCCACAGGGAAAGTGTGTGCTGAGAAATATGTGTTCTGTTTTGAAATGAAGAGTTAGTATATATTTAACAAAATGTGTTTTTGAGAAGAAAATTATCTATTTGGCCAATTGTGTTTTGTAGGTGTGAGTCTGTGTTAAGAGTTTAGAAAAAGTATCTGAAGTATGGCTAAGCGCTTGTTAGCGATTGAAAAAAACTGTAATCAGGGCAGCAGTTCTCACATTACATTATGTGCTTACATAATTGCAAAAGGATTCTCCAATGTTTTCTCAGTTAGCCTTTTAAAACGATATCAGATTGTAAACAGAATATGCCTTTGGAACATTGGATGAATGGTTGCTGATAATGGGCAATGTAGAAATTGCATTAAAGATCAGCCATTTCTTTCTACAACAGTCGAGAACCCTTTTTCAATTATGTAAGCACATACTGTAATCTGAAAACTGCTGCCCTGATTAAAAACTGATCTCAGCTGGTTATAATGGAGTGGAATGGAAATTTCTCAGTAACCCCGAACTTTTGACCGGTTGTGTATGTGTAATAACATGGAATGAGACAGGGGGAAAGTATTGAACACGCTAAGGAAAATCAGTACACCAAGGCAAGGAAAAGCCAGAAAACAGCTGAAATCTGCAAGAAGTTAGAAAGTATATCTGCAAATTAATGTCAGTTGGGTTAATATTGATGTACTAAGGTGTCACACGAGAAACATCTCCTGATGGGTAAAAGCAAAGAGCTCTCCCAAGACTTTTGCAACCTTAAAACTATGGGAGGGGGTCACACATTTTTTTTTCTAAATGTTTTTAAACAAACATGTTGAGCTGGGAATGGGATATTAAGTGACCCTAGATGTAGGCTTACAATTCAGTGTTTCCTTAATCTTCCTCCGAAAGTTGATGCTCTATACAAATCTTTAGGCCTACCTGCGCATCTTGCAATGATTATAGTACAGTACGCTGTGTTTGGAAAATAGGGTCCCGCTGGATTTTCATGTAAAAATTAATTTTTTTGCATATTTTGCTAATATAGAGTCTAAGGATCAAGATTTTTTTTGTCTTCAAATTTTCACGATCCATCTTTAGTGTTTTTTTCTGTATGTTTTAAAATAAGCGATTATATCTAGTCCGAAAAGTGATTTTCACATTTTCTTCTAATTTTTTGACAATTAATTCCACTTTTTGCACACAAAACCCCCAGATAATGTAGAAAGGTTGTTGGTTCTAAAACAATATCCATAGTTTTCAAACTTTGAGTGTCTGAAAAGTGTAAAAACACCTCCACCCTTGTTGCCTATGTCAAAAACGATTTCTTAATCTTTGCTTTTCTTGATGCTTTCCTTGACCTGCCATGTCATTCTATTGTCTACCTTAAGAGAAATTTGTCTTGGAAATAATCTATAATAATAATAATAGTACAGGCAACACAGGTGACATAGGCATGGGTA
The DNA here is from genome assembly GCF_046254945.1 of Alosa pseudoharengus. NCBI lineage: Eukaryota > Metazoa > Chordata > Actinopteri > Clupeiformes > Clupeidae > Alosa > Alosa pseudoharengus. The sequence goes on from NW_027468587.1 coordinate 29,971,656, forward strand.
GTTAAGTAACAGTAGGCAAAATTAACAAACAAAAGAATATAAGGTACAAACAAACAGACAAACCACGGATGGCCCTCTCACAGCCTGAACTAATACAAAAAACAAAAAACTCAAGGGAAAACATTGCTCAGACACTAAACCATGTGCATTTGCTCTCTTTAAAAGCTACGGGTTATCCACAGCCAACAGGCCGGGCGTGCGAGAGAAGCAATGAAGTCTTAGAATTAAGAATAAAGCCATGTTCTTCCAACAACAACAACCACAAACACCCATGCGGCAAAAATATCAAATGACCGGCTGTGTTCTCCCAGAGAGGAAGCTACGTATATGATCACCACCCACAGGTGGACGTGTGCGCCAGCGCTGCAGGTCAGCCTTTCTGCATACACACCTGTCTTTAAAGTTCACCATCCTGGTAGCATACCTATCTACTGCCAAGGCTTGAAGGGGACGGGGAGAATATTTACTTCTGCTACACTGGCAGAGAACTCATGTGAAACAGACTGTGGGAGGTGGAAGGGGTTTGAATGCTGTCCGGCAGTATTATGAGTGGAACGTCTTAAGGGGGCCCTTTTCCCCATACAGCCTGATCTTATAGTGTGTGCCAATTCCATCAAGACACTACACAATTTCATACTTGGTAGACACCCATGTATCCTGGATTTTGTGGCGACCATGAAAATGGTTCTTGCAAAAGAGTTTACATATATTTAGCAGACACCAAAGTCACTTACATACTGTATGTCAGCTATATTACAAGAGATCACATTGTCCCCGGAGCAACTTGGGGTTAAGTGCCTTGCTCAAGGGCATAACAGTGAAAGCCGGGAATTGAACCGACCGACAACTTTCAGGCTACTGCACGCTAGCCCAGCTCCTTAACCACTACACTACCACTGCCCACTAGAAAAAGACTAGAGTGCCAGGTGGTAATATGGGTACAGTGTCAGGACCGCACACTGCAATCTCCCAGAAGAACTAAATTTATTGAGTTAAAAACATAACGCAACGTTTCGACCCACCAGGGTCTTCATGATGACTCTGGTGGGTCGAAACGTTGCGTTATGTGTTATGATGGCAGTGTGCGGACAACTACTCTTCTTTCCTTGATAAGCTTTTTTGTCCTGCACCTGGCCTCAGTGAGGTGGGATGTGCATACAACCACTTTGAAGAGGACTACAGTGTTAGGACCACCATGCCTACGATATGCCGCAGCCTCTTCTAAGTGTCTCCTAGCACTAGCATAGACAGAAGTCAGGTACTCTTGATGTTGCACCACCCAATCAGTCGGTGGACTGACCCTGTGGTCACCTCCAGTATATCCAAGTAGGTGGTCGACTGGTAACTGTGGCTTCTGACCGAACATCAGCTCGTATGGGGAGTGCTGTGTGGACTGGTACACGGTGGTATTATAGGCGAACAGGAGCTGAGGGAGCAACTGGGGCCATTTACGCTTCTTTTCAGGGGGTAAGGTCCTGAGCAAGTCATGAAGTGTCCTGTTGAAACGTTCACATTGACCATTCCCCTCTGGATGATAAGTGGTGGTTCTAGTCTTTGTTATAGGTGTCACACAGGTGTTTCAACAGCTCCTCCTCAAAGCTGCTCCCCTGATCAGAGTGGATTCTCCTTTGCACGCCATACACATAAAACCATCTCTCAGTTAGAATCTTAGCTACGGTGGAAGCTCTCTGATCAGGGGTGGGAAAGGCCTGGGTAAACTTTGAGAAAACATTTGTGACTACCAGAACATTCTCTTGTCCTGTGCTAGCCCAATCCAAGAGAGTAAAGTCAATGGAGATTATCTACAAAGGCTTAGGGGCTAGCATATTTCCCAAGAAGGTTCTGGCTTGGGTTGTCTTGCTTTAGCAAGCACAGTGCTCACACTCAGAACACCACTTTTGCACCTCATGCCACATCTGGGGCCAGTAGCACCTCTGTCATATCAGATCTGTGGTCCTGTCCACCCCCAGATGGCCGTGGTTGTTGTGTAGGCTAGTGAGCACTTTGACTCGCAACACCTTTGGCAGTAAAAGCTGCAGCACTGGATCCCTGGAAGGAGGAGCCTGGATCGCTCGGTACAAGGTCCCATCCACTTCCTGTATCTGGGACCACTGCTTTATCAATTGCGGACTTCCCTTGGTTCACTCCACTTGTCTTAACGGGTATGTGGTCGTCCCTGTCACCAAAACCACAGGTATCTGGAAATACGGGTATGTGGTCGTCCCTGTCACCAAAACCACAGGTATCTGGAAATACAGGGATCAGTCCCTTGCAGGACTTTCCGGTCTCTTTTGGTTCGACCAGGGATGGTGTCCACCATACAAGATTCTGTCATCCAAGAGTCTTGGATAGGTGCACTTGAGGCTTGCATGTTGGCTATGGCAAGCGGCAGGGGGACGTCCAGGCCGTGTGACACAAATCGCAAAGTGTTAGTGGGGCTTGTGGGAAGCCTAGAAAGGGTATCGGCATTGCAATTAGCTGGCCCAGGACAATATTTGATGTTGTAATAAAGAGGGCAAGCTGAGAAACCCAGCAATGTTCCAGAGCGCCCAGTTTCGCTGACTGCAAGTATTGGAGGGGATTGTTGTCAGTGTACACGGTGAACGTGTTGCCCAGGAGATACTTGACATTTTTTTCTGTGATTGCCCACTTGACTGCAAGGAGTTTGAGTTTCATGGCACTATAATTTGACATGTTCCTCTCACTTGGCCGCAAGTCCCGGCTAGCAAAGGCTATTGGTCGCTGTAACCCATCCTTCTCCTGTGACAAAACTGCCCCCAATCCTGCATGGCATGCATCCGTCTCTAAGATAAAGGGACGACTGAAATCGGCATAACCTAGGACTGGTGCTTGAACAAGCCATTCTTTTAAGGCTCTGAATCCAGAAAAAGTTCTGAAGGCAAACCTGAACGTATACATTCAATGTTAACTATCCAATATTCAGATGTCTGTAATTGAAATGTATGCAAATTAGTGCATAATTAATGAGATATTGTTAAATTACATGCTTAAACATATATTTTCAGAAAACTTGTAATGCAAAAAAATATTGTCTCTACATAACTAATCAACTAGTAAAGTTTCATAAGAATATCAAGGAGTTAAATTTTTTACCCTATTCACCCGTTCTATGTTGCCTATGGAGGCCAGTTTTAGGCCGCAAATGCTAATTAGCAGGTTTAAAACTAAAAAATCAGCTAAGTAAATATGATATTCAGAATCAGCACCCAAAAATTAGGCAGAATACCCTCTTTACCAGTGTTTTCTCACATTTGACCCCCAAGTGATAGTAGTCCCAGTCTTAATTATGCATTATATAAATGATGATGTCATCTAAGTGTGAAAATGGATCGTGAAAATTTGAAGACAAAAAAAATCTTGTTCCTTAGACTCTATACTAGCAAAATATGCAAAAAAAACCATTTTTACAAGAAAATCCAGCGGAATTACACAAGACACCGTACTATTAGCTCAAATGTGCTGTGTGAGCTTACCAGTGCCAGAACACAATGTACCCTTCTTTTTCCACAGGAGCGCCAGTTATACATTGAATAAGTGCTAGCAAGCACGCTGGAAGCACCGGTGCAGGGGGTGCGAACGCACCCTCACTTTTCGGGGGTAAAAAAAAAAGCGCAGTTGTTGACCACAACACTGACACGACATTGCATTGATTAGAGCATGAACTACAGGTAGATCTACACTGTAGATCTATTTACAGCGCTGTAGCTTTAATTACTTCTGCTCTAGTCTGGCCTCCAAACCAGGTGACTGGTCCAGGAAAAGGGTTATCCTACGAGCAACCCTATGTCTATGCACTAGTGTAGCGAGGGTTAGGTTTTTTAACATCCGCACCCACCCGACCCTCAAAAATATGCGCTGATTAACGACCCAAATCCGACCCGACCTATAGCCTAGGCTATATCCTTCGTAGTTCATATTGAGGTAGAGACAATGCTTTCTTATTAACTAAACACTGAAACAAGAATAATTGGCACTGTAGGCTATATGCTTCAAGAGTTGTTGCTCTAGGCTTAGCTTGCTAGCATGTTGGATTAATTGAATCTGAATCTAGCTTCATGGACATAGGCTAGGCCTACTAAATAAATAAACAAACTGAAAGATCCTTAATTCTTTATTGATGCATTTAAAAGGTAAAACACAAGTAGGCTACATCATGTAGCCTAACATGAACTCACTCTCTCTGCGAGCACAAACACAAACACATTGAGACAGACGTGTTCAATCGGTTTAAACCCTTGATATCTGTCTGTTGCCTAAACTTAACATTTTTATGAACTGAACCAGAAATCTGTCTAATGAAAGAAAGTTGAAAATTATCATTATAGCATGCATCCACGAACTTAACAAAACTGCATCTGTCTAATGAAAGAAAGTTGAAATTATCATAAGGCCTATAACATGCATCCACGAACTTAACAAAAATGCATTTGTACAATCCTGTTTGATTTAGGTTAGCTGTTTGGCTTGGGTTTGTTGCACTTAATGTTCTGTATAGTGGGGCTGTTAAGCTCAACGATCTTGCTTTTTATGAAAGAAGCATGAAACTTTCAGGGTTTGTTCTTGATGACCTAAGCTTTAGATCTGGACGCATTCTCAGTTTGACCTCTGAGGTCAGATAGAGGTCATTGACCTCTGTAATATGTTGTGACGCTACAGGTGAATGAAAAAAAAAATAGATATCACCATGAAACTTTCTTAGTTGATTACTCATGTCAAGCTAAGAAAAAATTTCTTGAAAGTTTTTTATATTTTAATGTTTAAATATGCAAATTAGGCCTTCTCTCATTAAAAATGCGCTAATTTGCATACAGTTTCAAAAACAAAATCAGATTGTCTGATAAAGCCAGGCTCAAAATATTTTTTTCATTTTGTTGTCATATGACATGGGGAAAGAATTACTGAGGGGTTTATGGACATCTACTTCTATTATCCTGTAATTCACCTGTACCGCTGTGATATGAAATTTCAAGGCCCGAAATTAGAAATGGGTGTATCTTAGGATCTAAATGTGATAGAAATATAAACTAAATATGTTTTTCCATGTTTCTGGGCATGAGAAACTTATCTATAGCATTGATAGCACTCTAAGAGGTCAACATCATTACGTGCAGTGAAGATCACTGGCAAAAGATCCAATGATTGGGCAAATCCAAGTACAAAATGTATCATTACACCAAACAATTCCATATAAATATGGACATGACAAAAATGTAGCCCTACTTGAACTTGAGCTCCTATCAAAAAGTCACAACTTGAACTCCTATCACAAATCCCCAATGTAACATTGAACAGGTAACATATCAGCATTCTAAAAAGTTGAATGTTGTTGTAGAGGCCTTAGCTTTTGAAAAAGGCCTACAAAACAGCTGTGCAGCTTGTGCACATTAATGCTGCCTTTTTGCATTTACAGTGCCTGGTACAACCCTTTTTACAACCACAGTGCACAAGCTCATAGCATGCCTGTGATGCCTCAGGGAGTGTTGTCCAACGTGGCTGCCAGCCTGCATCTGTATCAATCCATCCCCAGTCTGAAAGACTTGGTAACTGTGGGCTAGCAACCAAGGCAAGGTTCCATATTATGTTAGCCTGGTGCATTGCTCTTTTGATGTGTTGCCTCAAAGCAGCTTGTGTAGGGGGGATGTTTTCCAGGGATCTTGACTTTCCTTGCTTCATTGACCTCTAAGCATGCACTTGTTCTGTCATAGAGTGGGAACCCAGTTTCTAAGTCAAATGTAAAATTCCATGACTTTTCTCTGACTTTCCTGAACCTGAATGTCCATGACTTACTATATAATGAATAGTACAATATAGCGACCAATGATTTCAGAGTACCCGCATAGAGGTCAAGAATCTTTTTTAGAGCAGGAGATGAGGCATTGAATAAACACAGTTGGGCTACTTAAGGAAGCCATACAGCTAATAACCAGATATACACCAATTCTGCATGGAAATGCATTTGTATTAATGCTGCCCTACAAAGCCAAAGAGCAGTATCTGCAAAAATGCCAAACTGAGAAAAACAGCTTTTTGTGTTTTTCTTACATGAAGTATAAGCATCAAATTATATTCAACAACAAGGGGTATAATTAGATAGATCAAAGTGAGGTGAATAAAAAACATTTTGTTTTTTGACATTTAGGCAAAATTTGGTAGTTTTATAGGCTATACTGCGCTTTGCCTTTGCATTATTGCTTATACTTACGCGGCCATACAATAACATTTTGCAGTAAGTGTAACAAGTGATCATAATCACTCAGTTTTTATATGAATTGAAGAGGTACTTACTACATTTTTAGTGAAGATATGCTGCTTCATGCCTTAACAATGGCAACTCTGTCATTTATAAACATTTATGTTAAAATGGAACAAAATCAATCGGGTATTCTTGTAGACTTTCATGTCAAGCAATATTGCATTGCTGCACACCAAAACCTAACCTTTGACACCTTTGCACACTGCTGCTTATATTTATTAAAGTATATGTTAAAGCGATGGTTCAGAGTAATTTCACCCTAGGGTCCTTTGCACCATGACCCCGAGCCAAACACCCTCCCAGAACCTTTTTTCCCTTGGTCGAACCCTGGTCGAGTAACGCTGTCAGAAACGAATGACGTTCTGCAGTCGTAATGGAACCAACTTTTATCTCGTAAATTACCCCACTAATAATGCTTTAATTACTTTTTGTAAAACACACCCTATTAGAGTGGGTGCGTAAAGGGCAAGTGAAACAAAGGCAGAATGCAGTAATGGCAATTGAAATCAAGGCAGTAAGGATAGATACTGCACTCTGCCTTGGTTTCACTCTACTTTTCTATACAAACTGCAAACTAAAAATGTAAATTTAGCTAAGAAATGTATTAGGTAGCCATATGACATTTTAACAGATTGAAGAGCAGATTATGTACTTCTTATTTGTGCAAAAAAACATTTTTTTGAAAAAGTGCAGATACTGTTCTTAGCCTTTGTAGGGCAGAATGTATTTTGGCAAGTATATTTTAAACTGATACAACAAAATTCCCTGATATTCCATGTCTGGAATAGACTTTCTAAAATTCCATAATATTCCAGAAATTCCATGACCCGTGGGAACCCTGTAGATCAGCACCACAAAACATTCTAGTTGAGACAAGGAAAGATCACTCAACTCTTGTGGCATATGCAACATTTTATGGAAAGCCTCTGTAACTTCTGGATATACATGCCATGTATCCCAGGCAGTCTTTTTACCACGGCCACTGAATGCAGATGTTGTATCACAGCCAGTGAAAGCATGAAATGCTAGCAGTGCAGAACCAGTGGAAGGACCCAGTGCAGTAACCACATTGTGAATGCATATATAACAGAAATGGCTTCCAGTTTTAAAGGCAATCAACATTTCTTCTTCAATTGAAGAACTGAGTCTGCTGTTTATTGCTCTGTGCTGTTGGACAGTCAAAGGAGAAAGTGAGAGAGAGAGCAGCACACAACCATTTAGGTTCCCAAGTGCCGGAACTTCTGAAACCACACCCAGGCCACACCCATTGCCCCACCCTGTACCCCAGACCTGTGGGAAAATAAGATCCTGTTTACACGAAGGGAAAACGCAGATATTTCAACGTGGTTTGGCCTCTCATTTACACGAAAATCACAAAAACTATTTGGAAAACTCCAGTTTCGCAGTTGCATGTAAATAGGGAAACCGGCGTTTTTGCATTGTGACATGTTGGTCTCTCGTTTGTTTCGAATCTCTGATTGGCCACCTGTTTGCTCGAAGTGTTTATGTCATCCTTCCCCTGCTGTTTTTATCATTATTGCCCCCCCCCCCAAATAAATACCCTACTATATATATGCAGGATAACAGAAGTAGATGTTTTGCCAGTGATCTTCACTGCACTTAATGATGTTGACTTCTTAGAGTGCTATCAATGCTATAGATAAGTTTCTCATGCCCAGAAACATGGAAAAACATATTTAGTTTACATTTCTATCACATTTAGATCCTAAGATACACCCATTTCTAATTTCGGGCCTAGAAATTTCATATCACAGTGGTACAGGTGAATTACAGGATAATAGAAGTAGATGTCCATAAACCCCTCAGTAATTCTTTTCCCAGCTCATATGACAACAAAATGAAAAAAATATTGTGAGCCTCGCTTTATCAGACAATCTGATTTTGTTTTTTAAAATGTATGCAAATTAGCACATTTTTAATGAGATAAGGCCTAATTTGCATATTTAAACATTAAAATATGAAAAACTTTCAATACATTTTTTTCTTAGCTTAACATGAGTAATCAACTGAGAAAGTGTCATGGTGATATCTATTATTTAATTTTTTTACCCCATTCACCTGTAGTGTCACAACATGTTACAGAGGTCAGTGACCTCTATCTGACCTCAGAGGTCAAACTGAGAATGCCTCCAGATCTTAAATTAAAGCTTAGGTCATCAAGAACAAACCCTGAAAGTTTCATGCTTTTTTCACAAAAAGCAAGATCGTCCCTATTTTAAGAGCTTAACAGCCCCACTAGTAGCCTACATTATTAACTAGATGTACCGCAGAGCGGTACAAAATATGACCGCCGCCCAGTCCAGCACATTTTTTCCACAAAAATAAATCACGCTGAAAGGCTCACTAAATTGCATTATCCACACTCAATTCTCACTGATATCTGCTAGACAACAAGTACCAAAACATGATTAGTTCATGTGTGTGTGTGTGTGTGTATCTGTTTGTGCACATGTGTGCACATGAAATGGGTTAACATGACCCCTGGAGGCAAACATACGGAAAAAAAATGGTCATCCTAGTCCCTACCGTTCTCAAGATATTCACAGAGAACTGTGTCTGCCCTACCCTCCTTTCGGGGGGTCTAGTCCAGCGGGGGGGGGCTACAGATCAAAACGAAAAACGACAGTTCCATGCTATCCATGTGGGGTTACATGCCCACCAAGTTTTGTGTACCCCGGTCTTTCAGTGTCCCGGGAATCCTTGTTGGTGTACGTCACTAAATGTACACATACATTATTTTATTGTAAGGCCCCCCATGAACGGAAGTACACAAAACTTGGCATGCATTCGGAGGGTGTCATAATGATCCTACACTTTTAATTTCGTGCAGTTTTGACCTTGTCAGCCAGAGATATTGTGATGAAAACACCTAATTTTTTGCTTTTTAATTTTTAACTAGGTGGCGCTATACATGAAATAAGTGGTAATGGGATGGGTTGACATGCCCCCTTAAGACCAACATACATAAAAAAGGTGGACCTCCTAGGCCCTACGGTTCTCGAGATATTCACAGAAAACTGCCTCCGGCCACCTACAGGCCAGTTGGTGTATAGTAACATAAATTAATTTATTGTGTGGCCCCCCATGAACGGAATTCCACGAAACTTGGTGTGCATACAGAGGGTGTCATAATGATCCTACTCTTCCAATTTCGTGCAGTTTTGACTATGTTAGGTCACAGATACCTACGATTACAACACCTCATTTTTACTTTTTTGTGTTTAACTAGGTGGCGCTATACATGAAATGAGTGGTTATGGAATGGGTTGACATGGCCCCTTGAGATCAACATACAAAAAAAAATAGTCCTTCTAAACCCTACGGTTCTCGAGATATTCACAGAAAACTGTGTCTGCCCTACCCTCCTTTTGGGGGGTCCAGTCCAGCGGGGGGGCTACAGATCAAAACGAAAAACGATGGTTCCATGCTATCCATGTGGGATTACATGCCCACCAACTTTCGTGTACCCCGGTCTTTCAGTGTCCCGGGAATCCTTAACGGAAATTTGGGCATGCGAAAAAGTAAAAAAAAAAAAAAAATCTGACTAAACCTATATGACCCGCCCCGCCCGCACCCGCGATATTTTCCGATAAGCTTACCCGCACCCGCGGTAACGGGTTGACCCACGCAACACTACTATGCACCAACCGTATCAATGCGACCAACGAGGGTACGATGATACTGAAGCTCAGTTCAGTTATCGTCACCACCACACTTACAAATCGCTGTGCATTACTGCTCTACGCTACCTTCAGTTGTATTTGATCTTGGAACTTGTGTGTGGAGGACTACAGAGATTGTTTCAATGTTTTTGATCGTTTCGATGTTATAGGGCTCTTGTAAAATATGTCAGTGATTCACAGGCCAAATTATGCGGGTGCATCTTGGCACTGCGTGGAGAATGGGAATGACCTTGGCTGTGTGCACAGGACAGAAAATGGAGATTGTGATCATTATTATTGGCAATAGACTACCTCCTTTATTCCTTGAATGGACATTCAGGTTATGCTGGTGTGTCTGTGTCTGTCAATATCAGGCACAGTTTATTTTAACAGATTATTCATTTAGAACTTGTAGCCTAGACTAAATCACTCTGTGCGTAAAAAGACGCTCCTTGCAGTTCAATCAGCTTGAATGAAACCACCCAAAAACCACTACACAGCACCTAACCACACACCTAACATAATGACAGTTTTTTGTTAGACTTTTTTTTAATTATTACTAGACTATCTTATATCGTAATATCCCACGTGAAAACGTGCGTGAATAGTTGGCCTCTGGAATTTTCAAAATTGTCTCGGAGAACACAGCCCGAAACCAGCTTTTTTTTTTTTTTTGCACCCCCATTTTCAAACTCGTTCCGGCGCCGCTGAGTGCTAGTTATGCATTCGAAAATAATATTGTTAAAGGCTGCCATTGATAGTAGGCTACCTTTGGTGTTAAGAACACATTTTATGCCTCTGCCACCAATGCCTATTTCGCAACATTTTCCAAAGTGAAAGCGGCATTTTTGCCGGTTGGAGAGAAGGGGGTTGTGAGACTTGGCAAATGTTTTTTGGGGTGCGTGTACTCCCGATTTTTGTCAATCATCTCACCTCTTATACAGTATGCTTGCTGTAATATTGGCAGTATCCTATCCTGTCCTATTTATGGTACTCGTGGACATTGCATTATCACATGCTGTAGTAGGGGGGCCCGCCTTGATAATCCTGCATAAGGGTCCAGTGTTGGCTTGTTACACCGGACCCTTATGCAGGACTGACCATGGGGTCATTATCCACAAGTGGAGAGAACATCACTCCATCATCAACCAGCCATGCACAGGAGCTCTTCTCAATATTTCTGACCAGGAAGTCAGAGAAGTATGCGAAAGCCCACTCTGAAAACGCTCCAGAAAGACTTGGAGACTTGGTACAATTCTTACAGAGAAAACAATAGGCAATGCACTCCACCGCCATGGCCGGTATGCACACTCACCCCATAAGACTCCATTACTGAAGAAAAGCATGTTGAAGCTTGTTTGAAAAATACTGTCTCTTATTTGATGTCTGGGGTCAATTTTCGCTTGAATTACACTTAAAAGTTTGCTACACATTTTGACAAAATGTAACATAAATACTGGGAGAATGTAGTCTGGTCAGACAAAAGCCAAATGTAATGTTTAGGCTGCCACACTACACACCATGTTTGGAGGAGAAATGGCACTGCACATCACTCTAAAATCACTACAGCAACAAGGAAGTTTAGAGGAGAAATGGCACTGCACATCACTCTAAAATCACTACAGCAACAATGAAGTTTGGAGAAATAGCACTGCACATTACTCATCCGTTGCAGAACTGAATTGTGGGTCCGTTGCGTCGCGTTGCTCCCATCGCTAGCATTGAGAAGTTCAACTTTTGCTGCACCGACGGACGACACCAGCCAATCAAATTATGAACAACGAAAAACAGGCGGCACTAGCCAATCAAATTACGGTTATACCTTAAGTCATTTGCATAGCTACCGTTGAGAACACCCACTGGCATGCGTTGACGGAACGCAACTGTGTGTGGAAGCCATTGTAGTTCAATGAAATTTGTCTACAGTAGGTGCTTACTGTAGGTCTTACATGACAGTTACATCTTGGGAGGAATGAATAAAAGTATTTTTATTCAGTACATTTTGTCTTTTCACAGTTTTTTCTCATACCAGAAAAATGAGAAAGAAATGGAACAGACACAAAGAACTCATTTTGAGAACATTTTGCATTTTGTTGTCCAGTGTATAATGATTGATTGAAATCACACAGTGATTTGACGACAGGATGTGTTGTTTGAAGGCAAGATTTGCTTTTGCTGTAACAGCCTTTTGCAAGCAATGTGTCATTTTGGCCAGAGTGCTTTTGTTCAGACATGGGTGTCAACTGTTTTGAAAATGTGATGTCAGAGTTGACACAAGCATCAAAGCCATCGAGAAAAACTGTAATATGACGTCGGTCCACCCTTCTGGAAGAATGTTTAAAATTTCCCATAAACACACTCCTAAACCTTGTGGAAAGCCTTCCCAGAAGAGTTGAAGCTGCTATAGCTGCAAAGGGAGGAGCGATGATTAAACCCTAATGGGGTGTCACTTAATTCAGAGATTTTCTAATTTGGAGACACAGCACTCAAAAAATACTCCATAGAAATGCATGGGGCTAGTTTGTCACGCCAATATGGCCGTTGTCTACACATATCCCACCCCTTCCTCGGCAAAACGTTGACATGTGAATACATTGAGCCAATCATGTGGTGTGCTGTGAATACATTGAGCCAATCATATAGTGTGTTGTGAAGACATCGTGCCAATCATGTGTTGTGATCTCGCCGCTGGAGCAAGATTGGTGTCGTGAAGCCTTGCGCACGCGCAGTTCGACCCAAAGAATGTGCCCGATGAGTGCCCATAAAACGTTGGTATATGGCCGCCGAGTGGAGGGACTTGCCTAAAAGGACTTTGCTTAAGTTCATATGCGAGTCAAGGCAGGTGACCCAATACTATTGGTAATATAGTGTATTTACCGGTACTGAAAAAAATGTTGACGCATTCGGTATCTATTTCCTCCACTGTATCTAATTGCATTATTATAACATCTGTTTTTGACTGGTCAACAACATGGAGACGCTAATCATCTGCCTGAACTTCCCCCATCTCTACTGACTATTGCCTGTAGTCTTACCTTTACGCAGGAAAGCCGACTTTTTGTTGTCCATTATGTCTTGAGGGATCAGGGAGAAGTTGGACATATCATTGGTCTTCATTGTGTTGAAGGTGCAATGGCTCACTATCTGCTCCAGACTCTGCTCTGTCAACTCCCGTCCAAGGAATTTTGAGAAGCGTGTGAGGGCTCCTCTGAGGTCCTGTAAAATAAAATCCATTCTTAAACAATGGCAAACATGTAAACTGACATGAATCTGAATCGAGTACATCCAACAGTGTTTACACAGGTCACAGACGGTTAAAGGAAAACTCCGGCATTTTTTCACATAGGTCTCTGGTTCTCAAAGTAGTAGTAGTTCTCAGAGTACTGTCAGTACAGAAAAAAACGAAAACAATCGGTGCTACCTAATTCAAGGTGCTGCAGCCAGGCAGCTACAGTGCTACACTCTGGGGGCATGATTTTAAAGATGCCCCCAAAGTGTAACTCTGTAGCTACCTGGCTGCTCTAGTTGCAGCAAAGCTAGGTACCGATATGTTATTTCCGTACCGACAGTACTCAGTAATCCTGAGAAACAGAGAGCCGGAGTTCTCCTTCAAGGTTCTTACTGCTATTAGTGTCAAAGTGCAAATGACTTGCCTTGACCATCTCTTCATAGGTCACATATAAAATCCTGTCTCCAAGATCGTTTTTTCTCCAGCTTTTCACATGGTCTGTCCACTTTCCAAACAGTACTTTGGACAAAAAAACAAACAACTGTGATATGGTTAAGCCTGTATTCCTGTCATTAATAATTCTGCTGTGAGTCCAACTCATCTAATTTTTTAAACATCTGTATTTTCTGACCTTGCCCTGCAAGAAACTTGTCAAGAAACTCTTGAAACGTTCCAGGATCATCCAAAAAACGGGCCATTTGATGGAAATAGAATGACGACACCAACACGTCTTTAGGATTGCGTGCCACATATATGACCTAACAGTGGGGAAAGTTGTAATTTATGCACAAAATTAAATTATGCCCTTATTTCCACAGTATTATGCCATATACCTGCTTTGTGTACCAATTTAACTGAGCAACAAAATAACTAAGAATGCAACCTTAGCCTTGGAGGAGAAGAAAGTAGGAGGCATGAGGTGATATGGCATATGGGACACCATGGCTCTTGGTGAGGGTTTGTTGTCCAGAACTAAGGCAGCACGTGTCTCCTCTAGCCAAGGAACTCTGTCCCAGTTAGGTATTGTGTGGACAGGGGTTAAATCTCCTCCATTAAGGATCAAAGGGAGTATTTCTTGCATCCAGATCGTACCTACAGAAGCAAAATCAATTAATGAGCCTATTAGGCTATGTAACTGTCACAATTAATGCACAATTAATGGATTTTCAATCCAGATTTCAGTTTGATATAGCCTATACTTTTGCAGGGTTATGTTTAGATTTCTGTCTCTGGCGGCATATGATTGTGCACAGGCTATTGGGCACTTCTGGACTAACATGTACCCACATGCATGCATTCTTTTAACCCTACAAACTGCATCCATGACGCCTCCCTCAAATCGAAAAGTCCTCTCGTGTAATATGTGACATACTTATACAATGTATTTGTCCAGTAAAAAAAAAAAATAGGCTACCACATGTCTCGTTTGTTAGAGTAACATTTCTTCCACAACAATAGCCTATGAATAAGCAGCATGAATTGAAAGACCGAAATAGGCTACAGGAATGCATTAAGTTATCGATAGACAACAACTAAACCCGGACGGAAAGTTCCAGCCTCATACACCAGTGGGGTGTACTACGAATCTCGATTAGTGGGTTAGCGAGGTATGTTGCGCTCAAAGCCAGGCTATGCTGTGACACGAAAGTTGATCTGTTTTAGTGTCGCTATATCACCATGGTATCTTATGCTGTCAACCAAACCTGATCGGGAGGAGGTTATGTGCTAAGTTATAGCTCAAATCGTGTAATCTACCGCACACTGACCAATCAATTGTCTTAAAAACGAAGTTCTTACGTGTAGGATTCTGTCATATATCTTACAGGTGGAGCTCCGCCTCATTTTGGATCTCGAATGCGCTTTAATAGTGCTGTGCGTGCAAATATCCCACTATGGACGTGCATACCATACAACAACTGATGACAATTGATTTATTTGATGTTAAAGGTTAGACACAAAAAACCACGGCAGTGTAGATGAAGCTATCGCTCATGAATGCGGAAGTAATTGTTTTTAAATAGAGGCGGTCTTGTGCGTCTCCACGTTACACGATTGGCCAAAGTCATCCCAACACCGAGAACGCGCACAGATCTGAGCTGAGTTTGACAAATATATCACATAACTGCAATCGTAGTACCACTTAACGTATACCCCTGAGTCAAGGCTTTGTCAAGCCTCGATATGTCTAACGTGCTTCGTAGTATACCCCACTGGTCTTACCAGATTTAGGATATGTAATGGCGATTACATCGTCATCTCTCACGTTGAATTCCTCAAAGTATTTTAAACTGTCCAAAGAATGTGTCTCCTTAGGACATAGAAGACCATGGTATACGATATATTTTCCATCTTTTTCCATCTTCGATAGACGCAGTTGCAGCTACCGATGAAAACAGTTCAGCGCTTCTCCTGTCCTGCTATTTAATAACTACATCAACTCCACCCCCCGCAACACACACACACACACACACGCACGCACGCACGCACACACATACACTCATTGTCATGAAAAAGTAGAAATGCAGGGATGCAAATGCCGTCATAGCCTAGATGTTGCGCACACTATGACACTTGTTTCTATGTATACAGGCCCTTGGCTACACAACTGCGTCCTGTTCTCAGAGCATAATGCTTTCTCTGTCTATGATCTACACCACAGCGTTTCTCAAACTAAAGGCCTCCTCGACAAGAGGATTGCTGATCTGCGGAACCGAGAAGTTAAATTATGCCGGTGCTTCTGTCGCACTGCTAATTTGCAGCAACATTTTAAGGTATTATGGAACCGCGGACTGAAAGAAAAATAAATTAACAATTTCCCCAGTCAGGAAATACTTCTTAATTTGGTGTCACCAACTATAAAGGCATAGCGGAGGTATTGAGCACTCATGCGATTTGTGGTCCCTGCAAGTAAAGCTGGAGATAACTACTTGTGCGTATAGGCTAAGCAAGGATATTTACAGTTTTTCCAATTACTAACACACTAAATGACATGCAAAACACATTTTCCGCTTTACACACATTTTGCAATTCAAAATGACACTTTTCAAATGCAGTGAACACTGTTCTCGGCAAAGGACACACCAATCTGACATAAAGTCACATGTTTGCCATTTCAAAACACTGCCATTCCAAATTTTGGCCAACATATGTGCCACCTGGCCAAACACCTCAATGGTTAATTGTTACCACTTCAATCAGGAAGTAAGCACTATGAAAAGACCACAGGTGAGCACCATTTTTGCAATGGATGACGTTGCAGAGAGAAGGAGAGGAAGGGGGGAAATGAGAGGGGGAGGAAGAGTGAGAGCTGGTAGAGGAGTTCATGGCCATTTTTCTGCAATTTTCTTTTTCAGTTTACTGTTTTTTGTGATTTTTGTATATGCAAATATTTCTGTGCATGTGAACAATCTAAAGAATATTCTACAATTTGTTTTAGTATGGCAAAGCATACTAAAGATGAGAGTGCTCAGATAACAGTGTAGTTGGTTAGACAAAAATCTGGTAATATGAATGTGCCATTTGGTGCAAAAGTTTGATTTTGACAATGCTATATGTAGTTTTGGTTGCAGACCACAATAGTTTGCAAAATTGTGTTTTAGCAATTGGAAAAAACTTTAAAACAATGAACGACTTGGATAGCAGAGATAGCCTATATCGTAGCAAATAGCCTATTGTGATGACATAGCTTTATAAACATTTATTTCACTCGTCTTGCTGGAGTGAACGCAGACCACAAATATATACGCAAACCAGATGTACCGCAAAGCGGTACAAAATATGACCACCGCTCAGTCCTGCACATTCCCTCGCAAAAATAATTACATTTCTCTCCATCCCCTACTCTTGCAATTTTTGTGTATGTAAATGAGTGTGTGCATGTGTGTGTTTGTTTCTGTGTATATGTATGCTTCTCTCTGTGTGTGTGGCGGGGGGAGGGGGTAAATGGGGTGTGTGTGTATTTATGTGTGTGTGTGTGTGTGTGTGTCTGTGTGCGCGTGTGTGCATGTGTGTGTGCGTATGGGTGTGTTGTGTGTGTTTGTGCATGCATGTGTATGTGTGTGTGTGTGTGTGTGTATGTGTGTGTGTGTGTGTGGGTGCATGTGAGGATGCGTGTACTTCCAACATCTCTGCAAGGAGTTATTTATAACTTGGCCAGATTATTTCACTTCCCTATCCCAGAAGACCCCCCCCCCCCCCCACAGACACACACACACACACACACACACACACACACACACACACAAACACACTTTTAAAAAGCTTGATATGCCTCTGACCACAACCCACACACAGGAGGACGCAATTTGACTGTGCAAATTTAAGCAGCCGTTATACCACGGTATACCACATAACTTTTCTGAAGAAACCCTCACGAAGCAGTGCAACCGGCCGGGAAGTAAGGCCACAAAAACCATGCATAGGACCACTTAACTCATCGGCTGTTTTGAGGGCAGTAGTAGACTAAATATCCAAACAGGTCTATGTACTGCCTATGGCCTATGTCTCTAATTGGGTTAAATATTGAGAATATACATTCACTCTACTGCTCAGTGTTGCATTGGCTTAGATCGTCACTTTGTAGTATTGTGATTAAAGATTTACAGTCAACGACTACTCTCGTCTCAGCGTGTGTCCTTGAATCAAGGTTTTTGAGTCATTATTGGAGTGGTGTTTGAGTAAATTCATTGGTGTGAGTTTTTTTCCACCATATAGCCTTCAGGGTTTTTTTTTTTCTTTTTAACAGACTTAACAGATATTATGTCCTGAATTTGCTGATAAGCTACACATACAATGGTTCCTATGCTCATACAGTGGCTGTTAGAATATCCCAAACAGAATAGATCCTCGTGTTGTCAGCCACAGTTGTCAAGGGATTCTTTTGATGCTGCCCCTTTTTTCACATAAATTCCCCTTTAGTAATTATGGATAAACCCAACTTAACTTCTCTGAACTTGTTTGCTTTGCCTCCATATAGCCTACCCTTCAAGAGGAAGATCAGAACTGCATCCCATAACACAGGCTACCTGAGTGAAGGTTTGTTACATGTAGCCTAGTTAATAACTCCCGGATTTTGTAATAATCTGCCATATTTTCTAATAAACTTCCTGAACTTTGTAATATTTGTAAACTTTGTTTATATTTTGTGTTGTTTTTTACACAATTAGGGAGTTTTTTGATGAAAATGTAATAAAGTGCTGTATTATAATAAGCAACCAAAATGGATCTTCTTCTCTATACATTTTATTTTAGCAATTAAACTCAAAAAGCTAAATCAAACTTTTCAGCCTAAATTACAGAACCCTCCAAATGTATTGGGACCCCTAAAGTTGAGTAAAAAGAGGCATTTGCAACTCACTAGCAACACACATATACATATATACAAAAACAAACACAAACTATGCACACACTCATTTACATACACAAAAGTTGCAAGAGTAGGGGATGGAGTAGGAGATGGAGACACATGGTCAAGCGTTATTTATTTTTGTGGAGAGAATGGACAGCTAGCTATCCATAACAAATAGAACATTTCATTTAAGGCAAATACAAAAGGTGAAATATAAAAAATAAATAATCAAATAAAAGGAAGCAATATCCTTTGTCAGTAATAGTTGGGATTACTGTGTCACTGATTGCCTTTTCATGTGGTAGCACAGTTGAGCGATTGCAATGAGCCAGTTGAGACTGTCACAATATCAGTGGTGATGTGTTGTTAGAAGTGGTCATGTTTGGCCTATGAAACAGCATGACGCTTCATATCACATTGAGTTGTACAAGCTGCTTTAGTGAAATTACAGATCGACTGACAGTAGGCTATTATGTAAACATATAAATCTTACATAGATTATATTCTCTGTTTTACATCTCACAAAAGAGATGATATAAAAAAGATTTAGTTCAATATGCACAGCACCCTCCATATTTATTGGCACCCCAGCGCCCTCCATATTTATTGGCACCCCAGGTAAAGTTGAGTAAAATAGGTATACAAAATTATCTTTAGGCATCTTAGTCTCAGAAAAACACAACTTTTTCACAAAAAGACGTGACAAATTTATCCAAAGCGATTTATGTGTTTTATGTGAATTATTAAGACCACCGCAAAGCATTTTTTTTTTTCCAGATTATTTATCTGCATGAAACTTGGTGGGCATGTAGCCCCATAAGGATGACACATAACCATTGTTTTTCGTTTTGATCCGTCGCCCCCCTCACACACACACACACACACACACACACACACACACACACACACACACACACAGGCACGCACATACAAGCATACACAAAAGTTTCAAGAACTAGATGTACCGCAGAGCGGTACAAAATATGACCGCCGCCCAGTCCAGCACATTTTTTCCACAAAAAGAAATCACGCTGAAAGGCCTATATGATTCTAACTGTCTCACTAAATTGCATTATCCACACTCAATTCTCACTGGTATCTGCTAGACAACAAGTACCAAAACATGATTAGTTCATAGATTTCACATGTAAAATTCATTTTATACAACCCCACCTCCATCTTGCCTGTTCATAATTATGAGAAATTCTTGATTGTTTGTGTTATGTTTATGTTATGTGTGTGGGTGTGTGGGTGTGTGTGTGTGTGAGTGTGTGTGTGTGTGTGTGTGTGTGTGTGTGTGTGTGTGTGTGTGTGTGTGTGTGCGTGCTTGTGTGTGTGCCTGCGTATGTGCCTGTGCATGGAAGCGTACATATGTCTACTGTGTGAGTATGTGTCATACGCAGTGCCGGCCCAAGCCTTCTGGGGGCCCTAAGCAGAATTTGATTTGGGGGCCCCCTCCCACAACGCAGTCACCTGTGCTTGGTGATAATTGACAACTTCACACTATAATGTCATATTATAAATTAATACAGTGAGGTTATGTATTAATACAGCGACTGATTATGAACTACTGTCCCCCTGGACACAGATGCATAAGGACCCTCTCCCCCTACCCTCTTTGTGCAAATGTGGGTACAATCGGGGGTGTGTGTGTGTGTGTGTGGGGGGGGGGGGGGGTTAGATGTGATTTCCTGTATTCTGGTGCATTTTTGGGATGGTCAGCTGGAGAAGGGCAGTACCTAAATTTGTTCAGATTCATAGCCTTTTGCTTTTTGACTTATTGGTAGTGAATTCACACAACTACTTGGGGTTCAGGGTCCCTTGACCTCTTGGGCTCGGTAGGCTCATTCAGTAATCCATCCTTGCTCACATGCCAAAAATGTTTTGGGGCTCCAATCTAGACTTCTGGCCCCATGTGCTTGGTAAACCAATGTATTAATATAGTTATTTACACCAACCCTGTCACCTTTTAATCTTAGAAGGTACTAAAATCACAGATTTTTTTGAAACATTCATATTCAAAGTGAAGCACTAAGGGTGGTTTACTGAAGTTGAATTGACAAATAACAAAATACAACAGCATTTGTATTTGTTGTAAACAAGTACATCAGTTTAATGACTTGTTTTTCAACAGATTTGCTGAACAAATCCGCAAATGTGCATTAAATGAGCAATTTTCAACTACAAAATAAAAACAAAATAGACAAACATTAATAATCAAAAATAAAATGTCCCAAAAAATAGATAATTATTCCTACTTCGTTCCTGGTTTTTAGGCATCTGCAACTCTGCAGTGGACAAATCTGCAATGATTAAATAAATACATAAATAAATAAAACGATGTTAAATGTGTCGTGTCATATTAACAGGCTATGTAACCATTTGCCATCAAGAAAACCTCACCTTCTGGTAGGTAGAGTTAGGTAGAGGTAGAGATGTGCTCCAAAGGACTTCAACAGTGTCTCTGAAAAAAAAAAATATTGCATAAGTGCATAGTTGATCGAGCAGAATGAGTTTATTTTGCTATCATTACTTACACTCAAATAACAAGCAATTCCACATGTAACAATTCATATTCTATTGGCAAATGAGGCATACTCAAAAGAGTATACTTAATTGCAGTATGGTGAACGCTTAACATGGTGATCTACTGCAGCCTAAATATTAGGGTAGCACCGCTACATCACTTGCCACTATCTTAATCAAATGTAAATTTATTTTCATCACAGAAATCTCCCCACCCAACATGGTATATTTTCTCAAACACTACCATCTCTCTCCAAAGATCTTAGAGCAGAGCGGACGTACTGTTCCATCTTTGCCTATGAAGCTGGAACGTTACCGATGCCCAGAGTCGCGCTAGTCAGTGGGTTGGGTTGGGACTGGGAGCCTGGGCTTAGTCTGTTGTTGCTATCAGACTTACCACTATGTCACATATTATAGAGCAGTAATAAACTATCAACACTTTCAGGTGCGAAATCAGAAACAATCCCTCTGTGGTAAATTTGCCTTCAGCTACGTTTTCATGTAGCTACTGTAGTGCTACATGTCCACTTCAGTCAGCTAGCTAACTTTAATTTACGACATAATAAGCCTACCTAGAGCTAGGGTACATGCTTGATTGAACATCCAAAACAATCCCAATATCCTTGACATCTGAAATACATCTAGATAAATATATATTAATGGGAGACATTTCTCTGTTGATGGCGGAGATTTAGCTCTGGTGATGGCTTATATTAGATCATGACAGCTAGCTAGCTACCTCAAGCACAAAACATACTGTAAATAATCATGCAAAACATACCTGTATCTTGCTCGTTTTTCTCCTCCTCTGTCATTTTCTTCGTTCTGTTTTCGGCACCAGAGGGATACGTCCTTTTTTGTGACTTGTCTGAACATTACCGTCTCTTCCGATTGTTGAACTTGATGCAGTGTCTGCACGAATTGTATATGCACCCAAGGTGTCTACTTTATGCGCGTGACTCAAAGGCTGGCAGACACAGTAGCAGTAGGCAGGCATATTAATCATGAAATCATAATTTTCTTGATTTGAATGATAATTGTTTCATTTATTCATTCATTGATGTCACTTGTTTACGTTATTTATTATGTAAAAAAAAAAAAAAGAAACTCGATTGGGGGCCCCCTGGTGGCCAGGAGGCCCCAAGCAGCCGCTTAGTTCGCTTATGCCTCGGGCCGGCCCTGGTCATACGTATGATTACTGTGAATGTGTGTGTGTGTGTGTGTGTCTGTTTGTGCACATGTGTGCACATGAACTGGGTTAACATGACCCCTGGAGGCAAATATACGGAAAAAATGGTCATCCTAGGTCCTACAGTTCTCAAGATATTCACAGAGAACTGTGTCTGGCCTACCCTCCTTTCGGGGGGTCCAGTCCAGCGGGGGGGCTACAGATCAAAACGAAAAATGACAGTTCCATGCTATCCATGTGGGGGTACATGCCCACCAAGTTTTGTGTACCCCGGTCTTTCAGTGTCCCGGGAATCCTTGTTGGTGTACGTCACTAAATGTACACATAAATTGTTTTATTGTAAGGCCCCCCATGAACGAAAGTACACAAAACTTGGCATGCATTCGGAGGGTGTCATAATGATCCTACACTTTCAATTTCGTTCAGTTTTGACCATGTCAGCCAGAGATATTGTGATGAAAATACATGAAATAAGTGGTAATGGGATGGGTTGACATGGCCCCTTGAGATCAACATACAAAAAAAAGGTGGACCTCCTAGGCCCTACGGTTCTCGAGATATTCACAGAAAACTGTCTCCGGCCACCTACAGGCCAGTTGGTGTATAGTAACTTAAATTAATTTATTGTGTGGCCCCCCATGAACGGAATTCCACGAAACTTGGCGTGCATTCAGAGGGTGTCATAATGATCCTACACTTCCAATTTCATGCAGTTTTGACTATGTTAGGTCACAGATACCTGCGATTACAACACCTCATTTTTACTTTTTTGTGTTTAACTAAGTGGCGCTATACATGAAATGAGTGCTTATGGAATGGGTTGACATGGCCCCTTGAGATCAACATACAAAAAAAAAATGGTCCTCCTAAACCTTACGGTTCTCGAGATATTCACAGAAAACTGTGTCTGCCCTACCCTCCTTTCGGGGGGTGCAGTCCAGCGGGGGGGCTACAGACCAAAACGAAAAACGATGGTTCCATGCTATCCATATGGGGTTACATGCCCACCAAGTTTCGTCTACCCCGGTCTTTCAGTGTCCCGGGAATCATTGACGGAAATTTGGACATGCGAAAAAGAAGAAAAAAAAAAAAAAAAAAAAAAAATCTGGCTTCGCTGCGCGGCGGTCATAATAAGGGATGGAATAGGAGATGGAGACAAATTGACAAGCGTCATGTATTTTCGCAGAGAGGATGTACAGGACTGAGCGGCGGTCACATTTTGTACCGCTATGTGGTACATCTAGTTTTTACTCAACTTTCAGAGGTGCCAATAAATGTTCACCCTTTTTTCATGCATAACCCAGTAACATTAACATACATATCGCAATATACAGAATACACATCATGCAGTATTTTAAAAAGAGTGTCCTTAAGATTTTGTCATACAGCTATTTGGTCGTCATCCCAGGGAAACTGAATGTTACTTCCCTTCATCTCCTCTTTAATGACAGCTGTGAATTTCTTTTCATGCTCAGGACTGAAATGATTTTTCCAGTCCCCTGAGATGCCTGTAGGTGTGTGAGGGGAAAAAAGTAACATAAAAGCAATTGAATAAATACTGTTGAGACTAAAAACGAAAACATGTAATCACATCATGTGGTCATGATTTGTCTGTATATTGTGTCATTATATTATTTTGTCTGTTTATCATTTTGGGTATCTTCTGTCTGACATTATGCCTTTACGAAGGCAAGGTGACTTATCACTGTCCATAACCTCTTGTGGTACCAGTGAGTAGTTGGACATAGCATTGGTCTTCATAGTGTTGAAAGTGCAATGACTGACCACCTGCTCCAGGGTCTCCTCACTCATCTTTTGACCAAGGAAATCAGCAAAGCGTCTAACGACTCCTTTTAGGTCCTGCAGAGGAACACATAAAAGATTATAGCATGATATGATTACAATAGACACAAATACAGATCAATGCACTACATACTAATGAATACACCACTAAATGTAAACTTTTGTAAATGTCCTACTTCAACCATCTCTTCATAAGTGACATAAAATTCTGTCTCCCAAATCAGTGTGTCTCCAGCTCCTAACATGCGTTGTCCACTTTCCAAACATTACTTCAACAGGACAAGCAGGACATGTTGAGTCATTTTCAGCCATTGAACCATTTATTTTTTTCTCTATAACCATATCTTCAGTGTATACACATCTCACCTTTCCCTGCAAGAAATGTTTCTAGAAACTCTTCAAATGTTCCAGGATCATCAAGGCAACTGGCCATTTGGTGGAAAAAGAATGATGATACCAACACATCTTTTGGGTTGCGGGTGACATATATTACCTGAAATTTTCAAAATATAGATTTTTCATTAAGTTTATTCAGAAATATAGTGTGTTGTGGTATTATGATATCTATTTGCACCGACTAAAAGTCAGACTATAAGTTCAGAGTAGGAAGTGAGACTCTTGAAACATCAGAATGTTTACATGCAGGGATGGGCAAAAAAACAAACAAATCAGAAGCTGTATGGCCAATATACATTTTTCATGTAACATGTTTACTGAACACTAGCAATGGATAACAGTTAACTGAAAAATGGCAGAGAACAGTGATATCATTCTTTGCAGTTTACATTGTCTTGATTCATGCAATCCTCTTCTTCATAATCTGATGAGCCATGTTGTTTTGAGTATCTTGGATCGGTCTGAGGTCATTACCTTGGCTTTGGACAAGTAGAAAGAGGGAGGCATGAGGTTGTAAGGCATGTGTGACACCATCACTCTTGGAGGAGCAATTGTATCCATGACTAGAGCAGCACGCGTCTCCTCCAGCCAGGGAACTCTGTCCCAGTTTGGGATGGTCTGCACTGGAGTGAAGTCTCCTCCGTTGAGGATCAAAGGCAGGATCTCCTGCATCCATGTGGTGCCTGACAAAAAAAAAATCAGACAGTAAATCTCAAGAAGAGCATGAGCAATGCTTTGGCTCAAATGTCAATAATAATGTTCAAGTCATTCATAATCAAATAGTTCTACACGCCAGTAAAGAGGCCATGTTTTCAACTTCACAACTGGCATCATAGAGTCTGAACGTTATAATTCCCCTTAGGACAGTTTCATTCTCATTCATCAAAGAGATGCTATTTCATGTTTTGATTAATGCATTTTCTTTTTTTATTATTTGTACAGCATATTGAGACCATGCTACAAGGTGATTTTGCACTATAAATAATACTTTCATTGATTGATTGATTGATTGACTTAGTGTCACTATTTGTTGTAATTTGCAGAGAGCCAATCAGTAATCAAACAACTTTATATTGTGGTACTTTAACACACTTACTGTATCTGTCCATTTTCGTACAGAATGCAATTATTTCACATTAACTGGGCTTTCATACATAAAGTTGTGAAAACAAGTGTTTTATCATGATATACTGGGAGGGTCAGTAGATTGAATGATGGTTGATTGACTCATGTTGAATTTCCCTGAGGGAGGGAGGGAGTGAGTGAGTGAGTGTATGTATTGTATCTATCTATCTACAGCGGGGAAAATAAATATTGAACACGTCAACATTTTTTTGAGTAAGTATACTTCTAGTGAAGCTATTTGTATGAAAATTTTACCAGACATTAGTATTAACTTAGGTAATTCACACATATAAAAAAATCCAAACATTAATGTTCATAAGTAGAGTTATGAGTAAAAAAGTGGAATGCCACAGGAAAAAAGTATTGAACACGCCTACTGAAATTTCTTAAATACTTTGTGGAAAACCCTTTATTTGTAATGAGAGCTTCAAGGCATTTCCTCTATGACTAAACTAATCAGTCGCAGTATTCAGGTGTGATTTTGGCCCATTCTTTTAAACAGATAGTCTTTTAATATTGAAGATTCCAGGGGTCCCACTTGTAAATCCTGATCTTTAGGTAACTTCCAAAACTGTTCAATTGGATTTAAGTCAGGGCCTGAATTTCCTTTCTCTGAAACCAATTGAGAGTTTCCTTTGCTGAATGCTTTGGATCATTGTCCTGCTGGAAGGTCTAGCCATGTCTCATCCTCATTGTTCTGGTGGATGTCAAGATTCTCCCAGAAAAAATGGCTCCATTCATCATTTCTTCAACTGTATGAAGTCTGCCAGTACCATGAGATGAGAAACAGCCCACACCATGATGCCTCCACCTCCAAACTTCACTGTTGGTATGGTATTTTTAGGGTGATGCACAGTGCCATTTCTCCTCCAAATATGGTGTGTAGTATGACATCCAAAGAGTTAAATTTTGCTCTCACCTGACCAGAATACATTCTCTTAGTATTTCATAGGCTTGTCCAAATGTTGTGTAGCAAACTTTCAATGAGCTTCGACATGTTTTTCTTCAGTAATAAAGTCATGTGGGGTGAGCATGCATAGAGGCCATGGCGGTGGAGTGCATTACCTATGATTATCTGTAACAATTGAACCTGCTGCCTCCCAGTCTTTCTGGAGTGGTCCTTGGCTCTTAGGCTACACTTCTGACTATCCTTCTGACTTCCTGGTCAGAAATCTTGTGAGGAGATCCTGTGCATGGCCGATTGATGATGCAGTGATGTTCCTTCCACTTGCAGATAATGGCTCCAATACTGCTTACTGGATGATTCTGAAGTTTTGAAATGCATCTGTAACCAGTTCCATTGATATGTTTTGCAACAATAATGTTGCAAAGGTCTTGGAAGAGCTCTTTGCTTTTACCCATCATGACATGTTTCTTGTGTAACAACTTGGTAACGAAAAACCTTTTTATAGCTCATCAATATGTACTAACCCAGCTTACATTAATTTGCACAGATAGGAGAGATAATTACTCTCTAACTATATATAGATTCCAGCTCGTTCCTTGCCATTCCTTGCCTTTGTGTACAGTTTTTTCTTAGTGTGTTCAATACTTTTTCCCTGTGCCATTACACATTTTTACTCATAACTCTACTTAGGGACATTAATGTTTGGATTTTTTAATATGTGTGGATTACCTAAGTTAATACTAATGTCTGTAGAAAATGTAATGCGAATAGCCTCTCTGGAAGTATACTTACTGAAAAAAATGTTGACGTGTTCAATACTTATTTTCTCCGCTGTATCTATCTATCTATCTATCTATCTATCTATCTATCTATCTATCTATCTATCTATCTTATTTTAGTTGCTCTGTTAAGATTTTTTAAATTAGTAACTATTGGTGGCAAAAAAAAAAATCTTTGCTATATCTTCACATCGTTTTCAGATAAAACCAACGTTTTAGAGCCTAACACTGTTGTTAGTGGGCGTTTGTGCCACTGACTGCCCAAATTTTGCAATAGGCTAGATTGTTTTGCCTCATTAAATATCAATATAGGTCACAAAGATATATAGATGTTCTTCCTGGAAATTACTGTGGAAGTGTCTGTTAAATACCCGTTAATTATCAACTGCACATACCCATCATATTCATCTCACACATGCTCAGGTCAATGCACATGACTTACAGTCATGAAACATGGGCTGAATCCCATTCTCCCCTATATTGATAATTGATTGATACCTGGTATATGATTGAGTCCAAGACGCTGAAAAGGCCCGAATTCTGATCTGTAAAGCAGGGCATCTCTGTCTTTGTGTTCTACACAGAACTGTTCATCCAATCAACTTCACCCTGTGAGTCCAGTGTGTTGAGTGTGAAGTTGTTTTGATGTGAAATGTTTAAGATATACTATGGGCAAAAGTATTGGAATACATAAAACCACAGGTCATGCAGTCTGCATTCACAAACATTTATGAAAGAATGGGTCGTTCCGAAGAGCTCTGTATTGCAAGCATGGTAACAGTCATAGGGTGCACAAAGGTCAGTTATGGTCCATAACAACGTGATTGGGTGAGTTTGGAGTGGAAGAACTTGACTTGCCTGCACAGAGCTCTGACCTCAACACCCCATCGAACATCTTTGGGATTAACAGAGATCGCAAGCTAGGCTCTCGTCCCAAATCAGCGCATGACCTCACAAATACTCTTCATGGATGAATGGGCAAAAAATCCTTGACAGACTTGGTTAGCAATTTATCCATCTAAGCCAGCACATAGACCACATCCAATATATTCTTTACAACAACACATCCTCAAATGTCACAGAATTTGCTCTCCTTGTGTGTAAATCTTTTTCTAAATTTGTGGAATCACTCAAAGTAATTTCATAAGGAGGAACAAACCTCAGTGCCAGAGTACTGACTCAGAAACGAACTGACTAAAATTTAGATTTAGTTTAATTATGGGCCCAATTATCTTTCAGCTGAGAGCCATAGTTGTTTGCACCGTTTGCCACTGCATTGTTCGGTTGTCTTAACATAATTCAGCACACTAATGTCCACCACAGTCTGCTCCATGTTTATTTTCATGGTGCAAATTGTCGATTTTAGGCCTACTGTAAGTTGTGTGTGTGTGTGTGTGTGTGTCGCATGTCTGCTTTACTTTTGTAGGCTACGTTTAGCTTTGATGCAGTTTGTCCGAAGCAAGTCGGTTGTCAGAGGAAATACTAGCTGCAATGCTCAAATATACGGAGCACAGGAGGTGTCATTGCAAGATATTTTTGTGTATCGAGACAATGTATGCTCATTTTACTAAATCGTGCACACATTTTACTAAATTGTGCACTCATTTTACTAAATTGTGCTCTCAAAACGGGCACACGATTTAGTAAATTGTGCGCAAGTTTTAGGCTACTAAATTGTGCTCTCAATTTACAACAATTAAAATGAGAACACAATTTAGTAAAATGTAAAATGCGCACGTTTGACTATTTTAGTAAAACGTGCGCACAATTTACTAAATCATGTGCACATTTTACTAAATCGTGAGCACGATTTACTAAATTGAGAGTACAATTTTGTAAAATGAGTGCACAATTTAGTAAAATGTGCGCACGATTTAGTAAATTGTGCACACAATTTAGTAAAATGAGCGCACGTTTTCTGGATATATACCAAAAAATATCTTGCAATGACCCCTCTAGTGTTCTGTAGGATAGGCTACAACATTTTATTCTTGAAAATTGGGCTATTGACGGCAAGGAACATTCAATGAAATGCCTTAGAATGCTGCTTTTTAAACAGGCGTCTGCATTTGGTAGTGCCATTGTTTGCTTCCCCTTACTGTTTACAAATCAGTTTTCCATGCAGGAGTCAAGGACGTGGAATACTGCGCGTGGTTTGATTGACAGCCTTGTAATCTGATAACAGAGAAAGTCGGCTATAAAGTCTAGACTTTGGACAGAAAACGAAATGTCATTTAGGCGAAAACATTCTGTGAAAACGCAAATATATTAAGATGTAAACAGCATAGGCCTAATCAATTGATTTAAATGTCTGGTGGATTTTCTTTTACCAAGGGAACCTATCAAAATCCGCAGTAGCACCAACTGAAACATTGAAACCACCACGCATCATGAAACTCAACTCTAGCAAGGAACAAAACATCGTTCTGAGGTTCGTTGGGTAGGTTCTCATGCAGACGACACTATTAACGAACAGCACATTTGTCAATTAACCAACCTGACTTTGGGTAAGTGATGACGAAGACATCATCATCTTTGACCTGAAATTCCTCGAAATATTTAAGACTTTCTTCAGTGAGATATTACTGGAAGCCGCAGTCCGTAATAAGTCAGATACTTGGATTCCATGCTGGATTTTCATCAAATGCATCTCTCTGTGTGTGGTACTGTGGTGTGCCTGCCCCTTTCGTGTGTGTGCAGCTATGTTTATAAGATTAACGGCTGAGCTCATTTAGATGGTTCTATCACTGTCTGGTCAAACATATTATATTAGGTATCTTCACTAAAAATCTATTCAATTCTCAAAATAACATTACATTTCAGGGTGTTTGTTACTAAAACATGTTTATGAACTAGATGTACCGCAGAGCGGTACAAAATATGACCGCCGCCCAGTCCAGCACATTTTTTCCACAAAAATAAATCACGCTGAAAGGCCTATATGATTCTAACTGTCTCACTAAATTGCATTAGCCACACTCAATTCTCACTGGTATCTGCTAGACAACAAGTACCAAAACATGATTAGTTCATAGATTTCACATGTAAAATTTATTTTATACAACCCCACCCCCATCTTGCCTGTTCATAATTCTGAGAAATTCTTGAATTGTGTGCATGTGTGCGTGTACACGTTTATGTTTATGTGTGTGTGTGTGTGTGTGTGTGTGTGTGTGTGTGTGTGTGTGTGTGTGTGTGTGTGTGTGTGTGTGTGCGTGCTTGTGTGTTTGCCTGCGTATGTGTGTTTGTGCATGTGCATGTATGCGTACATATGTCTACTGTGTGACAATGTGTCATACGTATGATTACTGTGAATGTATGTGTGTGCGTGTGTATCTGTTTATGCACATGTGTGCACATGGAATGGGTTGACATGGCCCCTTGAGATCAACATACAAAAAAAAAAAAGGTCCTCCTAAACCTTACGGTTCTCGAGATATTCACAGAAAACTGTGTCTGCCCTACCCTCCTTTCGGGGGTGCAGTCCAGCGGGGGGGCTACAGATCAAAACGAAAAACGATGGTTCCATGCTATCCATATGGGGCTACATGCCCACCAAGTTTTGTCTACCCCGGTCTTTCAGTGTCCCGGGAATCATTGACAGAAATTTGGACATGCGAAAAAGAAAAAAAAAAAAGAAAAAAAAGAAAAATAAATCTGACTAAACCTATATGACCGCCGCTTCGCTGCGTGGCGGTCATAATTATGCATTTAAAGCCTAGCTGTCCCAGCAACTAGCCAAAACACTGATTTGATACACAGATGTATAACTGCCTTCATTGTTCCCAATGGTGGTTATGAAAGACAAAATACGCATACAACTCCAACCCTCAATCCAGAGAATCCTGAACCCCCCTGCCCCACATGAAATGGGTGCCATTGGGTGCTTAAAGAGAGTGCCAGCAGCATGGACTGTAGCTTAATGCTTGTGAGTAAACATAGGCTAAGTCAAGAATGGTCTTAAACATGCAGTTATCTCGATATTATCCATATTATTTTTTTTTCCTCCCCAAAGTTTTCCCCTGAGACACACACAAGCTTCCTCAGCAACACACAGCTGCAGTGACTCCTAGTAAGTTCAGCGTGCCAAGCATTACTCCCACTGCCTCAGTGCTGTGAACGAGAGTGATAAAGAAGTGGGAAGAGGGAACAGATGTGCATGACACCAGTGAGCACAGCTTTCGCTAGCAACACCGGCCAGCAGAAACACTAATAGTCCAGATAATTACTTTTGTGCATGAATCAACTTACAAAAATGAAGTCTTCTGATAAGAGAGAGAGAGACTCACTGTGGGGTGGGGTGTGATAAGATCGGTTCTATAAGCTGTTCATCATTGTTCCACCATTCAAGGCATATGCTGACATCTTTACCAAATTAAGAAATATAAACTTCCGGAAACAAATGTAACCAAACATGGAAAATATGAAAGACCCACAGCTCTCATCATGGGGTATATGACCTACAATATTAGTTTGAAATCAGATTAGTTGGCTTGGAGTACATTAAAAAAACATTGAACTGTCCCTTAGGCCTATGTCATTTTTATCTTTGAGTTAGGGGTAGTTTTTTATAGTGATGGGGACGAGACCGCCTATGCCGAGTCCGAGACAAGACCGAGTCTTTGAAGGTTCGAGACCGAGTCGAGACCGAGTCCGTTGGTTCTCAAATACAGTCGAGTCCGAGTCAAGACCGAGTCTTTGAGGAAGCAAGTCCAAGTCGAGACCGAGTCCTTTAGGAGTCGAGACCGAGTCGAGACCAAGACCATAAAAACATGTCAGTTTTCATATTCATGATTTAATATTCATGATTTAATATCACCCCAATTAATAATGAACAGTTAGGCCCAGGCTTGGAATTTCACCATTTTAGGGGCAAGGCCACTTGGCCTTCAGTTGGGTATATTTGGTGGGGGGCACAAAGGCCACATGTCAGGGCACCAAGGCCAAAGTTAACTATACAGTAGTAGGCTATAAAAATAATCAAAGTTGTATTTAGCCTATTCACAGCAGTAGACCTGCATCACTGTATGAAACATTACAAAAACATGAAACATGACATATTACATAGAACTGTAATTCATCTGATCATCTAATATTTAGATGTCTAGGCTATATTAAATATTTATATTTATTTTATATTTGGCCTGTTATGGAATCATGTATTGAACAATTTAAGCACAGCTCAGCTTTAAGAAACTCAAATAGCCTAGATGCACGCTTAGCATTTTTTGATCATTAAAACTCCTTTCACAAACTCAGCTGTATATCCTCTGATTTTAATATTTACCTATATCTAGGCAATATTTGTAACATTTATTATGTATTTGGCCTGTTATGAAATCATGAAGAACGATTTAAACACATTTTGAAAGACCAAAGTTGGAGACATGAATATAGACCTTGCTGCAGATTACATTTTTAATTTAACCGGAATACTCTGGAACGGCTTACTGTACAGGGGACTGCTTTATTTCTGGTAAGGTCTGCTGTTTATTCTGATATATGGTTTGTCATGTGTTGAACTAAGGGTTCGTGAAGTATTCCACCGACATGAATGGGTAGAGGAGATGGGTATAGCACCTTATGTAGACGTTATGATTACATTTAATTATATTATTTACTTTTCTCACGAACTGTTCACCACAGCAATTAGCGGCTAACATCGTTTAAAAGCTGAGAAAAAACTCTTTCATGTGATGTGATACATGTGTCTGTCTGATGAGTAGGCTTAATGATTGCGAGTATTTCAACTGAGAAGAATGGGTGAGTTTGGACGCACTTTCTGTCTTGGCATGCGCTGTCATTTTCTCCACTGTGTAAGACTGAATTAGTTTGCGCTGTGATGCTAAGATTATTTTGACAGGCTATAGGCTAAATAGAAATCGCTATTAAACTGACGCAAAGCAGAATATTGAAAGAAGGGGACACCAAGGCCAACGCAAGGGGCAAAGACGTGGCCGCCGTGAAATTTCATTTTCATTTGTTTTTTTATATGAACATAAAAAATGCGCTGGTCTCGAGGACTCGGTCTGAAATTACGAGTCCTTCTCCTCCCACTGTGGTCCGAGACCGAGTCAAGACCGAGTCTTTGAAGGAACAAGTCCGAGTCGAGTCCGAGAAAGCAGAAATCGGTCTCGAGTCCGAGACCGGACTCGAGTACTACATCACTGGTTTTTTAGTTACTTATTTTTAAAATTGATTTATTGGTGATGAAAACAGGCACAATCATGCATGAGAAAACATGCATTTTAATCTTTAAAGAAGTTGGATGTATTCAAGTTGTTGTTTGATGTGGTATTCTGACTAGACCAATTTCTCTTTACTATCATATTCATAGAGTTGACAAATGTAACAAATCTCCTTTTTCTTTAAGACCATGACATCTCAGCCAGAATGAATTTGCAGAGAAAGAGTGCACAGACAAGTGAAAGTTCCATAAAAGCAAACAATGCAATCTCTTTCAGGCTTACGTGACAAAGACTACGAGGATTTAGACTCAACAGGACACAGCTGTTTCCAGAGTTAAGGCTATGTATGCAGCTTCTTGAAAACTTTGGCAAGCATCTTCATGGCCCACCCGTTCAATTCAAGAACAATGGAGGGAAAGAGGAGAGGATCAATTAATATTCTGCCATCAAATTCAGGACCTTTATGGTATGGATAATGTTGATAATGTTGTGAGAAATGTAAATAATTATTTCATATAATGACCTGGAGAATGCTCATATAGAACAGGATGTGTCCTCATATGAACCCGCAGAATGAACACAGATGCAAGTCTAGCCTAATGTGCCTGTTATCCACTTCCTGTCAACCACATCCAAAAATACCCCATATTTGTTTGTTTTTTTTCAATTCCAAAATATTGTAGGCCTAATCACTATGCTGAATTTATTTTATTTTTTTGTCATGTGATATCCTCCTGGGAACCAAGAAAAAAAAGTGTCCAACAATTTCTTTTTTTTGTGTGATTTCCTTTCTATTTAGGATTAAAAAAACATCTTACAATTTTTATTTTTTTAAATGTATTTTTATTTTAAATTTTATAGCATGTCCCCTGTGGTGGACAAAAGAACCGTTTTACTATGAAAAGGTAGCCATGAAAATAGACAAAAATG
This sequence comes from Alosa pseudoharengus, assembly GCF_046254945.1. Classification (NCBI taxonomy): domain Eukaryota; kingdom Metazoa; phylum Chordata; class Actinopteri; order Clupeiformes; family Clupeidae; genus Alosa; species Alosa pseudoharengus. Next base: position 30,006,032 of record NW_027468587.1, read on the forward strand.
GACAAATTATGCTTTTAGTGGTATTAAATTAAGGGTAAACTTAACCAAATATAAAGGAAAATGTTATTTATCCTTCTAGACTACTTTATTTGCCTTTTTGGACAGTTGTATTTCTTTTTTCTGGATTGTTCATTTCATTTTCATGTTTTTCTTTCATCTGCAATAATTCATTTTTTAGTCTTACTCTTCCTTAGGCACAGGTTCATAGTCCTCATCTCTGTTTCACTCACTCATCACCTGAGAGCTCCAAATCTGACCCCCCCTCATTCATCCTATACAAATGATCTCTTAAATTTCCCAAAAAATCAAAATATTATAATGGACATCCATAAAGTCACTATTATTTCAAAATGTAAATAACTTAACTTCTTTCAAAATGAATCATATGATTCCTGACATTTTCATTAACAAGACCATATATTGCCATCATAATGAATGCTTAATAAGAAGACACTATTTGACTTATCTCTCCTCCTTCCATAAAATGTGTTTGTTTTGATGTCAACCATTTTTGAGAACCAGGAAAGGGGGTTCCCAGCAACCCAGCCAATCACATGATATATCATTAGAAAGCCCAGGATGTCCTCTTTAAAAGACCACAGGAATTGATAGAATAGCTCAAAGGGGTAAAGGGGTATGCTTCTAGAACTTATGTCCACTACAGAGGACATAGGTCTATGGATTGGTTCTCAGGAGGATATGATATTGGAACTATAATGTGATATGATTTGTAACTTTGTCTTATTTATTTTATATCCAATTTAAAATCGTTGTATCGCTGTCACCTGGAGGCCTATATCTTGTGACGTCAGATGTCTTGCACTTCCCTACTCAGATTTCAACCAGACTTTCTAATGAGGACACACTTCACTCAAAGAATCTCCCATAGAAATGTATGGGGTTAGTTCATAACGCACACATGGCAGTCATCTACACATATCCCGCCATTTCCGCCGCCACAAGTTGACGTGTGAATACATCGTGCTAACCCCATGTGGTGTGTTGTGAATACATCAGGCCAATTATGTGTTGTGATCTCGCAGCTGGAGCGAGGTTGGTATGTCGTGATTCGTGAAGCATTGGGCACGCGCAATTGTACCCGAAATAGATGCCCGATAAGTGCCCAAAAAGAGTTGCAATATGGCTGCCGAGTGGAGGGACTTGCCTAAAAGGACTTTATTTCAACTTTGCACCTCCAGACATATTGAGTGAATGGCCGACAGGAAGTGTGTGGTCAGTTCCTTCTAGGAGGATGAATGGTATTAAGAGGAACAGTGAAAATGTTATGACAGTAAGTAGCATAATAGTGTATGGAAGTTTTCATGTATACTGATTATGGGATGTCAGTATAGGCATTTGTACAGTAATGAGCAGTGAGCAGTGATATGCTAAATACTATAGTGACATTTTATTTGTATAAACACTTTTCTTCACTAGAATAATTGATGTATAGAGTAAATTAAAAGCTATGGATGAATGTTTGTGGATATAATTAAATACTATTAAAATGAATAAAAGCATACTTGTAAAATGACAAGATAAACAGCGGGGAATATCAAAGACAATGAAGGAAATAAAATGTATTATGACATACCACCATAAAATGGAAATACTCCAAAATACAAACATAACAAAATATAAACAGAACATAGTTTCAGTATAGGCTACTTCACAGACTGTTTTTAAAGGCATAATTTTTTAAGAATTAGTTTTGGATATTATTATTTCTATTCTCTATAGACATAATAATAATAATATTGACTTCTGCAAATATATAAAGAGAAGCCATGATGCAATCATAATTCAAGATAATGAGAAAAGGTTAATAATATACTGTAATAATATCCTGATAAAGACGATTTGCTGCTGCATTCACTGCCAACGCCAAATGAATGAAGAGTTGCGAAGATTTAGTTGCAACAGAACCTGTCACAATCTGGATGGCATGTGTTGAACAAAGAGGATGTGCTGAAACTGGCTAGTTTTGTAATAAGAACGGACGACCAGCTTGGCTAAAGCACCATTATCCATTTTGGCTTTCATGAGGCCTTAAGGACACTTGATGTCACAAAGGTTAGGAGATACTTTGCCTCTCCCTTGGCTGTTTGAGTAGGCCTACCCATTTTGCAAATAGGGAAGTCTTTCAATGAAATGAGTTTAAAGGTCATGCATTTCAAATGATATGAAGATATACATAAAGACCTGATTATTGAATATAGGGCATTTGTATTTGAGGTATGCTGTGTTCTTACTTTAATTCTATGTTCTACATTCTATGTTTATATTTTCAGTTCCCTTCCATGTTCAAGAAAAAAAAATGTACTCCTCTTGAGTGGACAGGTGTGTTGGAGGAGACCAAAGGTGGACTAACAGAACTGAAAAAAAAATCCTGCATACTGTTCATTTCACTTGCAATATTAATTTACTATGAATAACATTTCGGTCCATAGACTGAAACACCACATAACCTGGCGGAGGTCTACAGACCGAAACATTTTTCATAATGAATCAATATCGCATGCGAAATAGACAGTGAGCAACAGTTGTTCACATTAAGGCATATCATAACTCTCATATGTACTGGATCCCATCCATGAACAGTTTGGAAAGAGAGAACAATATCTACTGGAGCCTTGTCATACAGCTTCAAGCTGGTCGTCATCCCAGGGAAACTGAGTGTTACTTCCCTTCATCTCCTCTTTAATGACAGCTGTGAATTTCTTTTCATGCTCAGGACTGAAATGGTTTTTCCAGTCCCCTGATATGCCTGTAAGTTAAAAAGAAAACATAAAACATTTCATTTGACATGGTTTTGAAACTTGGTTAGGCCATCTTGTGGCTACATTCTGTCATTACCTTTGCGAAGGAAAGCTGACTTTGTCTTGTCCAAAACCTCTTGTGGTACCAGTGAGTAGTTGGACATAGCATTGGTCTTCATAGTGTTGAAAGTGCAATGACTGACCACCTGCTCCAGGGTCTCCTCACTCATCTTTTGACCAAGGAAATCAGCAAAGCGTCTAATGACTCCTTTTAGGTCCTGGAAGAGAAAATCATGAACACGCGGCCACTGAGATGAGTGTTTACACAGAGGCCAGGGCCTCTCATTTAAAGGGCAGGCAAAATCTAAAGTCTAACTAAAGCTAATTTTCACAAGGAGGCAAAATCCATTTGCTAATTCAAAATCATGGCAAGATCCTCAAACACTAACACTAGCACAAACAAGCACAAACACTAGCAGCTCAATGCTCCCACATGTCCCAAAATGACTTCACTTCGTACACAAAACACTTGGGCTCATTGTGCGACTTTTCATTTTTCCCGTTGTTTACATTAGAGAGCGTGTAAATTAGTTTTAGCAAGTCAGTATGTACGTTTTTTAATGCCTTTAAATAAGTCCAAACTCATACCTCATATAGGTCTTACCTCAACCATCTCCTCATAGGTAACGTACAGAATTCTATCACCCAGATCTGTGTTTCTCCAGCTCCTAACATGATTTGTCCACTTCCCAAATAGCACTTAAACAGAAATAACAAAGTAACTGTTTTGCGGTACATATATTATATACTCAATATATTGTAGGCTATTACATTGTTGTGCAACTTATACGTATATCTCACCTTTCCCTTCCAGAAATTTATCGATAAACTCTTCAAATGTGCCAGGATCATCAAGGAAACTGGCCATTTGATGGAAATAGAATGATGAAACCATCACGTCTTTGGGGTTGCGAGCCACATATATAACCTGAGAAGCAGTATATATGGATGTTTCATAGAGAGAATGTTCTAGTGTAAACTCATACAAAAGTATTAAATCATTAAGACTTGATTTACATCAACAGCAATTTACATTTAATTAAAAAGAAATAAAGGTACACACACAGTGGCTTGCAGAAGTATTAGCTATAAATTTGTGAGGGAAATGGCTGGACTGTGGTGGCTTCTCTAGGTAGAATAATCATTTATGATCATGTAAGTCTCACCTTTATACTATTTGAATAATTTGTCATCAGGACCTCAAAACCATTGACAGTTGGATACTTATGCAAATATTTCAGCTTTTAAATTTATTCATTTTTAATCCTAGTAGAAAAAGAAACCCCCCCCCCCCCCCCCCAATCTTCATTAATGCTGTTTTAACAAAGTCAGCAACACTATCCACTGTTTTTGACTGTGCATTTTTACTTTATACATTATGCACTGTTGTGAAAAAATACTTCGCCAGTGGACTGGACTAATGAGCATAATTACCTTGGCTTTGGACGAGTAGAAAGAGGGAGGCATGAGGTTGTAAGGCATGTGTGACACCATCACTCTTGGAGGAGCAATTGTATCCATGACTAGAGCAGCACGCGTCTCCTCCAGCCAGGGAACTCTGTCCCAGTTTGGGATGGTCTGCACTGGAGTGAAGTCTCCTCCATTGAGGATCAAAGGCAGGATCTCCTGCATCCATGTGGTGCCTGACAAAAAAACAGACATTAAATCTCAAAAGAAAATAGTACTGGAATGGAATTACATATCTAATACATTCAAATCTATAGGCCTATTTACGTACGAAATGTTAACACCAAAATGTATAGCAAGCGCAACATGCTGGTGCTTTATGTGATTATGCTGTTAATTCATTCTTAACATTGTCTTGAATGCAAATGCCTCATATCAGGATACTCGGTTAAAAAGTACAATCTGTGGTTAAAGGTTGACATTAAAGACACTTCGCCGAGCCAAAATAATATAAAATAAAAGCCAAATATATTTTACTTTTATTTTGGTTTTGAGATTCTGGCTCCCCCTAGTGTCACTATTTAACAATCACAAGAAATCCAAATCTGTACCGCCGGGAGTTCCGATTACAACATTAGCCTACTGCTTCATGCCTCAATTCACAACAGGTACATTGTGGGAAACAAAACAAACTCTATTTATTAAAGTTACATTACGTTAAATAAGTGCCAAAATGTCCCCAAACGTTCATAAACAAGACAATTCAGACCGCCGACGTGTGCATACGTGTCTGCTGGATCGTGTTTATCAGAAACATCCCTACCAATTACACATCACATTCTTGAAATAAAACCTGAGTGTAGGCCTTATAAAGAGTTCAAATGCGAAAACAGTTAAGCCCATCTTCACAAATGTGCAAAATGTGCATGTTTTTATCTATTGTGCATTGTTTAGCCTATTACTTTCTGTCAAACTGTATTTTTTTATTATTTTATTTATTATTATTTGTTAAGAGGCTAAAATGAATCAAAATCGTCACAACCGAACAACAGTTTGACTGATGTCAAGTTTGTATATAGGCCTAGGCCTAAATCTATTTCTGTAAATTCATCAAAAATTGACAACTTTATGCATCTGCTTTTGAACCCTTTGAGCTCGTATCGTTTTTGTACACTAACTGAGGATTGATGCTTTAGTAAAACAACAAACCTAACAAACATAAACCTAAGCCTACCTGATTTTGGATAAGTGATCGCGAAAACATCGTCATCGTTGACCTGAAAATTTTCGAAATATTTCAAACTATCTTCAGAGTGTGCAATTCTTGGAAGTGGCAATCCGTGATAATTTAGATAGTTGCATTCCATTGTGTTAGTCCAGGTCTGTATATTAATTCCCTTTTGCGTGCGTGTGTGGGGAAAGCCGGCTAGTTTGAAGCCTTAATGTTGTACCAGCCTCTCTCCGTCTCTACTTGTGTTGGTGTGTAGCCAATCCTACGCTTGCGAAATGCTTAGTCGTCCCTCCAAGTGAGACAGATCTCGGGTAGTTTGTATAGTGAATGCAACGGTACCACTGTGCCATTGATTTCTTATCTGAAAAAAAAAAACAGGGTATTGTAGCCTATTTGTAAACGCTTTGTTTGGTGGCTCAGTTTACTCCATCACTTAACCTACTTAGTCACGGCTCATATTATTCCAATGAATAGATATTTTCACAAGTTGAGGGAACCAGGGCTCGAATTACGTGGGAGCCAGAGGGATATACACACGCCTTGTTAGGCTATGCGCGGGGTGTGACAACTTTTTATGAGATAGAGAGACCCCCTTAAAGACAAAAAGATAATTCGAGCCCTGGAGGGAACCATCTCTGGCCAGGCACAAAACTAAGTTTAATTGGGAGGCATTTACAAGTCACATAACAAAGGCACTGTGTTCTGTATGATGGATAGTAGATAGTAGAACATTAAGTCTAACTGGAGTGAAACCAGACACCCCCCCCCCCCCCCATTTACACAAGGCGCTGCAAGGGGCAGTTCTTACTGCCTGAGCAAAACTACCCACGTGGGAAAAATAACTCAAGGCAATAGTTCCAAATCCCCGAGGCACGTCCGATTCCATGAACTAGAACAGGAGAGGAATGATGGGATTGGGAAACAGACTAACAGCAGAGTGCACTGGAAGGTCAAACTAAATGATGTAATCAAAATAATCCAAATGTGCTCATCTGGAGTAAATAATGTCACATTCTCATAGTACTTGTTTCAAAAAGGTACATTTATTACACATGTTCAAGGCTGGTTACGTGACAGTCATATTAAGAGTAAAAAAAAAATCTTGCCAATCTCAGCCATTTAACTTGCACAGCACAAAGATCTGATGAGATGTGCAGATGCCCTGGTAAGATCCCAGAGATGCTAGATCAGGCCAGTTAAGAATGCACGCCCAATACGGACATTGCTGAACTCAACACAGACCTCAAACTGAGCACCAGTGAGATCAGCTCACTTCTTATGGAATGCATGATGTCAGTGAAGAACTGAACAAGAGAGCCTTGGACAAGACTGGGAGAACTTCAATTCAATGCAATGCAACACATGGGAAACAAACACACACACACACACACACACAAACATACACACAGAACCTAGTCCACTTCAGATAAGTGAAAGGTCTGAAATGCCCCAGCCAATTCTCATTTGTTGCCCTTTCAAAACATGACTACAGCATCAAGCCAAGAGGTGACATCACTGTTAAATGTTATTTAATATCATTTGTCATAAATATTTTCATAATCTCATCTCCCATCTTCAGACTCCAAACAAAGTTTCAGCTGTTCCACACAGCTGAAATGACTCCTGGTAAGTTCAGCATGCCTGGAGCTACGCAGAGTCCCCGCCGGCTCAGTTGCTATGAACCAGAGTGATGAAGAGGAAGAGGGAGCACAGGGAGATGGCCCCAGTGAGCACAGCTTTCACCAGCAGCGCCGTCCAGCTGCCCAGCAGGAACATGTGGACAAACAGTCTGCAGAGACAAAGTGAAGACACTGTGCATTAGGAATGGGACACTGTGCATTAGGAATGGGACACTGTGCATTAGGAATGGGACACTGTGCATTAGGAATGCGACACTGTGCATTAGGAATGGGACACTGTGCATTAGGAATGGGACACTGTGCATTAGGAATGAAACAACAGAAGTCCAGTTTTAAGAGTGAGACTAGCTTGCAAAGTCCACCCCACTGATATATGAGGTTGCATAGATCAGGGATTCCCAAACTGTGGTACGTGTACCACCGGTGGTACGCAAGCTTTCACTAGGAGGTACGCGAAGCCTATGTTCTCTTTGTTCTTTGTGTTTCATAATGTTCTTCACACTGTTTTTTTTAGTGTGAGCTCATAGACCAGTGGCACATTTCGATTTTGTTATTTGTTATTATGTAGGGTGGCTAATTACAGTTTTTTTCAGTCGCTAACAAGCGTTTGTCTAACCAGTTTCAAAACCCTAAACACAATTAGCACAGCATCAGTCTTTTGTGGCCATACCATTCACACATTTCTTGTCGTTTTAACACAATTTGCAGTCAGTGAACACATTTCCACAATGCTTACATTTTCTTAACAGACAAGCTATACCTCCTATGGATTGTTTTTGAAGTATTTACGAATGTTAACACACATCCCACAATAGCAAACACAATATTCAAAACCTTAGATACAGTATAAAAACCTCTGCTTCTGCTACCAAATGGTTTCATCCCAGGTGCATCGCCTTGGATAATGATGCGATGTTGATGAAAACATGTGGATTAGATACAGTAATTTCAACCCACCACTCACCCCTTTTATCTGGGGTTTATCTGGGCTCAGAAGTGGCATTCGCCCTATTAAGAGTTTATGTGCCATCAAAAATTATTTTGGAAACCTTAAGGTAAAAAAAAAACTCTATAGGGCTGCTTTAAGGAAGGAAATGCAACTAGCTCTGATGCAAACAGGTGGCAGGCGAAGTCTTGAAACACTTCCTCTGCTTCAACTGTATTCCATAGGTTTGGTGTGAGTATGACCAAAGTCCTTTTAGGCAAGTCCCTCTACTCGGTGGCCATATTGCAACGCTTTTTGGGCACTCATCAGGCATCCTATTCGGCAGAAATGCGCGTGCGAAAGGCTTCACAACACCATCCTTGCTCCAGCGGTGAGTTCACAACACATGATCAACACACCATATGATTGGCTCAATGTATTCACATCACACCACATGATTGGCACATGTTGACGTTTTGCCGAGGAAGGGGGGGGATATGTGTAGACAACGGCCATATTGGCGTTACAAACTAACCTCATGCATTTCTATGGAAGATTTTTTGAGTGCTGTGTCTCCTCATTAGAAAGTCTCTGGTATGACCTATTGAACATTGATACGCCTACAGTACATATACAGTATGATCTTCTTAGCTAAGAATTTAGCTCAATCTAAGTGCACCATAAGATATGTTCGCATAGCATCCATACGACATCTGACATCTTACATGGATGCCATAGGTCAAATATTCACATTCACTGTGGAATGTTAAATGGAAAGGTTAAATAAAGAGGTGAAGTAACACAGTAGTAAACATGCCCATGTTTACACAGCTTCGGAGTCATTGGAATGGTTATATGACTTTTTCTGGGGTGAGCGGAAAAACGAGCCTTGCAACTTTGAAAGTTTCGCGGTCTCGCTAACAAATTGCTTTACTGCACTTCACACATACACACCAGGCACCGGCTAGAGGTAGGTAGCAATGGAGTTTCTCAGCCAGCGAAAAGAAGCAGGAAGCGAGTAAACAGTTGTCGGATGAACAGGGAAAGAGGAAACGGCAGACTGACCGATTGAGGAGTGTTGTAAAATATGAGAGAGAAACCAGCGAGCAAAAAGCGAAACAGCGAAGAAATTGCCAAAAGGGGGTTCTTTAAAAGCAGATCCACTGAATTTTGGAATTTTTGCCAACTACGAGAGACACTTGGCCTTGGTAGAGGGCATAGTTCCCTTGATGTATTTGTGTTGCAAATTGGTGATGGAAAGCAACAGCAAGAGGTTGGTGTGTTTTTTTTTTATCAAGTGGGCTCTCCCTTATGTACTAGCAATGAATATGACTGGATAATAGGTCCACATGAGACAGCATGTTAGAAGCTTCCACTCCAGCAGACTGCAGTAGCAAGCTAATGCTTACAGACTGTAGTTCACTTGTTTATGGCCTTCTTTCACTCACCATTGTAGCCTACAGTGGTTCCTCTTCAAAATTCTTGCTAGTCTAGCTTATGATGTAGCTGTCAGTCAGCTGTGCTTAGTTTTTTTTTATCCCTCCTCTCAAACTCCCATTTGCACACAAGGCACTGACAGGCTGCAGGGAAACGCTGAGAGGCTTCAGCATAGATATCTTATAATCAGGGTTCCCACTCTAAGTCAAATATAAAATTCCATGACTTTAACCTGACTTTCCCTGACAAAAACCTGAATTTCCATGACTTACTATATAATGAATAGTACAATAGACCGACAAATGATTTCAGAGCACCTGCGTAGCGTTCAAGAATCTTTTACTTTTTTTAGAGCGGGAGATGAATAAATAATAGGCATTTAATAAACACAGTTGGGCTACTCAAGCAAGCAGTAAAGCTAATAACCAGATATACACCAATTCTGTGTGGAAATATATTTGTATTATTATATTTTGGCAAGCACATTTTAAACCACTACAACAAAATTCCCTGATATTCCATGACTATGCCCCAAAAATTATAAAATTCCCTGACTTTTCATGTCTGGAATGGACTTTGTAAAATCTTTACTTTCTATTCCAGAAATTCCATGACCCGTGGGAACCCTGTATAATGGTTCTATAGAGGTCACTAGGCTCCGGTGGTGTTCTGTGAATGAGTATATGCTGTTTGCAGCACAATAAAAGTCTTGGAAATAATAGAATATGACATGATGTACCGTATATCCATGGTTCACGTCTGCGTATCGAACCATAGGGGGCGTGCTGTTCAGTTAAAAAATGTACTGTGTACTAATAATAGAAAATTATACGGTACGGTATTACTGCAGTTCACATCTGACTAGCCTGTGGTATGCAACACTACAATGTAAAAAACAATGTGTGTGTGTGTGTGTGTGTGTGTGTTGGTATGTTAAGTTACTTACTCCATGAGGAAGGCCTTATATACACAGAGTCCAAGCAGCACTGTCACAGGCAGACGGAAGCTCTTGGGCAAATCGTACCGGGTAAACATCCATACAACCGCTGCCATAGCAATGTAGTGCACCTGACCAATCAGACAGAGGGAAAGTAATCAGTCTTGAGGCCATTGATGTGAATGTGAGACAAGACAAGACAGAAGGAAGTAATTACTTACCAAACTTATGTTAGAGTCAAAGCTCATTTGGATGTATTTCCAATCAAATTCAATTCCTCGTGCCCCCACCCACAGTGGAATACACCTATCATGAGAATGTAAAATGAGGAAACTACTAAGTAAAACAAAAGGTAATTCCACAGTGCTTCTGATTAATATTCCGGTGCCTCAAGGGAGAGGACTGATCATGCAGTGAAAGGAAGGGATCTCTGGTGATACCTTTTCTTTCACTGCAAGAAATGTTATACTATATTCATTCAACCGTTTCTGTGCATGCTGTATGTTCACCTTGACATGACTAGCTCGGCAGTGGCCCAGCCCATGGCTGCTACCATGATCTTGTACTCTCCCTTCCCAGCGTTCCTTGACATGACAAGATGGAGGCCTAGCAGGTCTGCTAGATCGACAGTGGCCTTCATGAACTCCTGTGTTGGATACATGAGAAGGTTAATGATAACAGGTATTGCCCACAGCCTACATACTGACAAAGATCTCCCACTCCCTTCCAGGTCTATTCTTTCAGTCAAAGTGTAGAGGCACTTGTTGATCTAAGATGACTGGGAGGTATTGCACAATGTTGTAAATGGCGATCTATTAAAAATAGTTTCCATTCCCATGGTCTAAAGACAACAATGGATTAGAAACAAATGGAATGGAAACAAATTGTCTTTTTGAGAGCTTCTAAAAATCACATTATATGAGATTTAATCTCCAAAACACTGGTGAGTGAAGAAATCCATACAGAGAGCATTTAATCTACTGCTACTGGAAAATAAACACAATGTTGATGTTTCATACTTTAAGATATACAGTCGACCATGTGTACTCATCCGAATTAAAACATGATCCACACTAACTGAAAATGAATTAAAATATAATCCACATCGCTCCAAAACAAATCAAGCTAATTCTATTTTATTTCCATTTCATTCACTCCTATTTTGGAGTTTTGTGGAAATGCTTTGGTACAAATTAACAAATGAGATTAACTGGAAGTGGACAAGTTAATGTAGACAAGTCAATTATGTTATACAAAAATTTCTCACTTTTACAATATATCAGGTGACGTTATGGTATATCAGGTGAAGTTACAGTATATCAGGTAATGTTACTGTATATCATGTAATAGCATTTTAAGGAATATAGTTATAAACTCTTTGGAAATAAGAGCTTAGCTACAGCCAACAGAATATAAAATTACTTGATGACAGAAGATATAATTTCAAAAACACAGTTGACACTGAGCATTACAAGCATCACTAAATCAATCAATGCAATTCTGAGAGCACTCTCTTACCCCAACAAAGTCATAGACGCCAGCCCCTCCTTCCCATGTAGGGAAAAAAGTAGCCAAGAACAGCATCTGAAAACATCATGAAAATGTGCAGTGATTAACCTGTTGCCAAACACCTCAGCTTCTTCTAAGCCTGCTGAGGAGCCGTTGAGAATGTGGAATCAAATTCCTAGATGGAAGGACACGACTGTATGACAGCACTATACATGAATATAAAATTATAAGACAGCAACACGGCTATAAGGAGACTCCAGCATGTTTCAACCCAGAGGCCTGCTGTTAGAGCTCTTTGAATACTGTCAGTAGGGAAAACAATGGGAGGAAAAAACTATCTGTGCAACAGTAACAGCTTAGTAATAATAAAGAAATGGTATAAATTGGGTGACTGTACCGGAAATCAACTAATATAAATAGTATGGACTTGATATGGACTTGATAGGTAGTGACTAAAGAAAAGTGAGGTATGTTAAACAGGCACAGTGGTTGCATGTTGACTCCTGCATGAGTGCAAGTTGCACAGCACTTGCAATGACACATTGAGCCTCTTCAGTAGCACAAAAAGCGGTCTGCTTTAATGTTAGCTCCTGGCCACATATGGTAGCTTTGTAGCTGTCTGGCCATTCTCTCCACTACCATGACAGCTACCTCAATGTTGTTTTCCTACCGGCAGTACTCTGTGAGCTCTATCATCTGGGTACCAGGTGAAACATGTCAGAGCGCCTGTGTCTGTTAAAATCTTAAACAGATGTGTGACAGAAAATAGCAACTCACTTTGCAAAGCTGCACAAATAGGTAAGTTGCCCCCGCTTGGACACACCTCCAAAAGGCATTGTATTCAGACCTGGGTGGACAAAGAGGTTACAATAACTACAAGTACTTGGTTTAAACCAGACATATTCAATGTTTTTTTTTTTTCAGGCCAAGGACCCAAGAGACAGGGCAGAGGGACCTCTATTATTGTGTAATAAAATTGTGTTGCTCATTAAACTGGACCAACAACACTATGTATTCAGGCAAAAAAGAGTGTTTTTTGTAATCATTCTTTCGGAAGGGCTTTGTGGACCCTCTGTTGAACATAACTGGTTTACACAAAACATATTGAAATTAAAATATTTTGTATTATCTGAGTGAATGATTGTATGGTATCAATTTAGTACTAATAAATAACACCAAGAAATACCCGATAGACTATACAGTGGGGTTTATCCTACCCCAAGGATATGATGCTAACAACTCCTACCCTTACAATGAAACATAAGGCATGTGGACTACATAAGAGGATTAAGCAAAACCCATCCAAGCATATGCCTGGTATGGCAACACGTTTCACCTCACATTTTCACATTTCTATAAGGTCTACATTTAAAACGACTTACTTTTTTTTTAACAATTATTATCATGAGTAGGCGTAAAGGCTATTTTCTTCAGCTGTCAGTAAAACTGTCTTATGGGTACAACCTTCTGATGTCTATTTAATCTACCAGGTTGCTGTTTCAAATAACAACATACCCTGGGTACAATATACAACTTTCAAGCAATATTGTGCAATACTTCGCCATTATTATTTATGGTATATAGAGATCAAGACAAATCGACAGAGAAACTTTTAATAAGCTGGTAAAGAAAAGAAGCATGTTGATACTTACAGCCCACTGCATTTGTACGTGATGAAATAAGGGAAATATGCCAAAGCAAAACAATTCCCGAAGTGAAAAAGCGTCATGGTCCACAACCCTGACGAACATAAAGATTCGTTTTAATTCAAATTCCCAGATAGTTCTGCACAGATTTGACAGTCAGCTACTAAGTTAGCTAGCCTCCATAGCTGTCAATGTATGAGAGCCTAACGTAAGATGTGGTTAAATTAGGGAGAGATAGAAACTAACGGCATCCTCAAAACATGCACTGACATGAGGAACCCTCGATTCTACAAAATACATGTTGGCCAGCCTGGCTAGCTAAGGTGACATTATGTTGCCTAGCACGCTTAGGGTGTTACTTCTGCTCCTAGACTAGACATGCTCACAAGTAAAATCAGCAAAAAGTCAACGTACTTGCGCAAATTAATTTCACCCTTCTTATCTTTGACCAGATTCAGCGATGAGTTGAAAGCGATTAAATTCCTCGAACAGTTAAGCATAGATTGGGTAAGACAGGATAAAGTGGGGCCAGCTAATGCCGGAGTAGCTAGCTGATCTCGAGGCGGAAGTGCTAGTGTCCCACGTCGGTCCCACAATGAAACATCACGGACAGTCAAGACAATCGCATATTCGTTCCACATACCATCCATCGCACAGTGGCCTACGAATGGAAAAGGCGGTTTGCTTTCTTGTTTGGATTTAGAGTCTGTGTGTTTTTTAAGTATGACTTTCTCTGTTTCCAAATTATTTAGATTTTACTGCATCAGAATATAATTTCATTTTGACAGCCTTATCTGAAGAAATAAAAGGCTCTACATGGACTCTGTAGCCTGCCTTTACAAGTATGACTGCGGCGTACTTTTGGTGTATTGATCTATTTCGTAGCAAGCAAGGTTCCAGCAAGCCTAGCCTACCTTGTCTTTTACTGAATTTTATGACAAGCAGAGAATTCTACCCGAGATTTTGAAATGTACCAGCACTAGATGACTGCAGTAAGATGCTTTACCACTAGATGTCCCCAAACGCCTAAATAGGTCTGCGCCGTGGAGATGGATCTACATCTCTTGGTTATTGGTTATTTCATCTCCGGAGGGGATCAAACTGACTTATGAAACTTGACCCCTTGACCGTGACCCTAACTGGTGGTGGTCCATTCCAATTTAGTAGTATTTTCATTAATTATTTTCATTTCAGTTAATATTGTGATGAAGGGAAATTGAATTTGGTGGAGGTCTGCGCTTTTCAAGTGCCCTTCTTGTTCAGATATTATTTCAGATTCATCTAGTAGTAGCAGGGATTAAAGTGAAAAAAAATCGTTTGACTGAACTTTTTTCAGGCCATAAGTCATACGTTGTTCATATCTACCTATAGATATAGCACCCCTTTTGTGGTCGCGACCTATTGGTTTTTAATGTACAAAAAGATGCAAACAGCAAAGTAAAGGGAGTATTCGCCTTATTCACACGGCGGCCATTGTTTAAACCAAAACGAGGCTACAGGGTACACTTACTATATAATTAATGCCACCTACAGGTGAATGCATAGAACATAACAATCCTATGGTTTGTGTACCCTGTAGCCTCGTTTTAGCCGCCAATGGCCGCCATGTGAATAAGGCGAATTGAGTGTTCTTGATTGAGATTGAGTTTTCCTGATGAACAAAAATATATTTTAGTACCATCCCTGACCATTGCTGATTAGCCACTGCTGTTCTTTTCTACTGCAGCAATATTGTAGAAAGGCTTTAACACACTCTAATTTAATTACTTCAGGCCAAAAGTGTTTAAAGGGGAGATTTTTTTCTTGTTAATATGCAATTCAACACCAAGTAAAATCTATAAAATCAAGTTTGCAAAACGTCCCATTTCCTCATCAAAGTAACGAATCAGAACATTCTAGATATTGTTCATATTTCCATTTGTTGCCTCATCCGCATTTAATGAAAACATGGTAATTTTGAGTTTTACAGACAACTCAGTTTTCCAATGAGCAGTCTCTCAGTCTGTGTGTGCTCATGCAGGAGGTCTGCGCATTTGATAACGACAATCTGGAGACGGTGCTTTTGTCTTCAGCAACAGATTGTATAAGGTTGACAAGAGGTTGCGATATGGTGAGGGACAGGTCGTGTTGCGCTATGAAAGAACATGCGTAGCCTACTTTCTAAACGTAAAAACGGTCAGCCATAGATAAACGTAGCCTACCTCTGTCGTGGTGGCTAGTTGCACCAGGTAGGGAAGATGTCCTGAAGTGCACGAACGTTAACCTTATGGCGGTCTTCTGATTGGTGGCGTGCTAAAACATTTTCCTATTGCATCCATAAACAATTTTCTTGCAGCGAACCGCGCAAAAGCAAACCCCTGGCACTTTAATTTCTTTACACCATGGCTTGTTAGTTCTCCCCCGTTTCCAACAGCTGCCCATCTCCATTTATTTTTTAACTTTTGACACCTGCCTTGCCTTCCTTTAGCAACGCATCCATGACAGCTAGTGGCCTTGCCAAATAGACGCACACAAATCATGACGCTAATATGCGAGGTTCTGGTAGGCCTACTGGTTATGGTTTTGTGCTATAAATTAATAATATTTTATAGCAAAGTTTTAAGTTGACTATTTTAATTGTATGGTTATTTTTTGTCAACATACACTCAACCTACTGTCGTTAAAAGTGAGGCCTAAGCAAAATAGGCTACAAGGCTGTCTGTGCGTCACAAACAGACTGACCCCCTTACTCAACAGTTCGCGATGATGACAGTGACATTTTTTGTTTTTTTATGCTAACACGCTCAGTCAAAACCTTCCGTCGCAAATTGTGAAAAACATTGTTGTACATGTCAAAACAGCCGGGATAATAAATTGCATAGGCTACGGTTCATATTGCGTCGCTTTACACATAATGTTAGTTGCATTGATTAAAAACTGTAACAATAATAGTAGCCTACATCGGGTGGCATAGCAGGCTATCTGTTCAAGTCATAGGTGACACCCAAAATAAATGAACTCCCCTGACAAGACTTCGCGATAGTAAGAAATTGTCTACATTGATGCACGGAAAGAACACAGCCTACGCTTCTTCTCCGAATTCGCACATAGAGCTCACAATATCATATCCAAAAAAGGATTGGCCAACCTCATCAGCTGTCTCTAATGTGTCACTATAATCCAACTTTTAGACCGTTATAGTCCTCCATACGTGTTCTTTTTTTTTTTAAGCAAACGCCCGAGACAAGTGTAGCTACAACATAAACAAAGCGAAACTCATGGCTGACGTAGGCTTCTTGAGCGGTCACTGATTGAGACACAGAAAGTTCTCAAGAACACTACTAGGTCTTTAAACATTTACCATCACACACATTAATTCATCGGACCTAATATTTGTAGTTGCCTTAAAAAAGGAAAAGCAAAGGTGATAGTCCCCCCCCCCCCTCCTATTTTTTTTTTCTCATCGGATCAGCATCGATCTCAAATATGACATTTCTAAAATCAAATTGACGGAAATCCGTCCTACGACGGAGAACTTTAATCCTTGAGTAGTAGTGAAAGCTTGAAAAGACACAATGTCATTTAAGACCTTTGTATTAGTAATAAACATTTACTGGCACTTCATTTTCAACTGTATGATTCATTTGATCACATTAAATGACAAGCACATAAAAGGACAAAGAGCAAGTATATTTTGTATTTTTAAAACATTTTTATTTCAGATTTCCTCTTTAATCACGTTACAGGTTGACCATCATCGTTTCTTTTTAACCGTTAAATCTCAAACAACAATATAACATGGCAACACCCAGAATGGAAACATCTACAGCAACAATGCTCGCGGGGGCGACACAGACACAAATACTGCCAATTCAAAAGTTCCGCCTCCAAGTGGGACTTATTTGTAAAAGGAACAAACTAAGATTCACACACAGACTGCTACAGAGACTAAAAACGCCTTGTAGAGTTTTCGGAGGAGAGGAAAAGGGAGTGCTAGAGTGGGGGCACTATGGCTTGAACTATGAGGTGAGTGCATGTAGAAGGAGGAACGGTGGTCCCATTGTCGCCTCTTCTCTAAGGTGGAGGTGGGGAGTCAGGCAGAAGCTTACTCCTTGGTGTGCATGTACAAGAGCAGGTCAGCGACACGGTTGCTGTAGCCATACTCATTGTCATACCTGAAACAGAGCCACAGATTGCAGATTGAGTTAAAAAAAAAAACAGCAGGGATTTTTAACTGACTTTCTTGTGATCATGGTATCAAAAAAGATGAATTAAGTGCATGGTGACTCACCAGGAGATGAGTTTGACAAAGTTGTCATTCAGGGAAATTCCAGCACCAGCATCAAAGATGGAGGAGTGGGTGTCACCGACAAAGTCAGAGGAGACAACCTATGAGGCACAAACGCACAGACACAAGCACATAACTATTACACTAGGGTCCATGTGACACTCAAAACCACATCCAAACACTCCTAAAACTTTTTCCTAACTTACGGAGTCCTCTGTGTATCCCAGGATTCCCTTCATGGGCCCGTGTGCGGCCTTCTTCACAGACTCTTTGATGTCAGCGTAGCTGGCGGGCCGTGACAGACGGCAGGTGAGGTCAACCACGGACACGTCGGCCACTGGCACACGGAAGGCCATGCCAGTCAGTTTGCTGCAGAGCGAAGGGAAGAGGAAGCATTTAGTTTCAGTGTCCTCAAGTCTATAAGCCCATTTTGTTTTTAGGGATGTCAAAAATCAATGATACATGCATACATACAATGCATTCATATAATTATCATGTTATAACAGCTCTACCACAGTCCACAATGGGACAGAAACGAGATGGAAGAAATAGCTCAGGAAATTAGAAGGTGTTTATTGGGTGGCCACATACTGACCCGTTGAGCTCAGGGATGACTTTGCCAACAGCCTTGGCAGCTCCGGTGGAGGCAGGAATGATGTTCTGGTGAGCACCACGGCCATCGCGCCAGGCCTTAGCAGAGGGGCCATCCACGGTCTTCTGGGTGGCGGTGTAGGCATGGACTGTGGTCTGACAAAGAGCAAGAGAAAAAACAAACGACAGCAGTTAAAACTAGCAAAAACACCTGTCCTGGACAACAAACACATTCTACGTAGTTGTGTAATTCACATACTTTTGTGTAATCCACATACTGTACTTTTGTGACAACAAAGATGCTAAATGTTGGTAGGTACACACATCCTCCAAAAGATTCACGCATATCCACAAAATATGATCAGAGATGCACACAGACAGACACGCACACCGACTATCTCTTACCATGAGGGCCTCCTCAATGCCGAAGTTGTCATGAATGACCTTGGCCAGAGGTGCTAGACAGTTGGTGGTGCAGGATGCGTTGCTGTGGATGAAACCAAATTATAGCACATATTATTAATCTGTGGAGCTATAGCCCCTCTAAAAACCTACATATCATCTTCCGACAGGCTGAGAGGTATTACAGTAGGTAAATAAACAAGTGATACACGTAAGTCATAAACACTTATTCGCATTGGGACACAAAGGGAAATGGCTATGTGCTAACCTGACGATGGTCATGCTGGATGGGTCATATTTGTCCTCGTTGACTCCCATCACGAACATGGGGGCATCGGGGGAGGGGGCGGACACAACCACACGCTTGGCTCCTCCCTGCAGGTGAGACTGTAGGGACAACAGAATACTATTCAGTTAAGCTGCGACCACATGGACGCACACAGCAGCACAATGCCTGCAGTATATAAACAATCTAAAACATCTCTACTAGATAGTTAAACAATCTAAAACATCTCTACTAGATACAGTCATGATGATAATCACATATTCGTAATATGAGTAAATCTATAGATACCTCTGTAATGCTTTATACAACTATATATTTTTACAACTTGCACTCATGAATGGCTGAAAACAAGAGACAAATGATGGTCTGTGTATGAGCTATCCTATGAAACACACTGGAATTGTAGTATTTAAGCTCAAAGTAAGCGAGGATTCTGTTTGCTAATTGTTATTTTAAGCTATAGCATTGGGTTCTGGAGGTGGGCTTAACTCACAGAGGCCTTCTCGATGCTGAGGAAGACACCAGTGGACTCCACGACGTACAGGGCACCAGCATTACCCCATGGGATCTCAGCTGGCTTCATACTGGATGGGAGAAGAAGATAGCAGAAGATCAGGTGCCATTGGTAAACAAGAGGACCCACTGAAGATTCATCAGAATCGGATTTTATTCACCAAGGACTACATCTTCACACACGCAAGGAATTGTTTAAGGCTGTTGGTGTTGCTGTAGCGATACAGTAAATAGACAATGACAACATATAAACAATGGATATATTATACATTGTCTATATATTGAGTGAGAACTGCAGGGTCTATCTGTTACACTGTTACCTGCACTCCCCCGTGCCAAATATTTTTTGCACATATACTAGAATACGAGGCCTTTATACAGTGAGCTGCAGGTGCACAGTCTAGGCTACTCACCATTGGAACACGGAGATTTCATGTCCATCGACAATCAGCTTGCCGCCATCGTGACTCACTTCGCCTTTGTAACGGCCGTGGGTGGAGTCATACTTGAACATGTAGACCTGTGAAACAAACGTAAAACAAACCAACAAATATGTGTCAAACATCCACTTTACTATAACATAGCACTGACAGATGCTAACCTCCAGGATAACTGCTTCATAATTGATATGTTTTTGTAAAAGGAGTAAAAAAAATATCATGTTGTGCACAGCGAGGTAATAAAACTGAACAGCACAACGTGTCAATCAAGTGTCTGGTGTTTGCCTGTAGAAGGGTGATGTATGAGTCTGGTGTTTGCTTGTAGAAGGGTGACAGGTGTGTGTTGTGGAGGGTCTGGCGTTGGTAGAAGGGTGATAGGTGTGGGTTGTGGAGGGTCTGGCGTTTGTAGAAGGGTGACGTGTGAGTGTGCTGCAGACTCACCATGTACTGCAGGTCGATGAAGGGGTCGTTGATGGCGGTGACTTTGATGCCCTTCTCCAGGCAGGCCCTCAGGACCAGGCGGCCGATACGGCCAAAGCTGCGCACAATCAAAGACAAAAACGACAGTTACTCACCGTTTCACCTTCAGAGGACCATGACCACAATAACAAGCTCGACAAAGTAGAGACTACAAAGTCTGAATTTTCTGGCACAGCATATGGCTGAGATCATTGTGTTCGCATCTCAGTATTTTTTGTCTCATTTTGTGTACAAGCCTATAACTGCTTAGTAATGTACAATTACTTATTTTCAATTAATCAATCATAATTTCATAATGATCATTTTTTTATCTGTAGTGCACTTTGTAATCTGATTTGCTTTGTGTTTCTTAGCCATCAACAGCTGCATGTAACCTCCCGTGGGGCTGCTGTTTACTGGACGTGGAATTTTCCAGTGGTTCCCCTGGGTATATAGGGGTGAGAACCAGAGGGGCGTAAGTGACATTTGAAAGAAATTGAGATCAAATATAAGCTCTTAATCAGCTCTTTCTACGGTCAAAAGGAGAAAATAATTTTGAAAGCAGTTCTAGAGTTATTAGTGAAAAACTAAAGGACTTAACACTGAACACAATTAACAAATTGGTGTTGTTTTGGCCCTCCTGTGATGAAGTTGGTGAAATGCCACTTATGCCCCTCTGGTTCCAAGCCCTACTGTGTGCACAGACACAAATGAGTGTGCAGGATAGACAATCAAATACACTACACAGCAGTCTTACAGAAACTCCGTATTAGTAATTAGTAAAGCCTTGCCTTACTTGAAGCTGTGGTGCAACTTGGCTAGAAAGCTGAAAATGCCCATGTTTAAACTAACCCTCAGTATAAACTCTAAACCTTCCTAAGATAAGTGATATAATAAGGGATAAGGGAGCTGTGGCAGCAGGACACCCATAACTGTATGTGATGTGAGACTACGCTATCAGCTAGGCTACACAGAATAAGAGTGCAAACTATCTATGTATGATAGAGGAATCTGTTAAATCTTTCAGTCATACCAATAGGATAGTGACACGAGCCCAGACACGCAAGTATAGTACATGTGTGTTAATCTAGTCCATATAGTCCATATGTGACTGACTCTACATGGGCATCAAGTTATGCAATTTCAGTCCTTAAGCACGTGCGCAACAGTTCATCTCTGTGTACGTGCAGGTTCCCCCCACCCACCACACACACACACACACACACACACACACACACACACTCTTCTGGTGGGCTTACTGCTCATCCCACTTGGTGTAATCTTGTTGTAATAATCACCCCGGAGGGACCTGCTCTCTGGCTCCTGCCATCTTGTTACCTCTCGCTGACACTGGTCTGCATGGGAGGGGGCAGTGCGGCATCGTTGCCATCCATTTTATCCACCTCAGGGCTGGACCTCACTACTCCTCTTGTGCAAGCAATCGGTAGTGTTTACTACAGTAAGGTAGTTCATTCAAATTTCTGGAAGGACAGTTGGTTGTAAAGCTACAGCTTCTGTTTTAGGCAGCATGTTCAGCAGGGTGTGTCTGTCCACTGAAGGGGCCAGTGTAGCTGAGAATTGATCTGAACACCTACGCATAAATATCTTAACTGCTGTAATTGATGCAATTGCGCACATGACGTTCACTTAGGGTCTATCTATATAGCCTGGTTAGCACGCAGACCTTCCCAATTGTAATTGAGAGTTGCGGCTTCCACACTTGTGCCCTTGAGTGAGGCACTTAACCCCGAGTTGCTCTGGAGACAGCGGCCTTTGTAATATGATTGGCATATGTAAAACGCTCATTTTAAATGCAGTTTTTTGGAGCTTCAATGGCCTCTTGGCCAGACGGACACGCAGAGCAAATCCCAATTTTCCCAAAGGTTCGCATGGGTATTCCCAGGCTACTATCTCTAATGAGTAAGAGTTCATCTATGAGTTTCCATTACATTTTTTCGACTTTCCCCAGTGCATGGCTCACTGTAACAAGAGATGTGGACCCCATGTTCCATGTGCACAGGTAAAAGCTATTAGGCTTTTAATCCTGTCGTGCGGTGCGTGTGCAGGAGGAGGCGGCTCACCCATTGATTCCAACGCAGAGATCTGACATGATGGTTTAGTGGGTCGTGGTTGTGGTGGCTCTGCAGGTGGAGAAGAGGAGGAAAGAGGCAATGATTCAACTGTTCACCATAATGATCAGTTTTACACTGAGAGAGGAGGTCACCTCAGATTGGTTTCAGGGTCAGTTTACAAAGACAACCAACACGGACAGGGAGTGCCGCCCACAGACTGGGACACCGCACACTGTTGTTGTCTGTACTCAGGTTTGTGTTGAGAATAACAACCGCTGTTGTGGATCTATGCAATACTGAGCACAATACTATTCAGTTGCACTGAAAAGTATTCAACATTATCACACACACACACACACACACACACACACACAATAAATATATATATATAAATAAATAAATATTAGTAAAAAAAACATTTACATACCAATCTTAAATATTATCAGGCTACTAAGAATGATGGATTCAGCCATTACTGAACAGTGCTGTAATCTCAACATTATCTGTGTTTTCACACTAAACTGGAATTTGGTAAGACTAAACCTAAACATTGGCATAAAGTCCAAATACAGTTGCCCACCCCCTTTTCTGAGTGGAAGTTTAAGAGGCGTGTCGCTGGCAGCACAGCCCATGGTTTCAGGAGCTTCGATTGTTCTGAAGGGACCTGTTTAGAATGCTGTACAGGGAGGTCCAAGACCGAGGGAACCCATGCCAAGCCTCCTTTGTGCACTTGGCAGGAGCTCAAAAGCCCATTGTGAGCCATCCAGAGGAATGGAACAGCTAGCAAAGAACAGCACACAGACACGCAGCCTGTTGGAACCTGCTTGAAAAAACACTCCCGTCCATACGTCTGTATGCTCCAGACAACCGCCCAAACTTTTCTATAAGCTGTGCTGCTGGGGTCTTGGTTCTCCTCTAGTCCCTGGAATTGTACACAAAACTCAGATTTGGTGTTCAGGTGTTTATTGGGGAGGGGGGTTGGTGTTCAGGTGTTTATTAGGGAGGGGGGTTGGTGGTGGTGGCTGAGGGTAGTGTGCAGGAGGCATATAAGATTTTGCAGACTATGCAATGAAATAAATGGAAGGAAAGCAAGACCGCGCAAGCAAGGTCACCCTGATGGCCTTGACTGAAGTTATGCGCTACATGCAGAAACATGGTTTGCGTGTAGGCGGAAGACTACAGATAGAGAAAGGATATGTGGCTAAGCAATCAGCAAGCTAAACGGAAAGATTTGAACCCAAATATTTAACTTCAGTGCCCTTATAAGGAGGTGCCAATAGATGGGGAAGAGCAGAGGAAGGGGGAGGAACCTATGGGAGGAACCTAGGCAAGGACACAGGAAGCAAAGGTCCTCATGTTTGCGAAAGAGATAGAAAAAGCTTTCTTTTGGACTATTCTGTGCTAAGAACTGGAACATACAGAATCTGATTTAGCGTGAAAAAATTCTAACAGGATGACCCTGCAATATGTTTAGCACAATCTCTCAAAAAACACGATCATGGCCCCAGCTGTGGCGCAACTGGCTGGGGCACCTGCACTGTATGCCGGCGACCCGGGTTCGATTCCCGCCCCGTGGTCCTTTCCGGATCCCACCCCGACTCTCTCTTCCACTCGCTTCCTGTCATTCTCTACTGTCCTGTCACATTAAAGGCATAAAAAGCCCAAAAATATACTCAAAAAAAAAAACACAATCATTAGCAATTACAGCGTAGTGTAATGTTGAGAAAATCAACAGGCCTACAGTGGCACAACGTCTTGCAAGAGATGTTACAAAAAACACTGCTTGGGGTTCTTGATTTAACTCTTTGCATAACTGTTACTAGAACATGATGAAGTCGGATGAACCACAAGGGTTGAATGATTCAAATGGACACCACAGGAATTTTGACCCAATGTGTAACATGCAATTGATGAAGCGTTTGCCTCAATCACACCTATATGATTTTAAATTAACAGTATGCAGTGTGATTTAAGAAAACTCTTGAATACTGGGGACTAAGAGTGACCTTTAAGTGAACTCTTCAACAATCTGGGGACATCATATCAGCATATTGCTTTTGCACCAGTCCATTAGCATAGCAAGTTAATGTTATCTTTGAACTTAATTGATTTGTCTCGACATTTGCTGGTTTTTGGATATGTGTGCAGGGTGGACTGAGGTCCAATCGAACTGTCTGAAAGGGTCCTTTAAAATCAATCCCAGTTTCCCCATCAACCCATGACACAGGCAGGCCAAAAGTCAGTTCATTTCACTTTGGCATATTCTGAGCTTTTTCCATTTTACTGTCGTACCAAAACCTCAATGTAAAACACTTACAAAACCAAAAATCTCTCTCATCAGTGCCCACGGCAACTCACTTCACCATCCGACACATTTGCCATGTTAACACAGCATGCACTCATGTGGAGGCCAAGTGTAGCTTTGTTCTTATCTTATCAAACCCTCGGGCCAAATCGATCTCCACTTGTGTCCACTTCACACAACCAGCTGCCATCTACCACTGACTGAGGAACACAGCTACCAGTCACCTTTACCCAATTTACACACCCTGTTCCAAGGACAGGCGAGCGATCCATGCGCCGATGGAAAGAGCTCACGCAGCGTTTGCACCGAGGTGACCACCACCCTCAGGCTCCGGGTCCCCCAGACCAATCGAACGCTAACACTTCAGCCACCATTCTCTTAATGGCTTTTCTATCCGATTAGCAGTCTAGCACCCAGAACTGCGGCCTGGTACCACCCTCCCTCTACCCCCAAACAGGACAGCACCTCAGGAGCTAAATCAGGACCTCACATGACAACCCCTGCACCATGACACTGCAAAATGTTTGCAATGGGAGACAAGGCAATCCATGACACACAAGAATCAGGATGCAGGATCTGTATGACAGAGCCTTCTGGAGTCCCCTCAGGAGATGTAATGTCTTCTCCATACACCAAAGGACTGCCAAAGAGGCAAAGAAATACAGCAGCAGCACTTGTGTGGAACCAAACTGAGCTTTACAAAGGACACAAAGGATTGCCCTTGCATCTGCCCGTGAGGAAGACATCCCCATCCATAATCTCCTAATCTGTGTTTGTGTGTATGTGTGTGTGTGTGGGGGGGGGGGGGTGAAGCTCCACAGCACTGTGAGGCACCTAACCCATCTGGATAATCCTAATCTCACTAGTAACGATTGCAAGGTCTTTTTAAAGAGCCCAAGTATCCTGAGCTGAGCGCCCTAGATGAACTTGGCTCAAAGACTCTAGCTCACAGTTGGCACGATGTCCAACCAAGAGGCATCTGCGATTCCCTATCTTTGGACAGGTGTATCTATGAGCAATGTAGGACTGCAAGGTTTTGGGAGTAATCAGAAATCTCCATTTGTCTTCACTTGCAGAATAGCATTCCACTTTTATAATTAAGTAAGTATAAGTATACTCTTTTGATCCCATGAGGGAAATTCGGTCTCTGCATTTATCCCAATCCGTGAATTAGTGAAACATACTCTGCACACACAGTGAGACACACACTAAATCCCGACGCAGTGAGCTGCCTGCATCAACAGCGGTGCTCGGGGAGCAGTGAGGGGTTAGGTGCCTTGCTCAAGGGCACTTCAGCCGTGCCTACTGGTGGGGGTTCAAACCGGCAACTCTCCGGTTACAAGTCCGAAGCGCTAACCAGTAGGCCACGGCTGCCCGTGGTAATTATAGTAATTATACTATTAAATTCTGATATAATGTAGTATGCAAGTAAAGCTGAAATTCCCTTATTGTAATTGGCTATTTCAGAGAGACTAGATAGCGGTAGACTAGAACGGAAGTCTAAAAGTGAATAGTAGCATGTGCTGCTGAAAGAGTTCACACTCTAATAATTGAAGTTCATTCGCACTTCACAACTCTTTCTTTGGCATACAAAAGGCCTCCACTTTGTGAGTGCATCCCTTTGTTTGCATGTACGCAACAGTATTGAAACATAACACAGTCCCTTCTTGTTCTTTGCTCTGGTGAAAAATGCGGGCTGACCAGTGACATTCTTTGTTGTGGGCAGACCAACCAATCGGTACAGCACTGAAGTGCAAATCTGCATAATATTGGCAGTGACAGCCAAAGGATGGTGACTCCTATTAGGTGGACATGTGATGATCCCAAAACACAGTAGTCCACCTCTGTATCTCCAAATTCAAGCCATTCACTTCCCAACCCCCAACCCTCCAATCAAGTGCTAACCACGTGCTCCAGTGCACCACCACTTAACTGTCACCATGTGGTGTTTATTAACTGAAGTAGCAGCCTAATAACCATTTTGTTAACAATCATTCTTGTACAACTCCATACATTTTTCACTAAGTTTGATTTGATTTAGGCTATGTTGTTTCTGGAATACTTCCCTTGTTGCGTTATCAATTTGTCCACAGACTGCATTCACCTCTAAAACCATGCCACGCCTCACCCCCCCCCCCCACCCCCCCATATCAACCAGCCACACAAAAGCCTGCTGCAGCCCCAGCCCTGTTTTTGCTGCCGTCTCTCCCTCTGTGAAACAGGACGACAGAGAAATGGGGAGCCCGGATTAACTGGGTCAATCCCCCCAGGGCATCACAGATGCCTGCTGGACCAAAAACCGAACAATAGGACAAAAATAGTGCAACTTCATTTAATGCTTTCAGAGGGTGACGGTTGAATTTTGTCTCATTTATACTTAATGAATGATGTCGTAGGTGATGGCTGCAGTGGAAGAGTTTGTGTGTGTGGGTAGTGTGTGTGTGCGTGCGTGCGTGCGTGCGTGCGTGAGTGACTGTGTCCTTGCCAGTCACCACGCTACAGGATACCACGCATGTCTGCAGACTCAGAGGAGCGACGCCATTTTGAGGAAGTGCTGTGTCATGCAGAGCCTTTTATCAAAAAGGGTAATCCAAATAGGACAATCCAACCAACCAAACAAAATGCTGGACAGACAATTCCTCACAATAGAGAGAGAGGAAGGGTGTTAAATAGTTAAATACCAAAGAGAGAGAGAGAGAGAGAGAGAGAGAGAGACAGAGAGAGAGCGGTTGGGCAACCAACCACCTACCACTCTGACTCACTTTCACTTCCTACATTCCTCTTTGCAAGCACAAACCAGTACTTTTCCACACACGAGTGACAGTCTGGCGCCTGGGAAGGAGGAGGCCAGCCCAACCAAGGCCTCATGCTTAGCGCCTCTATTCATGGCGTACATCTACAGGTGCTGTCACAGCCACGCCCTAGCTTTAAGAGTTAGGTTTGTAACTACTGTTGTGGTCTAATTAGGATAATACTCTACTATAAACAGGATGCTGTGTTTAGTCTGTGAGGCATGGCAGGCCAGTACACTGTGTTTAGACAACTTGAGATATTTAGAGATAATTACTTCACAGAGCAATTCATAAAAAGACCAAAATCTGCCCTAATTTGTGAACATGGACAGGCAGTGGACAAAACTACTATATTTTGATATTTCCTTTCCTTACAGTTTATTCCAATCCGATGCAAACCACAATACAGATGTGATGTAACAGTACTATACCATGTTACTTACACATCAGTTGCATAGTATGCAATGGTGAGCATACTGCTATGGCAAATGTCATTGTATAAAACTACAAAGCAAAATAAGGCTACTACAGCAAATATGCCACATTCACTGACTATCAAAGGTAATGTCATATAACATTACAACATCTGAAATATAATCATTTCAGGCAACTACAAGGAGGAATAGGAAATGCATATTCATATTAATGTCCCAGCTGGTCTATAGGACGGTCTGACCGTGATGGTAAACCCAGGACACAGATGACTATGCCTGCTAACTGCTGAGCAGAGAGAGAGAGAGACAGCCAGGGAGGCGTGGCCTGTATCCTTCATATAATCTTCCTGCAGTGCACACTGCTATGTCACACTGCAGGTAACTGACACCTAGCAAGGGACAGTGGCCAGTTTGGGCTCTACAAGAATAAACACCAACAAGAAAAATAAAGGTATCTCAAA
Organism: Alosa pseudoharengus; assembly: GCF_046254945.1. NCBI lineage: Eukaryota > Metazoa > Chordata > Actinopteri > Clupeiformes > Clupeidae > Alosa > Alosa pseudoharengus. The sequence continues at coordinate 30,034,605 of NW_027468587.1, forward strand.
AAGGAGATAATTTGGTCTCTTTTTGATGCCCATTTTACATAAATGTGTTACAGATTTCCTAACAGGCCTCAGCGTGTGCCTACCAGTCTAAAAGCTTTACATCAATAAGCATTACACATTTTAAAAAAGTGGATTCTGCATCAATGATTGTCCAATATGATCTGCCTTCAGCCCAAATCAGCTTTCCGGAGAGCTAGAGCTGATAGCATGACGTAAATGTGACAACTCAGAAACTACAGGAAGAGGGCGGAACACTGTCAGATCGCGAATAGGAAGGAATGAATGAGTAATTATGCTACTTAAAATCATAGACTGTATAAACGCATGAGCAACGCAATCGAGTCAAATCGAACATTAACGTAAAGAGAAAAAAGAACAGGGAATCTGCTTCAAAGCATGCGCATCCGTGTAGGCTACATGATGCTGAGCACGTAGACAAAGGGCTCCCGGCCGGCTAACAGCTTCCCATAGCCGAGCAATAAGTGGCTTAAAATATTTCGGAAAAATATCAATAACTGCTCATTTCAGAGAGAGGACATGAATAGCTTTGGGCGAGTTGTTTACAACGTTAACGTTATCACAATGCAGCATCTTTTCTGGCCTAGCAACACTGACCTTGACCTTCATCAAAGACAGAATGCCCGATGATGGATACATTTCCATCTTTTCAGTACTGAAGCCTGTGCCATTTACTTGTTGCGTTATTGTAGTACAGCAATCATGTTAGTTTAGCAACGCTCAATTTAATAGTGAATCAAGATGAATTGAATCGATAACACTAGGCCTATTTTATGATACATTGTGGATATTGGCAAACAAAACGACATTCATTGGTACAAGCTAATACGGCATATACCCTAAGATACTTGGACCTCGTACTTGTTGATCCTCCGGCATTTCCAGGCAATTTCAGAATTATTTCGAGGTGCGCCTGGCACCTACCGAATTTGCTAACTTGTAGCATTTCCATTCATTCATCCATTCATTTTTTTTCGTCTTCACACTATTATTTAGTTTGTATATCATGCATTTCAATATTAGTATTCAGTAATACGCATACATACTCTTATATTAATACTATTCTTTATCATTTCACACTGCGTTGCGTCACGAGATACCATTCTTCCGCAAAATGTTGCTAGCTTTCACCATTTAAACTCGGATGGTATCAAGTTACACGTGTCCCATGCCATCCGTTGAATTAACACCCAAATAATAAGTGTAAAATATAACGCAACATTTCAAAGAGTCTGACCTACCTACCTAACCGAGGTAATTGGTGGTTAGAGAACAAGTTAAAGTCAATCCCTTAGATTACATAACATCTTTACTGCGACAAGGCCAACCGAGGGGCGCATCCTTTCCCATTGTATTCGTTCACATCCGTCTTACTGCGGAATGAACCAAGCTTATAGTTATTCGTTTTTAATAGCCTACAGTTTTGAAACAATATTGACCAGACATAAATTAAATACTGTTCAAACGATTTATTCCACTTACCTCCAACAAGATGCTGCAGTGTGCTCTGCTTTCAAGCAACGCCTCTCGTTTTTATACCAGACACGTGCACCCGCTCAGTCTCCCTGGAAACGTGACGTCACGTTCTCCGCCAGGGAACGATTTTTACAAGAGCCGACGAGGAACGAGTGGACGGTCACGGCTGCCATGGAAACTCTAGATGGATGATGGGCAGATCTGGATGCTATAGTAGGCTATAGGACACTAGACACAACTGTGCTGGCACACCGTGTACCGTGTAGGAGCGTTTCTTCATAGGCTCTATAGCTATGGCATAGGCTAAGCTATGCAGCAATGATAGTGTGCTCGTGATGTCCGCAGCTGTTTTAGAAGTCATTCATCCATGTGTATAATGAAATAGATGACTAATGTTGTTACAGAATTATATGGCCAAAATAATTAGTCTATTCATATATTTAGTCAATTAATTGAATTGCCTATGAATTTAACATGCTGAAGCACGTGACATGACGTCTCACACCAGCGCATTCTGAATCTGAAGTGGACTACGTGAGCATTTGTGCGTAGCCCAGGCCTAGAATGACTAGAAACCATTTTGCCTTAGGACGGTGATGCTGAGTCGACATTACATTTACTTTCAGGCAGTCCCCTACAGACGCATTAAGGCAAGGGTAATTTGACCGACGAGACGGAATATTTGGTTTAAAATTAAACAAGACAAAAAAAAATGATAGTCAGAGGAAATAGAATTCTATTTAACATTAAGGGTATATCCGATGGTGTTAATCATAATACGTTAGCAACCCAATCATTTGACATTGTGTCTGAGGCAAACTCGAAAAGTGATCTGTCCGAGTCCATTTGCATCAACCCTGGCACCAGAGCCGTTGGCTATGCCCCCTTGTGGACAATTACGGTATGGTTTTTAGAAGATCTCCCCAGGAACAGAAATGTAGGCCCTAACCTAGGCTTGCTTGCAACAACATTTTTGATATAACAATATTCACAACATTAGCCGAACTTAGGCCTACTCAGGCCTAATTTATTTGTAAAAATGTAGTTGTTATTTTAGGCCAGTCAATTTGTCACATTCAGCTGTCACTGTATATTTAACAGGTTACAGAGATCTTTCAAACAATGAGCAATCACACACATACACATCTTACACATCTGTCAGATTTTCTAAAACATGCCTTACATATGCAAAGTCTAAAGATTAAAACAGGCGCCTTACAAATGATTTCAAACAATACAGTGATAACCACACTCTCAATTATGATAACAATTTTGAATTTGAGTAAAGTCTTGAAAGAAAGAGAACAGGCCATCACCATATTTGACCTGGGCCTATTAGCTACAATGAAGATAGTGCTTCTCCCCCTGATTGGCCTATACTTTTACAATATCATGCTTTACTTACTGAATTTCAGTTCTTATACTGACACTTTCAGGCTTTCAAAAACCTTAACAATATTTTTCATTTGGGTTGAATATTTGAATATAATAATAACAATAATAATAATAATAATTGTTTAGTTTAGCAATATTTAGATAAACAGTTTTCTTTCAGTAATACAACTCCTGGTCCCACCAGCCTGTGAAGAAGAAGAAGGAGATTAGTTCATTTCATGCCATTATTTCGGTGGCCTTGCCTCAACATAAAGACCTGTTATACATTTGTTGCTCTATGACAAAACATAAATAAACTCACTTCCTGGATGTCTCCTGACTCCAAGTTTCCTGATCTCATCATACACAAAGATTAAGATTCCGTAGGGTACTGGCACAAACCACCACTGCACTCTGATGGAAGACGGGGGGAGAGAGAGAAACAGTCATGCAGTAAGTGTGTTCAGACATATTGATTATTAATACAAAGGAAAAGGAATGTTACACTACTGGAGGGATCTTACCGAATGGGCATGAAGTTGAATATGTTTGGCATGCCAGGGCAGTAGCAGAGCAGGTTACCAAGACACAGTTGGAAGACAATAGCGGACACCAGGACCTTGTTTCTGTGACCCAAAACAGCACTCATGTCAATAAATATACATCTCCACACACCACCACTATAGTCCATCTCCACACACCACCACTATAGTCAGTAACCTAATTATCATAGCATGCCTTGTGCAGAAAAAAAGGAGACTACGACATAGTGAATATCTGAAATGTATTGAGGCATTTAGAATGTTGTTAAATATGAATTTACTCTTGAGACTGAAATAATGGGATTGTGCTGTCTCAATAGCGCAGTGCAAAACAAAAACCCTAAAGACCCAGACCACCAACAGGTCAGTCATTGGTCTGCCTACTGACCTAAAGAAGCCTTGCTGGAAGACAGACAGACGGCGAGTTTTTCTGATCAGGACATCAGAAATCTGGCAGATCTCAATACTGACAAAGAAGACAGTGTAGCAGGTGTACTCCTGGTACAGACGTTGGCTGAAGGTCTGTAAGAGAGGTGTTTCTTTTTAGTGTAGCCTAGTAGCCTATAAGGTGCCATCTCATATTTTGTTACAAGGAATGCTCAGCATGTTCATAGAGCTTTATGAGGATATATACAGTATACAAATACAACTGTAGTTCGTTAGAATAATACAGTGTGTGTGTGTGTCAGAGGGAGGAGAGAGAGGGAGAGAGAGAGAGCACATTTTGCCTACTCTCCAATTCCTCCTCACCCATTCCTGGCCATAACTGTCCTGCAGGTCTTGTAGATGGACATCTTCCCATTGTGCCCTGAGACCCACACACAGCAACGGGTACCAGCCCTCCTGGGCCATAGCGCTGAAGTAATCAGTGAAGCCAGCATAAGACTGGATCGCTCCTGAACATTGGGAAGAAGCAATCCAAGGTCAGGGAAGGGTTTTCTGTAGTTGCATATTATGTGAGATATCATCTGGCAATAATGTAGGCATTTTAATGCAGCCAGACATGCATTCATACGGACCAATCTGGAAATATGAGTAGACAGCCAAAGCTTCGTTCACAAGCCGATCCCTGCGGGGGTTCCTTGGTTTGAGATGCATGATGTCACTCTCTGCTTTCTCATAGGCCAGAGATACCGAGGGGAACTTCAGGAGCGAGAGAATGAGAATACACAAAAGTTAGAGATGCATCAAAATCAAAGTTTGAGAACAGCCATAGCGACCATATTTATTCTTGTCAAAAGTATCCAATCAGCCAATCACAATAACAATGCATCTGCATGTTTATATTTGCACCTATGCTTGCAGACTGTGAAGTGAACTTCAAGAGTGTGGTGCTTCCAGTTCAGAGGAGTAGGCTTGGAAGCATCCTTATCTATGCCTGAACTGCACTGGATGTAAGTTTAGTGTATTTTAAATAGTTATATATGTATAATAGTGTTTCGTGTAGACTATTTGTCTCTTCAACACATAGACAGCATGTTGAAGGTCAAAGGATGCTCACAATGTCAGTGGCCAGCTCAATGAAGAGGATGGTGATGCAGCCGAGGGGGAGAGGGACGCTGACGGTGATGTAAATCAGGTAGGGGGTCAGCTCTGGAATATTCTTGGTCAGAGTGTAAGCAATAGACTTCTTCAGGTTGTCAAAAATAAGGCGACCTGTAGACCAGAGGGTTTGTATGTTACTGTGTGACACACTTTGTAGACAGAAGGGCTTGGCTCTCCCTATGGCCAAGTCATTTTGAGGACCCTTTTAGACAGTATATCGGTACAATCTATATCTTATCATTTTCAGTTGCATTTTTAGGATGTTTGACCAATGCAAGCCATCAGTCAGCTTGGTGTGATGCTGCCTCTCCAGTGCGTTGTTAAAGCCAGACACTGGCCCGTACTCACCTTGCTCCACCCCTGTCACAATAGAGGCAAAGTTGTCATCCAGCAAGATCATGTCGGCAGCATTCTTGGCAGCATCAGAGCCAGAGATGCCCATGGCAATGCCAATGTCAGCCTTTTTCAGGGCGGGCGAGTCGTTCACTCCGTCCCCTGTCACAGCCACAATAGAGCCCTAAATGAGGAGAACAGTCAAGTCAAATCAAGTCAATGCTTTATTGCCAACATGATGGAACATTGTCTGGACAAAATCAGATAGTCTCAATATAACCGTATTGCAACAACAACAACAACTCATAGCAGAGCAGAATAAGTAATAAGCTCATCTTTAGCATAGAAAAAATAGAAGGCCAGTGTCCTAAATGCAGTGAAATGTCTTTTAGATTGGGGCTGCACAATTAACGATTTTAAATTGAAATCCCAATTTGAACTAATGCAATCATCTAAATCAAAGGCTGCAATCTGGTCAGGATCATGATTTTTTTATATTCACTTCATCCTCCGTATGTGCCAGTGAAGCTCAGCCAACAGGAGTGATGTTTTGGAGTGCAACATTTGGATTATTGAACTGAAGCTGGCCTTCGACTGGCCAGTGGGCAGGGTGGGTCAGAGGGGTCTTTTCCCACCCAATGGGTAAGTGAGTACTCACCAGGCGCTGGCAGCTCTCCACTATGATGAGCTTCTGCTGGGGGGAGGTGCGGGCAAAGACCATCTCTGGATGGTTCTTCAGGATCTCGTCCAACTCTTCACTGCTCATGTCCTTTAACTGACCACCATTGACCACACAGGCACGGGCATCTCTATTGGCGTTGGGTTAGAATTACATTCTTGTTTTTTATTTTATTCGTTGTTAATGTTACACAGTGATTCTATAAATGTTTCTGATGGACTGTGAATTAATATTTTAATGCACATTTGTGAAATATGAATGGGTGTCTAGTAGTAAACTGTTACAACATTTTAAGTTGTTTGTTTTTCTCATAGATGTATTGATCCTGCACACATTTTATTAGTTGAAGCTACCCCATAGAGAAACTGCCTTTGGATCAAAATGGTAGTTCAATACTGTGTTGCTGTGTAGCTGGAGGACTGGATATTAGAATTGGAATCGAATGTGATGTAAGATGTTAGTGTTGGTGAACGTTGGTGAAAATGAACATGGTACCCACCTCTTATTGACCTGCTCCACAGGGATTCTCAGTCTGGCGGCAATGTCCTCCACTGTCTCACTTCCCTCGGAAATAATGCCAACGTTTGCTGCGATGGCCTTTGCAGTAATTGGATGGTCTCCTGTCACCATGATTACCTAGGAGGTTTGTAAAGGGTGATAGGAGAAAAGGGCATGATATACTGTACATAACCGTCACAAGTCTGGTGGGCACAGACTATTTTCCCAACTCGGTGCTGTTAATGGAAGTCCTCGTTACCCGAATCCCAGCCGTACGGCACTTCATGACGGCGTCGGGCACAGTGGCACGGGGCGGGTCAATCATGGAGATCAGACCAGCGAAGCAGAGGCCACCGGTGGGGAAGTTCATCTCGTCGGGGTCAAAGCTGAAGCCACGGGGGAACTCCTTCTCGTTCAGGTACAGGTGACAGAAGCCTGTTGGGGGGAAACAAATGTTTTTAAAGAGCTCACAGGAGCATTGAACAAGATGTGCTGCTCCCTAAATGAGAAGAAACTGTGCAGCATCATCTGTGCAGTATCATCTGAACTACATTTCACTTTGAGCTGATATAACTCTACTCACACTGGGCTCACACTTGGGCACTTGTGTCTAATACTCCTTCAGTCATTATGATTAGTATTAATGGATCTGATCAACTCTACTTGACCATATAGCAACATGATGTCAAACAAACTGTCAGCTCTCTGTTTGTACTTAATCCACATATTACTATATGTGGATTAAGTACAAACTACTACTACTACATGTTTCGTCTCAATAATTGCTATCCTATCATTTGTGTGGGTTATAGAAAATTATACCCCTAAGGCATCTTACCCCACACTCTCTCCCTAAGGCATCTTACCCAACACTCTCTCCCTAAGGCATCTTACCCAACACTGTCTCCCTAAGGCCCTAATGCATCTTACCCAACACTCTCTCCCTAAGGCATCTTACCCAACACTCTCTCTCTAAGGCCCTAATGCATCTTACCCAGCACTCTCTCCCTAATGCATCTTACCCAGCACTCTCTCCCTAAGGCCCTAAGGCATCTTACCCAGCACTCTCTCGCCCAGGCCCCCCAGATCCATGTAGGCCGTCTGGAAGGCCTCCTTCCACTGGTCATCCAGGGGGAGCTCCTGACCCTTAATCAAAATGGTGGAGCAGCGCTCGAGGATTCTCTCTGGGGCTCCCTTCATCACCAGCAAGTAGCGCAAGTCAAGTGGGTCATCCAGCTCATGCATTGACAGCTGTGTGCCACAAGGGGGAAACAGAGGTTGAGAGAGAGTTTTTATGAGTGAGAGAGAGTTTTTATGAGTGCTCTCAATGAGGGATTTTGGTGGTTTGATATGAAGCGTAGTTGGTTTAAAACTATGTTGATGCAAATAACAAGTTAATTGAAATATGAAGTGACAATTTATGAACATTTTGAAAAACAACATATAATGTATGACGTGGTTTTATTGAAGTGTAAGACTATAATATTCAAGATTACCTGAAATTTGTTTGTAGAGTTAAATGGCACCTCACAGACCTTCTTGAACCTAGCCCTGTAGTCCATTACATTGCCTACAGTCAGTTCCGTAAACTTCAGTAGGGCTGTTTCTGAGGCATCACCCACAACAAATCTCTATAGGAGTAGAATTGACGGACCAAGTGTTAATCATTCCCGCATTATGCATCTGTGTGTGTGTGTGTGTGTTAGAGTGTATGTGTTGAAGAAGTGATCTGTGTATCATCACCCTAGGTACAGGGACAGTTTCTTGGTTGGGTTTGAAGGTGGCTCGGTTGCAAAGGCCAGCTACTCTTGCTAGGGCCCTCCATGTCTCTGATGACTGGTCGAAGCTTTGGCCTACGTAAAAGGCAAACAAAGTCTCAGTTAACTTCCTCATAACATGATTTACGTATCAGATAAATCTTCTGTCACGTTTTTTACAGTGTTTGGATTGCGTGACAGAGCCTTGGCGACATTTCCTAAATTGTATGGCAATTGCTGTTCCTGGTTTAACTCTTGGCAACACTTCATAAATGTTATGGCAATTGCACTTACCTTATTTAGATAGTAGACAAAATGTACTAGGGAGAATCTCACGAATCTAGACTCATTAGTAACTTAACTTAAAAGTTATTAAATGTGAATAACATTAATAGCAAGCCAAAAAAAATAAAATGGTTAAAATTGACCAAAAAAGCATCAGTTGGTCTCTACACCTCACCTGATTGGTCCTCTGTTGTATCGGCAGCATGAATCATATTGTCAAACCACAGATGGGCCACTGTCATCCTGTTCTGGGTCAGCGTGCCAGTCTTATCGGAGCAGATGACTGAGGTGGAGCCCAGGGTCTCTACAGCCTCTAGGTTCTTCACCACACAGTTCTTCCTGGCCAGACGCTTGGCCGTGAGAGATAGACACACCTGGTGGCAGAATGGGGATATATTGACTGATGGGGTGCCTATCATCACGGAGGAACCAGGTGATAAGGATATTAAAAACTCTTCTATAATTTGTTTGACGGTTGCATATGTTGAGTGTTTTAGTCGGACTCAAATGTATAGACTTTTACTTGACTTTTACTCTGTAGATTCACTACCCTGGAAATCCAGAGTTCTCAAGAAAGCACAATTTGATTTGTCTCTGTGAGACGCTCTGGCAATGAGTAATGATGAGGCGAGCTAAACAGACGACGACAGAGCTGCAACGAATCAGTCAGTAAATATTGGTTGTAGTGTTATCCAATTGCGTCGAAGTCCAGAATCAGTCAGTCAACATTGGTCGTAGTGTTATCCAATTGCGCGCATTGAGATTTGAGTGAGAGTTTGGCCATTTTCTAGCCTAGAAATCTAGACGCGCCCCTAGCGGCAGCGAATTACATTTGCTGCCAGGGCTAGTCTAGCAACTCTCCGTTGGCTTGTGAGCTCCAAAAATCTAAACTTAATCAGGCCAATGAAATCGTGTATAGAGTCGTTAGGTGGGCTTAACATAATGATTGATGGCAGAGTTGCAACGGTTTGGCTTGAATTCCCTGCTACTTGAAAACAAATAAGATGGATGTTGCTGCTGGCGAACAGTGTGACACGAGTTAAGCTTTTATTAAGTTGGCAAACGTTTGAACTAGCCAACTAGCTCCGCTGGTGGGAAACGCATGGGACTCATAGCGCTGCCGCTGTCCTATTGCGTGCAAAGGGAATTTGAAAGACAACTGATTATCCCGCCCCTCGGACTGAGCACTGCGAACGGTGAGTGTCCAGACCCTACATTTTAATGTGGGTCTGGCTCGTCAGGCTAGCCATTTTCATCATTCGTGGCCAGACCTTTAATCTTTCTAGCTTACCAGGGTCTGGATTTTCCAGGCTACAGGTTCACTGACGAGCGCTAATTAGCTTTAGGCAGTGACAGGCAGTGTGTCTCCTGTGCTTTCTATCACCAGGTTATAACAAGGTGATGAGGATATTAAATCAACTACCACCAAATCAATAAATATTATTTCTTTGACTGTTGTTGTGCTTTGACTGTTTCATGTTGTGCATGTGCAACTCAGTCAGACCCTTCACTTTGGACAAAAGCATCTGCTACTGCATGTACTATAAACATAAGACATAGACCCCAGTGTATAGACCAGGGGGCTCCAACCTTTTTTCCTCCGAGAGCTACTTTGACAAAAATGGACAGGGCCGAGAACTTTTATATTACTAGTAGCATGTCATGTATCCACATAGCTGATCTCCATCCAGAACCACTGAATAAGATTTGTATTCCTTTTTCAACTCATGTACCTTCTCTCTTTGTAGACTGTGAAATTGATTTATGAACATCTTCCTCAAACCTTTTGGAGAGCTACTTAGAAACAGGTGGGGAGCTAGTGGTAGCTTGCGAGCTACCTGTTGGAGACCCCTGATCTAGACTGTAGTATGTAGCAGTATGTAAGTGCAGCTCTAAAGGTTCTCTGGCAGGAGTAAATGAGCTTGGTCATCTGTAGCAAAATGCTACTGAATGAGATGCTAATTCTGTCAGTATGGGCACTTACAGTCACGGTAGCCAGAAGACCCTCCGGCACATAGGCTACCACAATGGCCATGAAGAAAATCATGGCCTCCAGGAAGGCGTACCCAATGAACATGGCCACCACAAAGAAAGTGAACCCGAAGAAGATAGCCAGGCCAGCAATGATGTCTACAAAGTGCTCGATCTCAATGGCAATAGGCGTCTTCTCATTTCCCACTCCTGAGGCCAAAGTGGCAATCCGCCCAATGATTGTCCTATCACCTGTGTTGATAATAATTCCAGTGGCAACTCCTGAGGAGAGACAGATGATAATAGAAAGGTCAAAACCAAGAAGGCTGGAGTTCTTTAATCAGTGCAGTGTTTGATGTCAAGTCAGGTAAACACTATGCTTGTGACAGTCACACAGCAGATATGCATCTGTGTGTGTTTGACCTCAAATGACCTCTCGTGTGTGTGTGTGTGTGTGTGTGTGTGTGTGTATAGGTACTTTCACAAGTGCTTTGAGTGCTGTTTTATCTAACCCTCTAGACAGGTGGTTGAGAAGAAGGCAATGTTTTTCGTCTCCAGGGGACTCTCGTGGGTGTACTCTGGAGTCTTGCTCTGTGGCTCCGACTCGCCGGTCAAAGAGGAGTTGTCCACCTGCACACGAAACAGAAAGAGGCACACCACAAGGTGCCATTTTCACAACCACACAACAACAACCTGCAGGCTTATGACAGCAGTTTCCCTTTGCTAAAGCTGTTGACAAGCCAAACAACAGTGAAATGGATTGAGTTCATGAAGCCTAAAAAAGGTATTTGGGTTGGTATTTGTTTGATGTTGTCATATTGCAAACCCATGCAAGAGTTACGAGTTCTACTTTTTAAAGTAGTTCCTTTTGGGGGCTCACCTTACAGCCCTGTGAAGTGATAATGCGGATATCAGCAGGGACTCGGTCACCACCTTTGATCTCCACCAGATCACCCACCACTAACATGTTGGCATTGATCTCATTTTTCTGACCATCTCGAATCACCACTGCTTGCTGGTAAGAAAATTAAAAAGTCTGTTAAAATGACTAATAGTTTTGAGTTTATTATTCAATTGTAAAAATGATGTTAATCGCTACAAAAAAATAGAAATGGATGAAGTCTACCTGTGGCACCAGATTTTTGAAGCTGGCGATGATGTTTGTACTTTTAAATTCCTGATAGTATCCAAAGCACCCTGTCACCACCACCACAGTAATCAGGGTGATGGCCAAATACAACTGCACAGGAAAAAAGAAAGACACAAATATTTGTCATACAACCAATTATGTCATACAACCCATTATGCAAACGAATCCTTGAAGCATTAAAGATGGTAAACAATTAATAGAACTTTTCATTAAATCACCAAAGTTGACCCCCCCCCCACACACACACACCCACACACACACACATACGTCGTCGTAGCAGGAGGGTTCGCCCTTGCCAAGCTCGATGCCGAAGGCGATGAAGCAGATGACAGCCGCCACCCACATCAGGCACTGCAGCCCTCCGGCCAGCTGCCGGGCGAACTTCACGTACTCCGGGGTGCCCTTCGGGGGCTTGAGCTCGTTGGGGCCGTCACGCTCCAAGACTTGCTGGGCGAAAGTGGTGGTGAGTCCCTGCATGACCACACACACAAAAATAAAGAAGAAATATCGACCAGAGGTGGAGGTCAAAGGGTCAAAGTAAGAGTGGAGAGTTCAGGAAAAAAAGAATCTGGCATAATGCGTTTGGATTGTTGCTGGTGTTATTAGAAAATGTAGGGAAATCTTTTGGGAGAGAAAACTTGATTCAGTGAACTCCTCTCAAAACGTTACATTTAGTCATTCAGCTGACACTTTTATCCAAAGCAACTAAGACAACAAGGGAACATAAGGTACAGTGTGAGTAGGATATGTTAGTGCAGCAATACGTATCACTTGCATGGAGACATGGATGTGCCATACAGTAGGTGCTACTGTGCCTGCAGGCGCCAGTGCATATGCCCAAATGCCGCTCAGTATGTCTGGAGCAGAAAAAAACAACCTTCTAATATTCAGATTTTGTGTTTACCTTGTTTACATCTGTGGTATACTTCATCTCTAGCTCCTCAATGGGGATTGCATGGTCATCCTTGTAAAGACAACGATTTAAAAAAGAGGGTCAAACAGCGATTATCCAATTAGAAACGGTCTTTTTTGAACATGAATTATTTGAACAGGTTAGAACTGTTAGGTGCTGTAACAGTACATTTCAGTAAATATGGAAGAATCTGTTGATCTATTCAGCGTCACCTACAATGTCCATTTCCTTTTTCATGCTCTCCATTTTCTCCTTCTTCTTGACCTTCTTCTTTTTGATTTTGACATCCATGTCTCCCCCCCTTTTGTCCATCTCGACAAACATATCATAAGAATCCTATGGGAAGACAAAAGCAACTTTCAAAATTAACTTTATACTGTATTGTACTGTTAAAACTGATAACTGTTTAGTAATGTTTGATATATAAATGTTTAAGGGACACAATGAAACAATGAAATGTAATTTATATGTTTTTTCCCCATGACTTTCTATGTTCTATGGTGGTATTGACTAATGAAGAACACAATGGACCCTAATTGAAATGATGGGTGAAGAGCAAAGCCACTCAGTGTATCATGCTTGAGCTTTTGTGTAGTTTGTACTTAAGTAGCATAAGTGTAGCAGAAGTGAACTGACACACTGATGTTATGTGCTGTTATGAGTATCTTGCTTGTGTTATTTAAAAAAATAGCAAATAGATTTTGCCTTCTTATTAAATTAGCTTTGGTTAGGCCTTAGACTTTGCCCACCATTTAAATGAGTAGTTAAATAGCCTTCATAACATAAAGGATTATTTACTGATATGTTTGGGCTTGCACTTCCAGTTAGGCAACTTGCTGAAATATTGATATATTTACTCTGGATCTAATATTTGGGATCTTTCAACTGGGTTAGAATTTAATTGAAAACTTACTCAAAACTCACTTAAGTCAAATAATTTGAGAGATTCTCACCTGTTTACTCATGATGCCTGTCTTTAAGTCACCATCCAAATCGATTGTTGTCCAAATGCCACTTTTCCTTCCCCCCGAAATCTTGAAACCTTTTTATATTCCCACACAATTGTCCAGAAATGGTTCCTAACGCCACAGAACAAGACTGACCAGCCTTGATAAGTTTATATACCGAGCTAAAGTCCTTCACCTACAACAGCCCGCCCTAAGGTGCCATTGACAATGTCAAGCAAGCTTAAGGGCATTACGGTGCATTTCCCCATCTTGTATCAACGCCTTTAACTTTGTGCGTAACTACTCTACCTGTGTTATCATTGTGAAAACATTGTTTTTTTCATGCTTACGCAGGTTACAGAATCACACACGTTTAATGCCTTAGTCAATCCTACGTTGTGGCAATGACAAGGTCACATCAAATATGAGTAGCAGCTACCACAGGTAACTTATTGTCCATGGTTAAGACAATGGTTCAGACTTCTATGATAATTGATGCAATGACTTTTCATAGTGAATTGTCACCTTCAAATTGCCATTGCCCCTGAACTAGCAAAACAAACAAACAAACAAACAAACAAGCCCTTTCCCATTGGCTGAGTACCTCGTACAAGTGTGATTAACACACCCTTAAGCTAAACTCTTTAGCTTCTTATGGGACATTCAAATCATTAGTAACAAACCTCCCTGTCCCAGTCTGTAACTGTTTTATCAGATTATTTTAGGCCTATTTGTTTTCATCTACACTGTGTCAATTGTATTTTTTTTTTTTTATTCACATACTATGGTTGTGATTTCAGTGGTTGCTGTTGTTATATGTATTATTTTATATTTGTATTTCAGCTACATTGAAGGTTGAATGAATGGAGTTTGGCCATACACTTTTTAAAAGCACTGCATGCAGTGACAGTGCAGACTGTTTAAGATGGCTGTCCTTTGTCACTGCTTCACACTGTTTATCGTGTGCAGGTCACTCACACAAACCCTTGTCTGTCAATCAAATCCATATCTTCTGGAGTCAAACTAAAGAGTAGACAAACTGAATGTGTCCTGCCACCCCTGCCAGTTCTTAGTTCAGTGGTTAAATATTAACCGAAACAGAAGGTCCTCAGCCTTCATTCAGTACTGTATAGGTCCTTTCTGGATCCCACCCCGACTCTCTCTCCCACTCGCTTCCTGTCATTCTCTACTGTCCTGTGCATAAAAGGCCAAAATATAAAAAGTAAGACACTCAAGAGATCAGATATATAGATAGATATATACTTTATTGATTCCCCAAGGGGAAATTCAAGGTCTCAGTAGCATACAGACCCAACATGCACTTACAGCATCACACACAACATGCACTTACAGCATCACACACAACATGCACTTACAGCAGAAAAAGTAATATAAAATTCCACTGCACAATAGAGACAGTAGAAGATAAAAAAATACTAAAAGACTAAATACTAAAAATACTAAAAAAACGAAATCAAATATCCACATATTGTGCTTAAGGATGAACAAGCATGAGGCTCTTGCAATGATAGGCAGGGACTGAGCCTGTAGTTCCATATGCATGGGTTCTCTATGAGAGTGAGTGTCATGGTGATGGTGCAAATAAGTAAGTCCAACAGTGCAACACTGCAAGTATAAAGTCTAGAAACCAGCATAAAATAAATATGGACATATAAGAGAATAATGTAGACAAGTAATATAAAAACTATATCAGTGCAAAAATAGGTTGAAGTAATAGGGTTACAGCCATTGTATTAAATAAAAAGTAAAAGGTATCAGTTAATCAATGACTCCTTTCCATGTTTACTTTAAGGTCTAAACACACAGAGATAAAACACACAGAGAATAATATAATCCTTCTAAAATATATGACAAACTGTGTGCGTATGGTTTCATAACACTTTTAAATTGTTACTCTGAAAGCACTGTTAAACTGTCTGATGTGTGCGCGATTCAGCAGAGCTACAGTATGGGGTTTGTTATGTCTACCTCAGTGAGTCCTGGTTTATGTAAAATTGCTCTGTTGTCCTTTATTTAAATTATTGTTATAAGTTCACACTCTGGTCCCTGGTCACATTTGAGTGACCTTGTGCACAAGATTCTTAGACTTAGACCCCCAGAACACCAAAGCTGGCTAATATCAAAAATAACAGGTCTCTCCACATAAAAGGATCACTGACTAGTTTCAGTAATTTGTTGTTTTGCACTCTGTCTTTTAATTATTCTATGTTGACTTTTATGTCTTTTAATAATTCTATTTTATGTACTGTACTTTTGAAACATTTTTAAAATATTGCCCCTTTATGCTTTTATGTACTATTACCCTTTGATTTGTGTTTACTGTATGTAAAGCCCATTGAATTACCCCTATATGCGTGCCTGGGCTTGCCTTGTCTACTTATTAACACACATTACATTTAAGCTATACCACAGAGCATCAGAGATATCTTTCCCTCCTGTGAGAGGAGGAATTTTAAGGCACTGAGGTGAGTGTGACCTTCAAAGGTTGTCCTTTGGTGCCCAAAAGGTTTAAGTAAATACCTGTTGCCCTCCATTGCATATGTAGCCCTTCAGTCTTATCTAATGGCACCTGTTATCAGCTAGTCAGCACAAGATCAAGTGTAAAAACTGTGCATGCAGTGATAACAAAAGACTAGTAAATGTTCGCAGACCTGCGAGACAGGGTTACGTGAAGACACAGATCGGGAGAAGGATACAAGAAAATTCCTGCGAGCACAGTAGCCTAGTAGCCTCCATCATTCTCAAATGGAAAAGTTTGGAACAACCAGCCTTCCTAGATCTGGGGACAAAGGACCTTGGTCAGACAGGAAACCAAGGACCCAATGATCACTATGAATGAGATCCAGAGTTCCTTTGAGAAGATGAGAGAAGCATAAAGAAGGACAAACATCAGTGCAGCTCAGTGCCTGGTTTCTTTCACACACACTGTTGGGAATTGTGGCCAAATAGTTCAGTCTTCGTTTCATCCGACCAGATGATTTTACTTCTCATGGTCTGAGAGTCGTTCAGGTGTTTTTGGGAAACTCCCGGCAAAAAATGACATCTGTCCACTCTACCATAAAGGCCTGATTGGTGGAGTGATCCACTGATGATTGTCCTTCGTCATAACAAAGTGTCTGAAAGCGTCATAACAAAGGGTCTGAATACTTCTGTGAATGGCATATTTCAGTCTTTTATTTTTTTTATACATTTACAAAACAATCCAAACACCGGCTTTTTTTGGAGTGTTGGATTATTGTGTGTAGATTGATGAGAAAAAAAATAATTGAATCCATTTTAAGATGACTCTGAAAAAGTGAAGCGCTGTGAATACTTTCCGCATGCATTGTACATTATTTGGAACATATTTCACTGGAATACAATGGCTTACTTTTACTTTCAGAAGACACCAACTTTTCAGACCATAAAATGAACATTGATAACACTAAAAGTGTATTATCTAATGAGCACTGTTATTGATGTGATGATATTCAGGATCCTTAAATGGTCATAATGGGGAAAGTAAGTACAAGGCTGTGAACCATTAGTAATGCTCAGGGCTTCCCAGTGTCAAACTAACAACCAACAGAGGGTGCCCAAAACACAAAAACATCCAGCAGTTCATCTCAATTCTGCAATGACACTGCACACACCTTCTTGACCTTACCTCTCAGGTCTCAGGAGAAAAGCCTGCTGGTAACCAGCTGTTAGAACTAAACATGGTGAAGCAGCTTTTAGCTGTGCGATTCAGCTCTGGAAACAACTTTCGGATGACATTGAAAAGGCCCAATTGTATCCATTTTTAAAATATAGATTTAAGAGTTACAAATTCTGAATATGTCTTTTAATTATTCTACCTTGTGTCTTTTCTGTTGTCTTTTTATTTATTCCTTATTTTTAAATGATTTTACCTTGTGTGTTTTATGTTTTTTTTATGATGAAACTATTCTTTGACTATTGCGCTTCTATGTTTTTATTTGCTATTACTGTTTGCTTTTGTTTATGTAAAGCACATGAGCACATTGAATGACCTCTGTGTATGAAATGTGCTATATAAATAAATTTGACTTGACTTTGAACTGGGTTAACTTTGAACTGTGACATGATCTGATGTAGTTTGTTCCAAGTCTTACTTTGAAACGCAAAGCGAAGATCTAGTCAATAACGACATTTTAACCTTAACTGACTTGATAATCCTAATAACGTGGATCTGTTGGCTGCCACCTCATAAAATAAGAGAAGAGTAAAGACATTTGGTGTGCCAAACTCAAGTCAACACAGGGCCGGTTCTCCCTATACGCACACACGTTGCGTAGGGCCCCGCAAGTTAATGAAGGCGCTCTCCCCCGTCTCCCCTTGAGTCAAGCTAGTGACAGACAGGTATACAGTTATAGCGACAGTGTCTCATACAGGAAGATGAACATGAAACCGAATTAGCATTCAGGGCATGAAAAACGGAAGAAACTTTACGAGAATGAACAGCGGGAACAGCAGTCGGGTAAACTTGCTTCCATGGTTTGGTTTGATAGGCTATACCTAACAGCGAAGTAAATCCCCTGATCTGTCTGCGGCTTGCTTGCTAGCCTTTCCCAGTCCTTCACTTTAGTTGTGAAATATAATCGCATGTTACGTTTTTTGAATGCGGGCGACTGGCTACATTTTGAAAAAAAAAAAAATTCAGTCAAGCTTTGGTTTAGATAGCTAACTGAACGTACGCAAAATGGAAAGTAGTCTAATGTATGGGATGTAATGCATGGGCAATAGATGCACTTTGATTGTTTAAAGTAGGCTAGTCTACGTTTTGAAAAATATTGAAGGGAATCAGGGGAGCCTATGTCTTTGGCAAGTAGCCTACTACAGACACACAGGTGAATAACAGTCAGCCTCAGCCAGAAGGCTACTAGCCGTCAGACCCTTACAAAAAATAACTGCATTACTTCATGCGTAACTGCAGATTTCTGAGCATCAAAGCCGCAGTTTTGGAGGAAATATTTGCAGTTGTTATTCAGGGAATGCAGTATTTTGGACACAAAAAACTGCGTTGTAGGCCTACTGCATAGTGATTTACTACAGAAAATATATATATTTGGGGCTTGTATGCCTTTAATTCTGACAGAACAGTGGAGGGAATAACAGGAAGCGAGTGGGAGAGAGAGAAGGGGAGGAGTGACCCAGGCTGGACTCAAATTGAACTGGCCAGACTGAATATGATACGGGCACTGTAACTGTTGCACCACAGTGCCCTCCTATATTATTTCTCTTCTAATTCTAGTGATACATTATCCCAAAACAATTGCTGCCCAGAATAGAGAAATATTTCCATCCATGTGTGTCAAGTTGTGCATGGTTCGTGCAGTTTTACCCAACTTGAAAAGGAGTTGACTCATCTACTGTACATGGAGAAAAAACTGGATTCCTTGTTGTGTCCTTTTCCTCTTTTTTTCCCTTTTTATTCAGATTTCAGCAGCTTATTTCCAATTGCATTTTCAATGGACAGCAGTAAATTGATGGCAAGGATTAATTTCCATGAGGAATTGGTTGTTACTAGTTTGTCACTAGGTTTTCACTAGGTAAAAAACATTCAAACATTTAAACAGAGAAGAAAAGAAACATATAAGCCTTTGCAGTACAACACACATCACTAGTAGAAACCACACATGTGCAAACGTTTAAATATCTACCTTCCAGTATGAATTACACAATAGAAAAATATTACATTCGATAGAAAAATATACATCTGAAATTAAAATACACCTGATGGTTCACCAGTGCATATTGCACAAGCCCATTAGCAGTAGCAAGTTAACTGATAACCCAATACCTACAAGTCAAGTCACCGATCATATTCTCACCATGCATTTTAAAACACGAAAACATGTAAATGAACAATAACCAATTTAAACCTGTGTTTTCACTAGACAAACATTTGTCAACAGAGTTACATAGCCATACACATGACATGGAACGCTACACTACGTGCATTTGTAACGGATGCCAGCTAGCATAGCTGTGCTTGTGGAACGTTGGTAAACCTCACTCCCCGACGCCTCAAGAGTGCTGCTGGCATGCGAGGCTATTGGCTCAATTGTTAGCGCGCTCGCCTCCCTATCCGAGGTGCTGCTGTTCGCGGGTTCGAGTCTGGGCGTGTGCAGGGCTGAATCGCGCAGGTTCAACACAACGCAGGTCCCCCACCTGAACTGACTGGAGGATCTGTTTCACAGAGAGCATCTTGAAACGTCATGGCCGGAGGTAGTCGTTCAGTGGTCTCAAATCTAGTATCGGGCGGAACCCACCATCCTGTTTCGGAACAAGTTAGTAGCTCGAATAGAAGCCACTCTGCTGTTCGCTCTGCTTTACGTCCCTGATTGCCCCTTTTTCCAACAGTGTATTGATCTCGTTTTGAAGAGCCAGTTGCCGCTGTGGGTCTGGTTGGTGAGAGAAAAGAACGCCCTTGAACATGGTCGGGCGGTGCTTGAATTGCAGCCACAATTTGGGCGAGGCTGAATGCATGAGTGGAATGAGTTTCCATGCACAAAGTGTCAGGAAGAGTATGGTGGAGCCGCCGTAGGAGCAGCGTGGGGGTTGTAGCCGCCACGCTGCCGGGGCTTGGTGAAGGTTCCGTGGGCGCTTTGGCGACGGGGGTCTAGGCAACAGCTTCTCCCACTGTTTCTTGGACTCCCTGGACTCCTTAGCTCTGTGAAGCATTTCAACTGCACCAGACCCAAAGGTAAAGCGAGGACTGAGGGGCAGCTTCATCAGAGTATTTCTGTCAGGCTCTGGGAGCTTTGACTGAGCCAGCCACAGATGTCGCCGAGCCATCCACAAAGACGCAATGGAACGCCCGCTGGAGTGTGCTGCTCCTCTAGCAAGGTGCACCAACACCTCTGAAACTCTCTTTAGCTCATTTACCACCTCTTGTGCGGGGGCAGCCGAGAGGTCCTCTATGAGCTCCATTTGATACAGCGCCAGAACAGATGTAGTGTTCATAAGGCATGCACCAAAGGCTGTATTGTAAAATGTCCTCTTAAGCCATTTGTCAGTCGTGCGACACTGCTTATTTGGACATGACGGATCTTTCCCCATGAGGGCTGTAGGCAGGAGTAGAAGAGAAGCTATGGAATCATCCATTGCTGGGTATGCACCAAAACCTACCTCATCCGCTCCATTGATGTTGGCAAACTGTGCCCATTGCCTCATGGGTGGGGTGGCAGCTTCAGGGTGCTGCCACACAGATGTCATTTCTCTGACAAAATCAGGTAGCACAGGGAGAGAAGATGGTGTACTTGTGGTATCTCTTGCTCTGTCAAACTGAGACGGTGGGGCCTGCGTCGTAGCTGGCATCTCCACCTTAATGCGCCTAGCAGCTCTGCACATTAGGGCAATGAACCCATCACCAGAGAATGCAGCAGAATTGTCAGAAGGCACAGAATGTGAGGATGAGCTGTGGTCAGAGCTCAGATCCGAAGGATGAGGGGATGTTGCAGCTCGGTTGCCAATGTAATCGTCTTCAAGGTTATCGGATGCAATCAGCGAAACACCTTCAAAGTCATCAGTAGCCTCCCGAGGGGCAGGCCAGGGAGATAAAGAAGCACCTGCAGAATGCTCATCTGGGGCGGCTGGGCGGGCAGTTAGTGGCTGCATCATCCACTGCTGGTTCACAGCCAGAGATGACACCTCTTTAGCCGAAGAAGTCACTGTAGTGGCCAGAGCCTCATATGTATCATGCTTCCTTTTCCTGTGTTTCTTACCAGAGGGGGGTGGAGCAGACTCCTTTTCTTCATGGACTTTGTTCTCAAGTGAAGGTGCCTGGTGGGAACGTTGTGAACCCACCTCAGAAGATGCCCTTGATGACACAGATCCATTGTCACCAGCAACCTTGTTCACCCGGCTTGACAGGGTGCGAGTGGAGAATGGGGCACAGCTTGGACAGCTGGACCGGTCTGCCCTTGAGGCGACAGCATGCTCCGGACCAAGACACACCACACAGAGGGTGTGGCTGTCCTCTATCGGCAATTTACCATTGCAGTTCGTGCAATTGTGAAAGCCAGGCATGGTAAGAGAGGAGTAATACCACTAAGTTACAATGAACTTAACAGCCACATGCAATGGTACCAGGCGTGGTACAGCAACACAAAAACAGTGATATCAGTGTGCACTTATCTGCAACGAGCACAGATGCAGTGGTACCAGACGTGGTACCAACAACTTTCTCACCGTAGTACCAGAGATGGCGCCGATAATAGCAACGGTACCAGAGACGGTCACCTCAGAGTAGTACCAGCAGCCACAAGGCACAGATATTGAGCTTGTAGCAGCCTATGAGAGATATAGTCAGAGACATTTTTTCTAGCTACTCTCTACCTCCCTTAAGCAATTAGGCGAGTGACTCACTCGATAGAGTGAGAGTCGCAACAATAAAATGCTGGGATCAGAGTCTGGTACCGTGACCACAAGACACAGATATTGAGCCAGTAGCCACCTATGCGAGCTATAGCCAGAGATATTTTCTCTAGATAAGCTCTATACCTCCCCTACAACTTTAAACACCAGTCTATTATACTCCTATATAACTCGTACAATCTAGCAAGCTAATATCAACATCAAGTAGTATGACAACCTACACAATCACTGGAGAGTGACTCACTCGATAGAGTAAGAGTCGCGGACAAATGGGGAGATTGCGGGCAGCCGTGGGCCACAGCTGGGGTGCCCTTGAGCAGGGCACCTGGCCCCTCACTGCTCCCCGAGCGCCGCCGTTGTGGCGGGCAGCTCACTGTGCCGGGATTGGTGTGTGCTTCACCTCACTCTGTGCTGTTTGTGTTTCACTAATTCACCGATTGGGTTAAATGCAGAGACCAAATTTCCCTCACGGGATCAAAAAAGTATATATACTTATACTTATAGATAAAAGACTGTTTTCTTATTATTAGTAGCTGCAGCTACCTCAAAAAAACAGTAAGCACAGTAATCCTAGCTAGCGTGATAGCCTGGAAAGGGGTAATTTACCAGCTTTCAGACAAAGTCAGTAGGCACTTCGCGCTAATTGAATTATAGAAATATGTCTTACCTATCAGATCGCGTGAGAGATTAAAGAGGATTACTGTGTGCCGCGCTCTGGCTTATATTCGGTGACACGATACACTCACGTGGGTAATGTTTTGATATAAGTCTTCCTCAGAATTCTCGCGCATGCACGGATTATATTCCAGCCCTCTGGGCTAGCCGTCTGGCAGCCTTTCTTGAGTGAAACAGAACCCAAGGTTTACTAAACTGTAGTTTGACTTGACAATGTGTTTGGCCAGAGAAACACTGAAATCACTTCCCTGCTCAAACTCAGTCATACAGTCCACTGTGAAGAGGGTATCTGAATCGTTCCTGCTTGGCACTCACAATACATGCACCATCTGAAATTTTATGTGGCTGCATGAATGCATCACTGTCAGGTAGCAAGAGGGAACTACTATCAAAGACTTTCTAATAAGGAGACACAGCACTCCAAAAAATCCTCCATAGAAATGCATGGGGTTAGTTTGTAACGTTGTCTACACATATCCCACCCCTTCCTCGGTAAAACGTTGACATGTGAATACATTGAGCCAATCATATGGTGTGTTGTGAAGACGTTGTGCCAATCATGTGTTGTGAATTCGCTGCTGGAGCAAGATTGGTGTCGTGAAGCCTAGTGCATGCGCATTTCTGCCGAAAAGGATGCCCGATGAGTGCCCAAAAAGCGTTGCGATATGGCCGCAGAGTGGAGGGACTTGCCTAAAAGGACTTTGCTACTATCACTATACTTCTACATTTTATGTTGGTGCAGGGTTCTCTGGGGGGGGTCCACTCACTCACTAATTCAGCGTTTCTCAAACTGTGGGTCGCGACCCACTACTGGGTTGCGGAGACATGCCAGGTGGGGCGCGAACTGACGTGAAAAACAGGAGTTTTTTTATTTATTTATCTGTAGCCTGGGCCCAGGTAGCACCCGATGCGCAATGGACGCACTGTGTTATTCACAGGGAAGCGCTCGTGTCAAGGCAGCTTAGTTAGTCCCGACCTACATGAGATTTTGAACGTTGTTGTGAGAGTGGTGAATTTCATCAAAACCCGGCCCTTAAAAGCGCGTCTATTCTCCGCACTTTGCTTAGAGATGGTAGCTGACCAAAAGGCTGTACTGTTTCACAGCGAGGCAAGGTGGCTTTCCCGAGGTAAAGTGCTGTCGCGCGTGTTTGAGCTCCGAGTCGCCTCTTCTTGGAGGAAGAGCGCATGTTTGAATCTGCAAGCACGTTCACTAATGCAGGGGTCCCCAACCTTTTATGTACCATGGACCTGTTTGATTCCTATTTTTTTTTCAGGGACCGGCGGGGGGGGGTTCCATGTTCCATATGTGTTGTGCATGCATTACTTGAAAAGAACTAGCTCCAGTTATGTATGAACAGTAAAGGTAACGATCTCTTAAACATGTAAAAAACGTGAACTTGAAGAAGTGAAAATTGAACAACTTGAAGCTACATCTATAAGTGTGAACATGCTTAACAAAATATGGGAACAAAACATGGGAACTAAACGTGCATTACGAATATAATCAGTGGGAGCCCTGCTTGTTTCCCTGCAACAAGAAGGTTCCATCTGGGGGTGATGGAAGACAGTGACACCCTCAGTGTGTTTGAAATGTCCAGTCGATTGCCCAATTTGGTCTTAGTTGCAGTCATTGCCGAAAACCCGGCCTCGCATATAGGTGGTGAGAAATGGTAGCAACGTTTTCAGCGCTTTTACGGCTATCTCGGGATATTCTGCTTTGTTTTTGATCCAAAAACCCGCCAGAGAGGTTTTCTTATAGACACTCTTAATACCACCGTCATTTGCAATTTCGATCAACTGCTCTTCCTCCTGCGCTGACAAGTTAGGACTATTCGGGATATTGACAAATGGGTTGCGGACCCACTCATTGGTTTGCCGTGGATCTTTGGAGGATGGGAAGTAACGATCAAACTCATTTGAAAGCGCAACAAGGTGATCGCGCACCAGCTGCGAGAGAAAGGGCCCTGCCTCAGTCTCTCCCAAAACCCCCACTACTGTTTGGAACATATCAAATACACCCCGGTCCACTCGTCCCCCCCACAAATCAAGCTTGGCTTTAAATGCAACGACTTTATCTGCCAGTTTAAAGACAGTCGTCATTCTCCCCTGGAGTGACAGGTTGATGTCATTAAGCAACCCGAATATGTCACACAGGTAAGCGAGTTTTGACACCCAGTCCTCATCACTAAAATGTGCAGCTTGAGTTAAATGTCCAGTTTTCAAGGCAAAGACAAGCACCTACCTCACCTAGCAAATAAGATTACTGCATTCACCAAAAAAAAACTAGAGTATGCAGGCGCCTTGATCGCGACAGTATTATGCCTTTGAGATTTCTGAGCGAAATCGCTGTAACGTCTGATTGGGAGGCACTCTTGTGATCCCATGTATTAAACAGTAGGCCTACATCACATCCCTGCAAAGTTTGTTTCAAAAATATTTCCCAACCAGCAGTGCTCAGTATGACTGGATTATGGATCCATTTAATGCAGCATTTTGGTATTTCATTTAATATATAGTACAATGCTGTAAAATGGCCTAAGCTACCTAATATGTTGCTGGAAAATAGAAATCTGTGTTATGTATTTATTTATTATTATATCTGCAGCACCAGCTGATTTTAACTCTGTTGAAGAGGATATATTTAGAACTTGTCATTATTTCAATAAATTTGACAATTTTAAGCTTGACCTACCACTTAGCGATGAGGGACAGGTGGGTCTCGAGAATGCCCCCTTGATCAAAGTGGGGAATGAAAGAAAAAGTTTGAGAACCACTGATCTAGTTTGTTAACTACCACAGTCATGAGTTGGGTCGCGATAGTCTGTCATTTTTAAAAAGTGGGTCACCAGAAAAAAAGTTTGAGAAACACTGCACTAATTTAAGAAAAAAATGGAAATAAGCATTAACCCTTTGAGACCTTGAATTTGTCATTGTAATCTATACATCCTATATCTTGTTTTTGTTTATTTTTCAGGACAGTCAGGGATTTGTACCCATCTGGGAAAGTATAGCCTATGTCTCTTATGTCAGCCTTATCAAGGGAAACCATTTGTGTTTTTATGTCACCAGGAAGCATGTCAGTAGAAATAACTTTTCATATTTAGGTGGGTTGGCTTCGATGTGAGTGGTTGAAGTAGCACGTCAATAGATGACGGACAAGTGGCTTATCCAATCATATGCAAGCATTTTTTGATTAGGCCCAGCCTTCTGAAGCAACACTTCAATGGATTGATCCCAGATGGATGAGTGGAGCTAGGCGGAACGAAATTCATCTGGCGAGAGTCAGGTTAGGTGAGTGGTGCGCTAGTTCTGAACCCTGCGAGAAATCCTCTCGTATCCCTGCGCCTCCTCTAGGGCTAGGGTACTATATTATGCAGATACCTTGACATCAGGAACACTGCTTATTTGGACATGACGGATAGAAGAGAAGCTATGGAATCATCCCTTGCTGGGTATGCACCAAAACCTACCTCATCCGCTCCATTGATACTAATTATGCAGATACCTTGACATCCCTAGTAATTTCTGCGTGAGAAATGCAAGGTGTGGCGTGTGAGCTTGTTGAATTGCGTGTGTCAGACTTGAGAACCCTGTGTTGGTGCCATTCATGTGAATGCAAATCACTATCAGGTAGCAAGAGGGAACATCACTATGCTTCTCCATTTTATGCATTCCCCCACAGTGACCTCTTTTGATTTAAAGTGTACGTGCCACCGTTCTGAACATGTACTGATCTTTGTTACGTTACATCTGTAGAAATGTTTACGTCTGCTTTGCTTCTAGGTTTTCAGCAATGTCAGATTAGGTGAAATTTCCATCACCTCTGTAGAGTGTAGGCTCCATCTCTGTTCCGTCTGCTGCGTCGCGGTTGCATGTGTGCATTCACACCAGACATGTCTCTGATGCAGCGCTGCTGCTGCTGGTGTTGTGTGCCTTCTGGTTTCTCCACCTACTGGTTTCCTTGCGCGTGCATGCGTTGCAGCTGTTGTCAGACATTCACAAACAAGTTGTTTTTAGGCGGTTTGAAGTCGCTTTTCATACGCCATGAGCGCTCGGGCTACATTACAGCCACTCGGACAAAAGACATGTAAAAAAATAAATATATGTTTTGAAAACTAGCATTAAACTAGATTCGATCCCGCAAAAGCAACACATGCATGACTCTCTCCAGCCTGATTCCCTACTCCTTGAGCCAACTAATACCTGGCTGTTACGCGATACAATTAACTATTGTAGGCTACCATCAATTAATAACGTAGGCAACACCCAGTAACGTTGTCCTATCTAAAACAAGTGGTTGCCCTTCATCTAAAACAACTGGTTACCTTAGGCTGCTACAGCTGTCAGTGCACTGTGCACAGTATGCTACTATTTGTGGTTGATCAAATAAAAATAAAAGATGTATTTGGTGATGACGTTATTGTAGGTCTAGTAGACCTAAATTCTTAGAAATGAAATGGTAGCTGTGATGGTCTGCTGCCCTTGTCTGCGTCTGTCTTGCTCTGTGCCCTGTGTGTCTTTCTTGTAGGCGTGGCTGCAGACCATCTGTGGAATTGGTGACACCTGGGCCCGGTTGAGGTCCAAAACAGAGCCATTTAGAGTTTGCACAGGATTTAACAATTTTTTTTAACCGCTGGTGTGCTTCTGTCGAGGTCTCTGATTTTGACGGTCTCTGCGATCTAATTGTGCTCGAACAGTTTAAAAACTCTGTTCCCCATCATGTTGCCACCTACGGCTATGGTTCAAGCTGTTAAGCAGTTTCCTGCACCAACAACTAAAAAAAAGTTGAGGCGTTTCCTTGGCCTGGTGTGCTACTACAGGAGTTTTGGTAGAGACTTTTCTACTTTTGTGGCCCCTCTTACTGATCTCCTGAGGGAGAAGGAAAAATTTGTCTGGTCTCCTGCTTGTCATGTTGCTTTCCAATAGGTGAAGAGGCTCTTTTGTGACGCACCAGTTTTGGCAGCACCACGTTTTGGTTGTCCATTTAAACTCTTTGTCGATGCTAGTCTGGGGGGTGCTGGAGCTGTTTTGGTCCAAGAGGATGATCGTGGCATAGACAGGCCTGTTAGTTTCTTCTTTAGAAAGTTTGATTCGTATCAGCGTAACTATTCTTATGTGGAGAAGGGAACTTTGGCGTTGGTTCTAGCTTTGAGACATTTTGATGTGTATGTTGGTGGAAGTACGCCTGTAATGGTTTTCACAGATCATTATCCACTCACATTTCTTAATTCTTTAAACTGTCCCAACATGAGATTAAGTAGATGGTGTCTTTTTCTGCAATCGTATTGTCTGGAGATCCGCTACATCAAGGGAACCGACAACGTGGTGGCAGATGCGTTGTCTAGGGCTCCCGAGGTGTAGCGGTCTTTGCTGTTCTCACTATTCTATCCCTTTTTCCTGTACTCTTAAATATGCTTCCTAGGTGCACCGGTTGCCGAGTTGGGGAGAGGTTGAATGTGAATGGACGTCGAACACCTTCAGGTTGCAGTTTATAAATTAAGGGGGATTGGATGGGTAGCTGTTCTAATGTGGTACTCCAAAGGTTATGGGGAATTTCTATTTATATTATGTTTAGTTTTGATGGGATGACTAATGTTTTGACAGCCCTGTATTGTGGGCGGGACTCCAGTAAGGAGCCCGCTTTTGTGGGAGGGGGTGTGATGGTCTGCTGCCCTTGTCTGCGTCTGTCTTGCTCTGTGCCCTGTGTGTCTTTCTTGTAGGCGTGGCTGCAGACCATCTGTGGAATTGGTGACACCTGGGCCCGGTGTCTCCACGCCCTTTAAAAACGGCTTCCACCCTGTTACCCGTTGGAGCTTCTTTTCTTTTGCCCAATTGCTTTTTTGCATGCAACACGCTTAATCCATTGTCCATGCATCCACACACTTACTTTACACTACTGACTTCCACACTCTACGGTTTAGTCTGTCCTCTTGCGTTACCATTATAATAAATTACTTATTATTTTGGCTTTAAACTCTGCGTCCTTCATCTTTTGCCATGGCCTTTGAGCCGGGTCATAACATAGCCTACGACAGAAGAAACAATCTATATTTTAGCGCACCAGACCGCGATGTCTTCAAGGGTTGAATGAAGGGAGTTTGCAAAAATTTGTGTATTTTTCAAGTCAAAAACATTCTTAATTTTCGAATGTCTTTGTCAGGGAACATTTGACTTTTCAAACCCATAGGCCTGGTAGTCGCTCAGACAAGGAGTTATAAGATAAAAGCAATATCATTTGTGTCACCTAATGCAAGACAAAATGTTGCTTGCGTGGTTAATTATGACCGCCGCTAGCGAAGCTAGCGAAGCGGTCATATAGGGATTGTCAAAGTTTTGTTTTTTGTTTTTTTTTTCCCCGTCATCTACTTCCTGAATTTTTGGTCAACGATACCCGGGAACACCGAACCACCGGGGCACATGAAATTTGGTGGGTATGTAGCCCCACTACACTTTTACGGAACAATTTTGTTTCGTCCCCGTGGGCCACTCCCCTGCCGTGCTGGGCCCCCCGAACCGCAAAAAAAGCAGTTTTTCCTAAATAACTACCTGAACCGTGGCACTGAGGATGAAGAATCTTTAATGGTATGTTGGTCTCAAGGGCCCACATCAATCTGGCCCATAATCACTTATTTGTGATTTGCACCCCCCCGGTAAAAAATTAAAATGCAATATTATTCTGCTTTAATCGCCCCTATCTTCAGTTAAGATGTTCAGAACTGCACCAAATTGTATGTGTATGATTGACCTGGCATTCTCTGGGGGTATGCCAAGTTTCGTAGAATTTCATCCATGGGGGGGTCTAAAAAAAATTAGGTTATGTGTACATTTAGTGACTGTACACTCATTGGCCTGTAGATGCCGGTGCACACATATACACATGCACACACACACAGGCACCCACATACTATCGGTATTAGAACGGCCGATACATAATTACAAATTCAGTAGGATTTAAGAAGAAAGCCAAAATAAATATTCATCATCATCATCATGGCTGCATTTCCAGTATTGGCAATAAGTAGTCGTTTGTCCACTAGATGGCGCATCGTTGCAGTGAGACGTAATTTTGTTGGAAGTTAAAAGTGGGTTGGAAAAACAATGGATGCTTCCTAAAAGGACTGTAGTTTACAGCAGAGAACGTCTAATAAGGATAGGATGATGTTCACATGAAATGTAATTCCCATTTCTTCTTGAAGCCGAAATAAATCTGAGGATGTTTATCGGATATTCTTGTTTTTTACTGCAGGTAAGTTAATCTTATAATATCAATAAGGACCTAGGTAATGTTACCGTTAGCGTTGGTTGAGTGATGGAGGCCAATTTGATTGATTGCATTTGCAGAAAACTATAAATGCGGTTATACCAGGCAAATTGATAGCAGCACTGTAATTGTATCTTTCGACTGTCATTTGTTGCACGTGCTACAAAAATCATTCTGTGCAATGGAAGATTTACCAACGTTACACCGGTCTGATACAGTTTTGCCTATACATGCGTGAGACTGAGACGCCTGTTTATTTTGTTTTAAGTGTGTGCAGGGTTGATGGTAGTTGGTAGTTGTAGTCTGTGAAATTAAAAAGCACGTGTGTGTGAAGTATCCAAACAACGACACCTTCATTTCATTATGGCTGCTTTAGCAACACACCTTAAGCTACTGTGTAGGGGGTCCCATTTAGAAGTGGCTACTTCATTCGCGCTTTCCTTAACTCATGGAGCTGCGTGAATTTTATTACAACTTTTCGCCACGATATGGCAGTTTAACTCCGCTTAATACTAAAAGGCGTAAGCCATTGGTTTCCAAATGAGATTTTATTTGTGTCGCCAGCATAGCCTATTGACAATTTATGTTGTAAATAGGCCTACCTTATAAGCCTACCTGTAGCTTAGGGAAGCTAACAGCTTTCTATTAGGATCTAGTTTGTTAGTTACAGTTTTGTCATAACTCCCTGATGCATTTTTGCATTTAGAATAGCCAGAGCGTGGATATCTCAATCGGAAAATTAAACAATATCGGGTGCCTATGGTCTAGGCTGGGTGAACCCAGCCTGATCTGCCCGCTATTTATTTTTTGATTTCTTAAAAGATTGAGCTTGGTCTGGTGAAGACCAGACTAGCCATGGACCTCAGTTACACAATGCAAGGGAACGTGAATCAGCCTATATTTGCACGAACAATAACGGACAACAGCTCATCAACTTTGGCCCGTTAAAATGTAACAGGGGCGTGCAGAGACCTTTTGAAGGGGCAGGGGCTCAAATTTAAAAAAAGGCACATGGAACAAAATTTTCTGAAAACGTATTAACTTTATTTAAAACTTAATTTTGATTACAACCCAATAGAGAACACATAGGCTACATGCAAATTATATAAAAAAAATCCTATTCCCTAGCCTATAAATCTTAATCATCTGACATCAGCTGGACTTTTTTTTTTATTTTATTTTTTATTCTAGCATTATGCTATTTCAATGATGATGGTATGACAGGCTATTATATGGTTTAGCAATTTGCAAAGTAGTCTAATGTACTGATAAACATTTTATAAATGTTCATATTTATTCATTATGTATCAAGAAGAATGGGTGTAAATAGCAGACAGAGCTGTAACACATTTTTCTCATTTTTCTCCTTGGTTCTGAAAATTCAATAGGAGTGCATGTACTGTAGGCCTACTGTAGCCAGGGCACAGACAGATAAATCTTTTCAGTTTTCATTAGGCTATTGTCTACACAGAGATCATAGGCTATAAGGCTGCATCTTATTGATTAAATTCAAAGCTAATTTTAATAGCCTAGAAATCTAGACGCACCCTCGCGGCAGCAAATATGTTATTGCCTAGTCCGGCTATAATTTTAATATTTATCACAGTGAACTACCACTATTAGCAAGCTGGTGTCTTGCAGATTCACGTGCTGTGCGTGTGGCCACTGAGTGAAATGACCGTAATGTAGCCTACTGTAAACGGAGAACGACGTGTGCAGTTGGGTTAGTTAAACAACTACATAGCAAATATGTTATTGCCTAGTCCGGCTATAATTTTAATATTTATCACAGTGAACTACCACTATTAGCAAGCTGGTGTCTTGCAGATTCACGTGCTGTGCGTGTGGCCACTGAGTGAAATGACCGTAATGTAGCCTACTGTAAACGGAGAACGACGTGTAGAGTTGGGTTAGTTAAACCAGTGTTTTTCAACCTTTTTTGTGCCACGGCACACTTTTGACACTTAAAATGTCCCACGGCACATTAACATCCTGTGTGAAGAAAAAATAAACATACCATTAGCCTAAAATTTCAAATAATACACAGATATGGCCTTATTATGGCTTCTATGCAATACCTGCTCAATAAAACAAGCGCCCTCTGTTTCATTTGTAGATGACTATATCTAATTTAATTGTTGTTATGAACTGGATATGTGATGATTCTGTGAATATTGGATATGGGGCCCCCATTGTACAATGCCTGCATACCACAAATAGTGCAATCATACAATCAATGAGAGCATGTGGTTATAAATTATTTGATGCAACAGTTGCTTTTCTGGACCAGTGAGTGACATTTGGGTAATTTTCTGCGGCACACCTGATGATCTCTCACGGCACACTAGTGTGCCCCGGCACAGTGGTTGAAAAACACTGAGTTAAACAACTACATAGCCTATTTCGTCGGCTTATGACGATTTAGAAAAGGTTTGCCTACTCTGTTTTATGAACTAGGTCTACTACCCTAAGCTACTATAACATAGTAACCTAAACAGAATATGTTATGAACGTTCAGCCTTACATTTTCGAAGCTGCCAGGTTATTGAAATGGATGGACCATGACATGGTTAAAACGGGTTTGATAGCCTACTTCATTAAACATGAAACAACTTTAAACATTTTATTCTACATTTGATCTCTAAGCTGAATACTATTGCATGTTCAGATAGGCTAACAGCCAAGTGACCTTACCGTGCTTCCAAACGTCTCCTGCAGCACTATGCCTGCGTGCACCTTCTGAGAGTTCACTGAATGTATGACGTCACGGATTGGTGGCCGCAAGGCATTTCAATTAACACAGAATTTTTTTATTTTTGTAAATTTCTCATTTCACATACTATTAATGAGACATTTTAGCGAATATTCACGTTGGAACTAGCGGAAGTATTACACATTTTAAAAAGTAAAAAACGGGTCTTGTCAAAAGGGCACTTGGACATCAAAGGGGCAAAAGGGCAGGTGCTAGAGCCCCTGTAGCCCCCCTTCTCTGCACGTGCCTGCAATGCAAATCAAACCAGCTATTAGGCTAACTGAAATAAAACCATGCCAATCTCTAGGTATGGTGAAGGGTATGTGATGATGTGGGCTATTTTAAATCCAAAGGCCAAGGGAAATTTATCAGGATGCATAGTATCCTGGATCCATGAAATAACTGGCTTTTAAAAATAAAAATCTGCCTGTCTCAATGGAAATTTAACATAGAGGTATGTATACTTATGAGCCCCTGTATTTTATGGAAGAACATTTATTTATTTACAATACATTATTCATTCACAAAGAATGAATTGGTGTCATTAAAGGTTGGCTATTTCCTATTTGTTTTAATTAAGGCATTAGATCAATTTCCAAAAGAAGATTTTTTTATTCCTCTTTTTAGTCAACTTTAGCATGTGTATGTACAGGGTATGTAAACTTATGAGCACAACTGTATCTACTTCTTTACAGGGACTGTGGTGCTGGTTCACATATACTAAACACCCTTTTACTCTTTGCTCTGGAGCAGTGCTTTGTTTCACATTTAATCTTATTTCACTCAGTCAGCATGATGAGGATTACTCTTCTATCTCTTGTCTTTATTTAAGTTATTTGCTTCATCCTCAGCGACCATCCATAAGTGCCAGTGTACTCCAGCTATGTATCTGTTGATTGTATTTTGTCTTGTTTTAAGTTATGTTGTGCCCTTAGGTCTGCTGCTGGTTAGTTAACCCTGGTTCTGAGCTCTGCAAGCATTCTTTCAGCAGCTCTGTGTTCAATGGGTTCAACCAGGTGCTTTGCCTTAATGGTATTCATTCTGTGTATGGGATTTACGGGATAGCCAGGCCTAAACAATGGTTCACAATTCAATTAACTGCCTGTGAAGTTGCTTCTTCTCCACCCTTCTCTTCTCTTTCCACAAAACTTACTAGAAGCCATCATTTAAGGGTCATTTTTAAAAAATCTTCCGGGGGTGCAAGCCCCCGGACCCCCCTGTCTTATGGCCCCTATGCCTATGTCCGTCAACAGTTTGGAATACCCTAATTGACTAAGTTAACTAATTACTTGTTTGTGATTATTAATAATTTTTTTTGCATGCAAGGAAATGTATTGAAATTGTGTTTGGGGGTCCCCCAAACCCCGCCACAGATTTGGTCCCCCCCAATGTTGACATCATGACTACGGCCTTGCTTCTTAGTAAGCAGAACACTTCTCAATCGACATCGACATATAGGCCTCATCATGGTAGACTCGGCAGTCGTCTCGATTCGCATCGTTTGTCAAATTAGCATAAAACCACGGGTGCTTACACCACATTTGCACCACATTCTTGCATCGCAAGAACTGAGCTTATGCAAGCTCCGAGCTTATGCAAGCTCCTGCACTTCATCTCTTCATCCTTCATCTGCTGCATAAACCAATGCTGGTCATGTTTTCACTCGTTTCATTTTTAATCTTAAACCTTAGTCTATTGCCGGAGGGTTGCCGGTTCGAACCCTGACCAGTAGGCACGGCTGAAGTGCCCTTGAGCAAGGCACCTAACCCCTCACTGCTCCCCGAGCGCCGCTGTTGTTGCAGGCAGCTCAATGCGCCGGGATTAGTGTGTGCTTCACCTCACTGTGTGTTTACTGTGTGTTTCACTAATTCACGGATTGGGATAAAGGCATAGACCAAATTTCCCTCACGCGATCAAGAGTATATATACTTACTTATACTTATTGCACTATTCCCACCCTCTTTTCGCACAACGCTCTAGTGGAACTACCAGTTTTAGAACATCAATTTTATGAGGAAGGAATGGGAACACAGAGGATATACTGATGTCACAAGTATATCCGTTTCTTTCAAAAGATGCCAATACACTTACACTTGCATGCATTATTGTGTGTTTATTTATTTTACACAAAAATACACAGCATGTTAGACAGAATACATGTGCAAGGTGTGCAGAAAGGGAGCAGATGAATGTTTAGTTCAGTCTATTATCAATGATCTATGATCTAATAATATTCTGCCCTAAGAAATAAAATAACATTCATAGTATCTATACAAAAACATGTGACATTGTAAAGGGAGATACATATTTTGAAATTAAAAAAATATCTTACATAGTCTTCAATAGTTTAGAATGTGATGCTATAATTTTCGACTAAACATCAGGACACTACTTTTTGGATGCCATTTTAACATCAAAATGAATATCGCAGAATAATTTGAACAGACATAAGGCATACAAACAAATGCATATGATCAGTTATTGTTATAACCTATACATATATGAACAAGAGTCTTTGGAAAGGAATTGGAAATGAACTGTTCAGAAGACCAATGTAAGTGATGTAAGAAAGATACCTCAACAACACTCCGAGTGGTCAGAAGACCACTGCCCAGACAATGGCACTTCTAAAGACAACATGTTTCATGATGTACTTATACATCATCCTGGTCCATGTGAATAATGACATGTCATATTTTGGCAAAAACTGTCACCTTAGATAAACCTACAAGACGGTGTGTACTAAGTCGTATATGAAGACATAACAAGTAATCCTTTTTGTTTGCTGTGCAGGAAACACAGCCATCCCTTTGGAACTTTCCGGAAGAGGACTAATAACTGGATAAGACAATAGTGTAGACAATGTAGAGGATGATGATGGTGAGGCCAATGCCGAGGCCGGCGTGGTTCAGTTTCCGTGCTGTTTGGGAGTTCTTCTCAGCCATCGGTCGGTTGCCTTGGCTATTGGCATCACGAGTCTGCACAAACACACAATAAAACTATCATGTCACCATGAGGCCTAATTTCTTACACAGGGGCGTGCAGAGACCTTTGAAGGGTCAGGGGCTCAAATTTAAATAAAGGGCACATGGAACAAAATTTTCTGAAAACGTGTTAACTTTATTTAAAACTTAATTTTGATTACAACCCAATAGAGAATACATAGGCTACATGCAAATTATATCAAAATAATTCCTATTACCTAGCCTATAAATCTTTAATCATCTGACATCAGCTGTACATTTTTATTTTTAAATTCTAGCATTATGCTATTTCAATGATGATGGTGGGACAGGCTATTATATGGTTTAGCAATTTGCAAAGTAGTCTAATGTACTGATAAACATTATATAAATGTTCATATTTATTCATTATGTATCAAGAAGAATGGGTGTAAATAGCAGACAGAGCTGTAACGCATTTTTTCTCATTTCTCTCCTTGGTTCTGAAAATTCAATAGTGCATGTAGGCCTACTGTAGCCAGGGCACAGACAGGTAAATCTTTTCAGTTTTCATTAAGCTATTGTCTACACAGAGATCATAGGCTATAAGCAGTGGCGTAACTATAGTAGG
This sequence comes from Alosa pseudoharengus, assembly GCF_046254945.1. NCBI lineage: Eukaryota > Metazoa > Chordata > Actinopteri > Clupeiformes > Clupeidae > Alosa > Alosa pseudoharengus. The sequence goes on from NW_027468587.1 coordinate 30,070,754, forward strand.
TGCAGCAAGTGCAGTCGCACCAGGGCCCGTGACCTTCCGGGGGCCCGTCGCTACCCCCGCCCTGCCTCCTTTTTAAAAAATTTTTTTTAGAACTTTAGAATGTTAGAGCACGGAGAGTGAAGCGTCACTTTGACGATCTATCGGAAGATGAGCGCTTAACCGATGCAGAGAGATACTTCAAAGTGCAGGTATTTAATGCAACTCTGGACATCATAATCAGTCAGCTCTCCCAAAGATTTGCAAGTATGCGGGAAACTTGTCATGTGTTTGAGTCTTTACGTATGACCCTTCAACTCGCAGGTGATGATGAACTTCTTGAAAATGCAAGACGTTTGTCCGACCATTATAGCAGGGACATTGCACTGACATTCCCAACACAACTCCTCTCATTCAGGTCTTGCTTTAAAGCAGAGATTTCACAGAAGTCATCTATTTTTCAACTTGCCAAAATGCTGGTGGTAGATTAAGACAGTGTAACATCCACATTCGGGGAAGTGTACTCATGTTTCTGACATTGCCTGTGACTGTGGCAACAGCTAAGCGATCTATTTCCAAACTCAAACTTATTAAGACCTATACCTAAGGAGAAGCATGGGGCATCAATACGTCATCGACACGCCTCTTTATGCAGACAGGATTCGATCCCCATTTCACGCCCATAGACATGAACTACGACGAGTATCTTGCTCCGCCTTAACAATCTTTGGTATTATCAGAGAAGGGACATGAAGCAAGATAGTAGTGAGTAGTGATTTTTCTTGAAAAAACAACTTTAAATGCAATAGAACAATATTTACAGTTATTTTTATAACGGAATTTATGAACATTCCAGACACAGTGATGACCTCATAAGAGGGAGTCCAGCAAAGTTGAGCATAGGGGGGAATGGGTTTTAAGTGCATTTTCTTTTACTCTGATAAGGCCAAAAATGTTCTCTTTGACATACCAGTGGTTCATAAGCATGAGCCTGACTGGCAGGGACAAAGTAAAGACAAATAGGCTACAAAATTTAGGTAAATCATGGCCATCAAATCATCAGTGAGAAATTGATTAGGGGTGTGAGTAGGATCGGATCACTATTAGTATGTATCATGGCTTCAAAATGGCAGTTGTGTCATTTGCCATAACATAGGCTTTCATATACAACAACTTAAGTAGAATCAGTAAGCAAATTAATAGTCTGTCTATAGCTAACATTAGTTGATAAGCAGATGTATATATATAAAGAGCAAATGTGTGGTAGCACATATACACTGATGGTTTTATAGTCAGGTCTCTAAAGAAAAGCATATATGCCCATGGTTGGCTGAACACAGACTAATGAGTTGCTTACTGATTCTACTTAGTTTAGGCTATATAATGGCCTATGTGATGGCAAGTGACACAACTGGCATATGTGGCGACTTCAAGCATTGCTACTTACCCATATCATCTTCATCACATTTTAAGATCTTTTAAGAAGTTTTAATTGACCAACTTTGCTGGACTCCCTCTTATGAGGTCATCATTTGTTTCTGGAATGTGTCCTGGAATGTTCATAAATTCAGTTATAAAAATAACTGTAAATATTGTTCTATTGTATTTCAAGTTGATTTTTCAAGAAAAATCACTACTCACTACTATCTTGCTTCATGTCCCTTCATTTGTCAAAAATTTTTTTTAACCTGACATACCCACTTTAAGCATACAATCTGGCTCTATTAAGACTACAGATCCTGTTTAACTGCTTCCTCTGCCCACAACTGTTTCAAAATAAGTCTCCACTACAATAATTCCCTATTAAATAATTTGACCATTTAAACTATCCAACTATTTAACTTTTCAACTATTCCAACTGTCAGTTATCATCAACTATGCCTCTAGCCTACTATATTAAACCACCACCTACCTAGCAACCAATTTAGCAACCATTGAAATTAAGCATCTATGTCAGTTTCCATAGCAACCAACATGATTATACTAGCAAACCACTGTAGTAACTCCTTTATTTCTGATAGTAGCTACCATGGACACCCTAGCAACAACCTAGAAACGACTTCAAGTACCCTAGCAACAGCCTAGCAACCACATTCACAGTTAAAACCTAGCAACCAACATTAACTTAGCAACCACCATAACTACTCTAGCAACAGTCAGTTGTCATCAACTTTGACTCCCGTCAACTGTTTCCTCTGCCCACAACTGTTTGAAAGTAAAACTCCTCACTACAATAATTCCATTTTAAATAATTTAACCATTTTAACTATCCAACTATTTAACTGTTCAGCCTTTCAAACTGTCAGTTGTCATCAACTATGACTCCCGCCAACTGTTTCCTCTGCCCACAACTTCAACTTCAAAATAAGTCCTCAATACAATAATTTGCTATAAAATAAGGTGACCAGATTTCTGAGACAAAATCCGGGGACATTTTCAGTTGAGAAGCGTAAAACATGTAATATTTTAATCTTTGTCAACTTAAAACGGGGACACTGTCCCGGGCGTCACTAGAGCTGCACTAGAAAATTTGGTATATTTTAACGTTTAAATGCATCAATCTGGTGCACTTTGAAAAGAAATTCAGAGGTTAGACTTCATTATCTATGGATGGAAATATTTGTGCTGTAGCCTAAACTTGCACTTCAGAATTTTAACCATGCACATACAGGTGGAATAATTATAATATTGCAGTAAGTTATGATATTGCCCAACCACAAAGCATATTTTCTTCAGTTTCACAGTTAAAGGTCCAAAATAGTATTGGCTACATTTCAGCACTCCATAAAATGATATCCTAGTGGCGTGTTGTTCAGATAGTTAATCTAGCTAGTTATCTTGGTCATTGTAATGCCTATCTTCTTTTTTTCAGGACAGTCTGTGATCTGAGAATGTATGATAATATTTGTCTTAGGTAGCCTAATAGGGCCTATGTGTTGTCAGTCTTATATCAAGAAAAAATAACTCTCGTCTCATGATTTTTCTTTCCTTTATATTTTTGTCACTAGGAAGCATACCAGTAGAAATATAGGCTACATTGATATTTGTAGGTGATTGTCTGGAATCGGGCAAATGACAACCATTATGGTGGGATAGGCCTATGGCTAAACAATTTACAAAAAAGTTTGTACTGACATACATAGTTTACATGAGAATAGGTATACATTATAATTTTGGCCCAAAGTTGGAGACCATGTAGAAATTTGTTGCAATTTCAAAACCGGACTACTCAGGAACCGCTTGTTGTAGGCATACGCTAGAGTTGTTACATAAGTTAGTTAATTTTCTCGCAAACCATTTATCACAGCAACTTGGCGCTAATATCATTGGAAAGCTTAGATTCCGACCGTTCACGTGATATCTGCGTATGATATGTAGCCTATGCTATCTGTGTGAAGAGTACTCCGCAATTTTAGTTTAACCTGGACTTGAGCAGCTGGCACGTTCGTGATGAATAGTTTAATAAGTCCCCCGCACAAGTGGTTTCATTTCAAAGATTCTACCGCGCTGCTATTCCACCAATCGAAATAGCCTACCAGAAATATGGGCATTCTAGAACATCTCTGAGGTCTGAGCTGAGCGCTTGCTTTGACTGGCTTGAGCCTGTACGTGAAGGGTGCGCAACTGTACGTTTGGTCAGTGTTCTCTTTCTTTTTTTTATTCCAATTTCGGGTCTGTCAGTCACAGTGAAAACCGGGGACTTTTCTGGGGACAGCTCCAGCCGGGGACAGGTCACCGAAATCGGGGACTGTCCCCGGAAACCGGGGACGTCTGGTCACCCTACTATAAAATAATTTAACTATTTAAACTATTTAACTGTTCGGCCATTCCAACTGTAAGCTGTCATCAATTATGGCTCCCCGCCAGCTTTTTTCTCTATCCTACCTCCATCTTTTTACTTAGATTATATTTTAGACAATATTCAACAATATTTCATTCAGCAGCCATTTTTGCATTTTCATGCACTCGTAATTCCCTGGAATTACATTTTCTAGTTAGTGATTGATAGCCTATCTTATGTGCTGTGTTTAAGCAGGCCGTGAACAAAGGGTTAACTTATAGCCTACAGGTAGAAAAAAGAAAAAAATGGTGATAATATAACGTTAGCTAAGTTAGTTTGCCTGCCAGCTAGCTTATCAGTAGGCTATACAGTCTCTCAATGGGAATTTATGTGATCTATTTACCAGTGCAATAGCCTAGCTACTTCTGTCTAAATAATAGGCCTATTTACCTCTCCTTATTGAGTGTAAACTTGGAAAAAGATCAATTGGGCCTTTCACACGGTCAGTTCTTGCAGTTCATTAAAAAAAACGCATAAAACCGTCAGTTTGTAATGTAGGCCTACAAGAAATGTAGTAGCGGTTAGAGGAGTGAGCTCTGACCCCAAGGATTGTTGGTTCAAATCCAGGCTCAGCGCAACATTTCATATACAGTTCCAATTCTATGAGCCCACCTGAACAGCTGTTTTTAACGTTGCCAGCTGTTTTTTTTTTTTTTTTTTTACTCGGTAATGAACTGCAAGAACTGACAGTGTGAAAGGTTGCTAGGTAACTATAAACAAACTCAAAGATCGTAATTCTTGATTTCGCTTGCAAACTGACGGTTTTATGCGTTTACTAAACAAAGATTATGGAAATTAAACACCACTTTTCCATCAAAAAGCTTGTTGTAAAAGGCATAACTTGTTAGATTTAAGAACTAGGTTCGCTAGCTCTGTGTGTTATGAGAAAAGAATCTTTGGTTATGAGTCCCAAAGAACAACACTGCCATCTACTGGATTAGAAAGTGTCAGCAGGCTACTTGTGGATCTGGGTGGCTTCTCTGCGCAAAGTTTGTCTCAAAAATACGTGATCCAAAAATGCTGATCCACAAATGCGAAAACGAAAACTGTGTGTGCAAAATTAGATTTCACAAAGGCAATTTTCAGTTTTACAAATGCCATTTCATACACTACAATTGTGAAAACCAATTTACAAGTTACAAATATGATTTTTTTATTTGTGAATGTCAAAACACGAATGCAAGTCAAGAAATATTTGTGGATGTTGGCATCTACTGGATTGCGATTTCTGTGTGCCGGTAAATTAAAGTAGGCCTATTTACGTGTGAATTTGTGTGACTTTCATGTGAAGAACGTCTCAAAAACACGTAACTTTGGAAAGCGAAGAATGCATGTGCTGGTGATCCACAAATGCAGACTCACATTTCACAAATGAAATCTTCGGTTTTACAAATGGCATTTTATTTACAAATGCACATCTATATTTGTAAAAATCAATATACGAGTTACAAATATTATTTTTTTATTTGTAGATATCAAAACACACATGCAAATCAAGAAATATTTGTGGATCCCCCTCTGCGCATATACAGATATTATTGAGACAAATTTATCTCCATAATAATTAACCATTTTCCTTGACGATGTTAAGGATTTACTTCAGTGTCTAATGCTTTCTAATGAGGCGAGTATCTCCAATATGGCGATGTACAGATCTGATGACACGCCGTGCAAACCCCTAATAACATAGTAACCTAAACAGAATATGTTATGAACGTTCAGCCTTAGATTTTCGAAGCTGCCAGGTTATTGAAATGGATGGACCATGACATGGTTAAAACGGGTTTGATAGCCTACTTCATTAAACATGAAACAACTTTAAACATTTTATCTCTAAGCTGAATACTATTGCATGTTCAGATAGGCTAACTGCCAAGTGACCTTACCGTGCTCCCAAACCTCTCCTGCAGCACTGTTCCAGCGTGCACCTTCTGAGAGTTCACTGAATGTATGACGTCACGGATTGGTGCCCGCAAGGCATAAGGGTGCATTCAGAGCACCTCGGAATGACAAGGACCGCCCCCATGGCTACTTTGTTTTTCCGACAGCAAGTGTTCAAGTGCTTAGCCATCGAATGTGTGACAAACACGGATGCCACAACAAAGGTTAAAACATACACTCACTAATCCTAAACAAACAACTGTATTTGCTTAAAATATAGTGTAAGATGCTCGTGAAAGAAAGATATGCAGCTTTTCAAGTGATAAAAAGGGCAAATTCCCAAGTTCACATTAAAACTGTTGGACATGAAAGGCCACATGGACTACAAACGAACTACAACGTGACGACAAAAGTGATGACGAGCCCCTAACTGGGCAACTCTGTTAGCAAAATCTAGCCCCAGTTTCCGACCTCTGACTCACACATTAAGTGACGTGAATGACGCGGAATGATGATGTTTTCACTCGGAGAAAGGTTTTTACGAAGCCCATGAACGCTAGGTAAGGGTGCATTCAGAGCACCTCGGAATGACAAGGACCGCCCCCATGGCTACTTTGTTTTTCCGACAGCAAGTGTTCAAGTGCTTTGCCATCGAATGTGTGACAAACACGGATGCCGCAACAAAGGTTAAAACATACACTCACTAATCCTAAACAAACAACTGTATTTGCTTAAAATATAGTGTAAGATGCTCGTGAAAGAAAGATTTGCAGCTTTTCAAGTGATAAAAAGGGCAAATTCCCAAGTTCACATTAAAACTGTTGGACATGAAAGGCCACATGGACTACAAACGAACTACAACGTGGCGACAAAAGTGATGACGAGCCCCTAACTGGACAACTCTGTTAGCAAAATCTAGCCCCAGTTTCCGACCTCTGACTCACACATTACGTGACGTGAATGACGCGGAATGATGATGTTTTCACTCGGAGAAAGGTTTTTACGAAGCCCATGAACGCTAGGTGAATGCACCATCAGTCTGACTTGGTCTGGCTTACTACGTAAACGTGATCTTCAGAGCCTAGCCGGGAGGAGCTACAACAGAGGGCAGCTCATCCCGGACAGAAAGGCTACAGTCTGCCTGACGTGACTCGCGGGAGACATCGCGGGAGATATCGCGGAATGTTGTTTGCAATAAACACAGCAGAACTTTCATTCTTACTCATTAAAATGAGCATGATGACTGACGAAATAAATTCTTATGATGTAGTTTAAATAAACCACTGTTGTCATACAGTTAACAGGCCTGCATTGTAGCACATAAATTCAATATCAAGTGTTTCCCCTATATGTGTGTCTATCTATTTAGCCAACAGCAGAAAATAACAGAATATCCAAACGTTTTCAGTAGGCTAGCCTACCATTGTTGCAGAAATCATGTATAAGAAGGTATCCCTTCGATTTCTGTTTATTTTCGCATATTCCAACATAAGGAAGCAGCATGAGCCTCCAGTCATAATCGTCATGAGGACATTCCTCCCAAATGGCCCTATCACGTCTTTGAACTGAAGTCATGAGGGCGTGTTTCAGCTCGTGCAGCTCGTGGAAGGCAACTGCAAGATCTGTCTGCAGGCTAAGGGTGCATTCAGAGCACCTCGGAATGACAAGGACCGCCCCCATGGCTACTTTGTTTTTCCGACAGCAAGTGTTCAAGTGCTTTGCCATCGAATGTGTGACAAACACGGATGCCACAACAAAGGTTAAAACATATACTCACTAATACTAAACAAACAACTGTA